>NW_020454638.1:1398611-1552902 GCF_003342845.1 Nothoprocta perdicaria
TGTGGAGTCTCCTACTCTGGAGGTCTTCAAAACCCGCCTGGATGCCACCCTGTGCCACATGCTGTAGGTGTGCCTGCTTGAGCAGGAAGGTTGGACGAGATGATCTRTAGAGGTCCCTTCCAACCTTAAATATTCTGTGATTCTGTGAATCTGTGAATCTGTGGAAGAGAGAGAAAATATCATGGGTAATCTTTTAGATTACTAAAGTAATTTATTATGTCTCTACTTGTGAGAGTTGAAAAGTTACATTTTAAGCCAGGATCCTAGCAAGAAGYTGTGCTTTAGGGAGTGTATTTTTAATATCTGCCTTTTCAATAGCAGCAAAGTGATATGACACACAAGTCTATTCATATGATAGTGTTCTGATGTTATTTATTTTGCCAAAAGTTGTTCCAGAATATGTTAAGGATGTCACAAAATCAATGCCAAAATTGAAATTTGCTRTTTTCAGGATCAGTGAAATTTTATCTATTGTGAAATGGTTACAACTTGCCTGAATCTTTAATTTTCATTGCTTGTCTATTATGGATTGACCATGTACAGTTGTATTTATAGCAAAATTAATGTTCTATTTGAAAATACTTACATTTCCTTTCCAAAAAAACAAACTTCTCTTTCTCTTTGTGTGAAAAAGCCTAGAACTTTGTAATGGTTTACCAAGATTTATCCCCAACACATTCTGAATGTTTAATCAAAGATATTTTAATCAATAGCCACAATTTATGTTTCATTTCTGAAAAGAAATAGCTTACAAATACAAATGACATTTTGCTTTGTGCTACAGCATTCAGCAGAGCACTTCTTTAGCAAGCAAAATGAGACATGACACAAGCAAAGTATCTCTATTAAATGACAAAATATTTTCCATGTTCTTGTGCTCTGAACTTATTTTAAAAGGCAGAAAGAATTGTTTCTGCATTTCGTCTCCATAATACAGGTCTGTGTATTGCAGCTGTCTAGATAACAAATGTACGTTCAGTGCAAGAGGCAAACAATTCAGTACACAATAGTTCATTCTGAATAACCAGAAGCTGAATTTTATAGTATCAAGCGTTGAGAAAAATGGAGGAATAGCAAGAAGAGGTTCTTGAAGCAAGGAAGTGTACCTCTAGCTATGTTACTTAGCCTTTGCAGTGTGATAGTTATTAAAAGGTAAGCTCTGGTCTGATTACTGTGTAAATACGACCTGATTGGATTTAATGTTCTCTGCAGCGATCAGTGATATAGGAATTGTCTGTTTGCTTTGATGGCTTCCTTTTCAGTGGCCAYGAAAATATGATTCTCATATATTGAGGTAATAATATTCTCCCTGTACTAACTTCATTAAAGGTGGCTGCAAAGTGTGGGAGTTTGTAAGTATGTATTTCAAAATAAATCARCCAAACACATTCAGACTTACAGATGGAGCTTCTTTTTCTCCTGACAGTTTATTTAAGATACTGTTTCCTTTGTTCTGCTCAAAATGAAATTGTTTGTCACTTGCTAAGTAGTTCTTATATCAGTTTGAGGGACCCATAGGCTGAAGGACTAATTTGATGACCCAGTGAATCTGTGCCATGGCTCAGGCCAGGGAAGGGCCAGTGAGAACTGAATGCAGCTCTGCACCTTCACAGAAATACTGGTTTAATCCATAATCTCTCCCCACCCTCAGTGCACACAGCCACTACTTTCTATTTGAATTCTTAGGCCTGTAGCCTTCCTCAGTATCACCTGCTGTTTTCAGTGACTGTTCCTTTTAAAACTCTCCATTGGTTTTCCCTTTTTTACTGTCTCAGAAATAGTTATCTTTTTCTTACCTTCCGGTTCCATCCCATTCTAGTTTATTCCCTCTTTTCATCCCTTTATTTTACTGTGAAATGACTTCCAGATACTTTTTCCAGATACTGCTGTTCTCAGTCATCTTTCCCTTAGATCAAGCTTGAAACAAGTAGATTTTACTGACTCTATACAAATAATCTTTTTCTCAAGCAGTCTTCTCTCTAAACTAGCTCCTAGATATCTGCACACCAAAAATTCTTCATGAAGAACCCATTTAAAYGATTTTCAAATGCTGCTAAAAAATGGAGTGCCTCTTAGAAGACTTGCTTGAAAGGACTTCACCTGAAACGATGCAGGTCTCCCCTGTTCTCACCCTGTGGACACAGAACCTCCCCTCTGGAGGRGCTCGGGCCACGTGAAGCCCTCCCAGCCTGGGTTATTGCCCCACGTTGGGGATGAGTGAGTCTCGGGACCAGAACAAAAGAGACATTATGGAGCAGGCACAAGAAATGCAACCCCACATGTAACACACAACTTGCAGACTTGCACTGCCTTGACACACCTGAGCAATTCCCTTAAGCTTTTCCCTCACCAGGAGAATTCCCACTTAATAAGGCATTCAGGATACAAAATAATTAAATAGCAGCCGGCTGCACRTTAAAGCAGCAGCCGCAAGAAAATGAATATGAAGAAATATCCAGAAATAAAACTGTAGAACAGGCACTGACACTGTAGTCAAATCAAAAGCTTCCCTAATGTAGTTTTACAGGTCCCTGGGTCACTAATTAAAGGGTAACCCTGACAGAAGACCTAGACTGCAGGTAGCAAGCACTCAATCCATGGGTTCTCCAGGTAGCAGTAAGACTGATGATAATCCTAATATATATCCTATATTCTGTCTTCTACATATTTTAGCTAAATTTCCTAACTAAATCCTCTGTAATAAAAAGCTTGAAAGATGACTTCTGTAAGAGTTTAACTGAAGAAAGTCATCCATTCTACCTTCATTTTACTGGGGTTGTCCAGGTGGTATTTCAGAGCAAAAAAATAATAGCCACCATAAAGATAATTAACACAAAGAAATGCAGAAGTGTTGCACAAAAGTGTGCATTTTGTAGCCTATGCAACAGGCTGTTGTTTTCACTTGGCTGGCAGGTACCTGCAGGGACAGCAGCTTTAAAGTTTCAAATAAAATACAATTTCTCATTCTTCGTCTCCTTGCACACCATTCTTTGCCTTGTGGATTATTTTTTTTCCATGTGCTTTCTTTTTAAATTTATACCTAGTTTAAGGATTAAGAAATTAGGGAGACAGTACTTGCATACAGAATGGGATGAAATTTCATCATGATGTATCTGTATCAATTAGCAGGCCAGGCACTTTAGCTGATATTAATTGTGTAGTTGCAGTGATTTGAATGGAGAACTGCCTTGTGTCTGGTGAGAATTTGTTCCAGTTATTTCTATTCACCAAAGCACTTTGTTTTTAAACTCCTTTCACTTTTATTTTTATTTTTATTTTTATTTTTATTTTTATTTTTATTTTTATTTTTATTTTTATTTTTATTTTTATTTTTATTTTTTTCTTTACATCTTTCAATTTTATTGACAGCCTTCATTATTAGTTGCTAAGTAGTTAGGGTTTCATAGATCTGTGAGTCCGTTTGGAAAGAAAAGTCCATTTTGGAAGAAAAAAAATAAACGTAGTGGGAGATCTCATCACCTCTAGCTCAAGTTAATTAAAAAGCCCATCCAAACCTTTTGAGAAACAGTAGCCTGGCAGTGAAAGGATGATGAGGGGGATAGAGCTATCCATACTAAGAACTGCAATTTGTCTAGTTGTCATGTTTCTTATTTGCCCTTATTTTGTACATAAACATACACGTAGTATAGTACAGATGCATTCTGTGGATGTCCATGCTMAATAAAAATATTTCTCAGTTTCCTTGTAACCTAGAAAACAAAAGATATCACAAGAAGGAAAGTGCTTTCATAACGTTCATCTTTATGCCTCCCTGTAGGTGTCAATTAAAATAGCTATTACAAGGTCAGCTGCCCAACTTGATTGCACTGGGGAGAAATKTGAAAAATAGCTGGAGGTCAAGTGTATTAATTAAGATGGCCTGGGTTAAACTGACACAGCGCAGAATAGAGGGAGCTGAGTGAGTCTGAAGATGTGTGTTTTCATATGCTACTAAGCTACTGCGTGGTGTAGGAAAGCTGCTGCATCTCCAGGGTTTTTCTTTCTCCTGTTTAAATTATCTGTCTGTGATTCAAAGCGTCTCTCTTCCTCAAGGGAGCGCAGGGTTCCTGCCGGGCTGAGGCCCTGATCTCCATTCAGTTCCTTCAGGGCTATAACCATCATCATCAAACTTCGGATTAATGTCATCCCCAGGTCCAAGTAACAAAAGATTTGTGCATCAAATGACCACTCCTGCAAAGAAAAAAAGGCTTATGGGCAAGAATATTTACCCTACAGTTACGATGTAATTATACTGTGTTCATAAAATGTGTTATTAGAGAAAATCTTTAGCTGTCAGTAATGCAATCCCTTTAATTACTGCTAACTACACATTTTGCGACTTGCACTAAGCACTGCTTACAGTCATTCTCCRTCTTCATGATGTCTGCTCTCTTTGGAATAGATAGCAATCCCTGGGGTCTTATGTTTTCTGGTAAGCAAGACTTAGAGCAGCCRGATTTGCTGGTAAGGATTTATGGAACAAAAGGATTTTCTTCATTGTCTAAAAATCATCAACTCAGTAAAGCTGCGATCTTAACAGGGGAGCACTCACTATGTGCTTGCACTTCAGTGACGCAGTCTGCTTGCTTAATCATGTGCATGAGGAATACTCAGATGTAAGTTTAGTTCTGGAAGAAGACATTACTTTTTGTGAATTAGCCTGGCTTAATTTGTGTGGGAAGATACTGCAAGCTATCCCCAAAATATTAAATATCAGTCTGAAATTATTTAAATTATTGGTTACCATTAYATGTCAGCTTGCTTTTTGGAACTAGTATAAGTGACTCAGTTGTGTCCCTGCAATTCAGTGCAATATTGTCAACTTTAGCATATTTTAATCATATTTATTCAACAGTAACYGACATCAAATCCTCACTCATCACATGAGGTTGATATCTTTAGGAGCAGATCAACGGCAAAATTTGCTGGCAAGCAGATTTAAGACATCGTCTTTCATGGACTGAAATTTATGATACACCTGAGCTACTGCCCTAACTCTTAACTCTGTACCTAAAGAAAAACATTATTTTACTGAAAGATTTGTTTTTCTCCATGGTATCTTGCAGTATTAAATGCAGTTCAGTATTCTCATAYAGTTTTCAAACTCAGCATACTTCATTTTACTCTCTCTGTGGGCAATGCAGAGGGGAAAAACCTCCTCTTCTGCTAGCTCAAGATCTGTCTTCCAAAGCTTAGAACTGTATGGAAAAGATAAGACAAGGGAAGGAACATGGAGATTAAATAATTATCTGGACCCCGTAGACTAGAGCAGTCTAGAAAATATCAGGAGAATTTAGTACCAGCCCTCATGCTTGCAAGGACATAAAGAAGGACATTTCTCACACAGGAGATGTAACGAGGCAGAGTTCTACCAACAGATGCTCAAATTATCACAGCAAGTAGCTTCGTACCACTAGCATTCATTTCACATAAGTCGTTCCATATCTGTAATACAACTTCTTCTATAGGGAACCCACAGTTGAAACTTATGAAAGGGAATTATTTATTTTTCAATAGTTTACATCTGGATAAAAACTCAGAGATTTGAACTTTCATTTTATGCCCGATCTCAGGTGTTCTTTGGTTTTGGTTTGTTTCTCACATGATTTCATAATATACAGAATATTGTTGCTACTCCTGAACTCGTCAAATTAATATTAGCTGAAAATCATTATCTGTTTAGATGAAAATATGTTTCCTATTTGGKGAATTCACCCACAGTATAGATGCATTTCTTTGGATTGCCCCAGAACAGTAGTTTTCTTTACTGATGCATTTTTGGCATGTAGCTTTCAGAGTAAAAATAGCACAACATGTAAAAAAACATGTAAAGCATGTAAATCCAAACTAATGCTTAATTTACAAAAACATTCAAGTTGCACATCAAGGTTGAAACAAACATGTATCATGTCATGCAGTCAGTTAGTTTGGGGAACATTTACATGCCTTTTTCTTTTCCTTCCCATGATATTTTCCCATACAGCTGAACAATACGTGTTTGTTTCATGSTATTCAATAAAAATGCATACATATTTAAGCTTCTGAAAATAGACACGATTTTTTAATCACATATGGGAATTCAAACATGGTTATTTATGAGGGAAGATGAAAGGGAATTCAGAAAAACATTGGTTTTATTTAAAAAAAAATGCCACCAATGCCTTTTGGTGGTATAACTACCAACTGTGTCATACATTAAATGCTACAGAATCAGTCTGTCAGGCAAGAGTAATTGAGGAAATAGGGATTTCCAAAGAATTAATGTCTACCTTGCACAGTGAACTACAGATAATTAACAACAGTAAATCATTTATCATAAAAAATGACCCAAAAGTCCTATGTTTAGATGTAATTTAAAATGTTAATTTTTGTGAATGTTTATGAAAGTTAATGAATCCCTCTCTGATAGATAAATAGATAACCTCCTCACTAGATATCTCTTACGGACAACTCCTCAGGATGTAAAAACCATTTCTGGAATCTTGTCCTGCACATTCACAAACCGGGTGCTTAGCAAAAGCAGTGGCTTGTCCCGTACCTCTGTCTCCCTTTCTGCCAACCCTGTATAGTGCAGCCARAGAATAAGTGAGAAGAACAGTAGTGAGAAGGCTCTGGAGCAGAAGCAGTATGAAAATGCTGAGATTGCTCAGGTTTAAATAAATCTAAGATGGGTATGACCGTCGGAGTTGAGTAAACACGTTGTCTAGTGAGGAAGAAAGCCTGGCTTGCCAAAGGAATTCTTCTCTAGCAAGTATATTGGGACTTTGACAATGTGTTTATGATTAATATAAGGTTATAAACCTTATAATGTTTTCAGTGATATTCAAGAGAGACTGAATATAAGCGAGTTTGTGACTGACGGCCATAAGTGCAAGGAAGTTAATATTGAGAAATATTGAAAGATAAGAGAAAATATAAAAAAAAAWAGCACTTGAACCAAGTAGCTAGAAGGGACAGATGTCAGAAAAGAAACAGAAATGTACCTTGAGAGGAAAATAGATATRTGGAGATTAAAAGGAGGATACACCAAGAAGCAATAGACGAAGGAAGAAGTAAAATCAATGAGAATATAATATACATAGAGTGAGTCATAACAGGATGCTTGCATTTTGTCAGTAAGATCCATCAATCTATAAAAGGAATTAGGAATGTAAAGAAGTGGAATAAAGAAGCGGGAAAGCTCATCTGGAAACGCGCTGGGGTTTGAAACTTCCTCCAGCTCCTTTCACACATGCCCTGGGTTTTGGTGTGTATCCTGATCAGCTTTTTTCCATAAGTTACTGCTRTGGTAAGATACTGCTTGGGAAATACAAATTTCTCTGTTCACAGCTTGCTTTCTGAAGTGCAGGYGATTATTTTATGCACAAGCCCCACATTTCATGTGTCCCACAAATCACTCGTGGTCTCTCTGTGCTCCTGTCAGGGGCCTGGATGGTGCTAAACATCTCTGAAAAGCTGGAAATGGGATTCTCCTGGCAGTAGTCTTCCAAGTTATAGTGATCCTGTATATGGCCCAGAGACTTCCTCTGTTGATGGGAGATGAAGGAATGATGTAAAAGAACAGAGAAAAATATCTTTGTTAATGCTCGGGACTTTGAGTTAAGGAAACAGATCAAAAGGAGTTTTGCTTTTCTCTTCCTCAGCTATTTGTTTGTATGTTAGCATTTAAAAGCTTTTCTCTCCTGCTTCCCCTTCCTTAACAAGAAATCTTCTCTGAGGTACGTTGTAGGAGTTGCTACTTTGATATTTAAGATAAAACACATCTGTAAGACTGATACTTATCCATTGTAAAGTAAAACCTTCCCCTTCTATACCTTCCTGAGCTTCTACATGTATGGTAAACACAGCAGTGGACATGTTTTCTTTCTAGTAGGATAGAAACAGTAGGAGTAAAACAAGACAACATTTCTGGGCAGTTTATGTTGTAGCTGTTCCTCCAAATGGAAGTTTTCCCTGCCACACTTTGGCTGGTAACCTTAACACTATTGGCTAGACTAAAGCTATCACGAGYGTGTGTTCATACCTTCAGCCTAATGAGTGAAAAGAGCTACGCTTCAAAAGCCACATGTCTTTTGAAAACAAGACTGTCTCTCAGATTTTGTCAACTGAGGATCTGTATGGCATTTTGCAAAATGCAAAAAGAAACTAGAGATTGTGGTATGAGCATAGGATGAATGACACTTGAGCTCTGTAACTGGTCTCATAGTAAATATAGGAAAGTGGGAAAATGTATTTGGCCAGAACTGTCATGGAAGTTGTTTGTCCTCTTGTTGTCCTCTTACACTCTGTGACTAGCAAGGTTGGGCCACGGGATTACTCAGATAGTTACTCGGCTCTCTAATGTGAGCCGAGCTCCTCCTTCCCTGTTCACACTGCTAAGGGCKGGATGTGGGGCACCTGGACCTTGAGATTCCTGTTCTGGAGATGTACAGATCAAAGTGTGTTTGGGTGCCTGTGTGGGGTGATTCCTCCACCACGGAATTCTGGATGCTCTTGGATCAGACCTGCCATCAGGTTGTACTGTGAAGCTGTTAGCAAAGTGAAGTACTCAAGAGGGAGAAAAAATGGTTCTGCCAACAAGGATACTTATAGTGGATAGCACTTGGTTTATGCTCCATAAGTCCAGGAGAAGTAAGATCAGGAGAGAACAGAAGTTGTTTTATGGAAGACTGTTAGAGACAGTAACTTACATTTTGCTCAAAATACTACTGAAACCACGACACTTGTTTCAATAGACTTGGATGCGAGCTGCTTCTATCTTAATCACATTCCTAAGGACTCTTGAAATATCACTGACTTTTCCCATTCACACCTCAATTTCTCTTCTTGGTTCCTGCCAGAACAATTTCATTTTTGAGTGTCCAATAAAGACCTAGTCGTATCACTTGTCAAAACTGATATCTGATTTTCTTGAGGTTCTAATGAGCGGTAGAATGTCTTTACAGTACGGAGACTTAGGGGATTTAGCATGGGCAAATCACATTGAAATTAAAAAATGAATCTGAGTTATTTCAGGCTATAGGACCTTAAAATAAAAGGAAAGGATATGTTGAAGACAGGGGCATAAGCATAAGCATACATAAGAAACAATTCACACCATCTTCTCTTTCTCCTAATGCATGAAGCTATGCATGATGTTTAAATGCACATACACACACATATATACATATAAATATATATATATTTATATATATATATATACACACACATCAGCATTGTTGAAGAACTTAGGGGTTTCCAAATCTCTGCTGGGGATTTGGAGGAAATATTTTATGAGTGTTCTTCAGAAGGAAACAATTGCAGGTAGTTTCCTTTTATCACTTATGTCTATTACAGRCAAAGATCTGAAAATAATGTCAAATACATAGCAAAAATATTTAATTGAATCTTAGTGTTATAGCTTGTGTTATAGTTACTAATAGCAATTGAAACAGTAGATAATCACACTATTTAATTAAAAGCTTAAATAAAGATAAATTAAATAAACTCAGAGGAAACTGATATGTTAGGTCCAACTACTAACATTTACTCATTGCTGTGGAAATGATACAAAACTTGGCTTTCTATCAGAGCAGAGAATAGCAAGAAGAGTGACCAAAAAAATAGCAATTTCCACTCAGCTCAGTAATCAGGCCATTTCTAATAAACTGCTATATTCTGGAAGTGAATTTGAGAGGTTTAATTTGGGCAAGGAATTGCTGATGTGGGTTTGGAAGATACTGCCATAGTAAGAACTGGTCTTGTGAAAAGAGCTCTTGAGTTGTCACACCTTGAAACTTTCCTTCTCTAAGCAAGTTATAGGATGAAAAAATATTCAGATTAAATTTTCGAAAGTGTCTTAACAAGCAGGCCTGAAAGACAGTGATTTTGCAGAATAGTTTTATAGCTTGTTTTCTGAACTGCATATAACCTGCTCTACCATGAAACTGATAGTTACACCTTAAGTGTTCAAGACATCTAAATTAAAGATTCCCATGCAATTCTGCTGCTAATGCAGAAGTCTAAAAGCTCAAATCCACATTGATTTTGTCCAAGAAAGCAACTAAATGAGGGTACAACCCAGCAAAGGAAGACTGGCACCTTCTCCACACTAGGCAGCTAATGAACAAATGGAACCAAGTATTCTGTCTGACCAGCTCACACACTAAATGCTGAAAGCTCCTTAAATTTGCAATGTCTGCTTGCCARTTGCTTTAACTGTTCTTACAGGCAAGTTCTGCAGGCTGTAGGAAAAAAATAATTTAAAAAAACTTTAAAATTTGATTTTTTTTTTTTTTTTCCTGATATGAGCTCCTCAGTCTACAGATTAGGAATCTRAAAGAATACATAAAACTTGAAATCATAAAAGAATGCTTGGGAGGAATRGTTTTAAGATATTCTTTATAACCATATACAGATTTTTTTTAAAAAAAGCTTAAAAACAGCAAGGAATATTGAAATTATTAATTTGGCTCTAATAGTAAAATTAGTAAGGCACTGGAACAGACAGGTGTGACATTACAGAGATTTCACACTTCCCCTGTTCAAACAGCTGCCAGGAATGAACTATGCACCTTTGTTCCTGCTTTGAAGCAGAAGAAAATAAGTCCTCCCCAGCTCTATTTACTGTGAGTTCTGGGAAGGGAAAATAGACTCCATGTCACCTGCAAGTGCTTTTACTGGCTGCCTTTTAGATTAAGAGCCTGCTTAGTTTTCTGTTCGCTCCATAAAATTTAGGGTGAGGGAACAAATATTTTCTCCCATCTGAAAGAAAGTTTGTGATGAGATTATTTTAAATCAAGTACAATGAGTATTTTTGCTGTGTGGTGCTCTGTTTTGAAATGCTGAGCTAGAATAATACTTGMAGTCAATGTGCTGATCAACTGATGAATCCTGATTTCAACTGATGAACTGATTTTAAGTATCAGTCAGAAGTTTGCTGTTATGGTAACTGGATTCCCTTTCACTTTATTATTCTTTGTCACAATGATGGAAAGTAGTTGAGGATTCTCCATCCACTTTCCTCTCCATCTCCATCTCCCATAAAGTCTGATCTCTGTAGTTAAAAAGAGCACTTCCCTGCTCAAATTTCATCATTCTCCTGCTAAGCCTAGTTTCACAAGCCATTTCCCAAACTATATAGCATGTAGTGTACATTTTGGCTTCACTCTTGATTCCATATATTGGCTTTATTTAAGCTTTCTGTCTAAAACTTTTTAAAATTGTATTTAGGATGAAATTGCAGATAAACTTTCGAAACTATCTGATTTATAGCAGAGACTGGCTGGTAATCTTAAAAAATGTTCTTGATGCACTATTTAGAAAAGTTCAAAAGGCTTTTTARCTCACTGCTTAAAGAAATGCTGTGAGCTTAAGAGAACAATAAAATAAATGGGCTGTGAAAGGTGCACCAAGTTTAACAGAACTGCTCAGTAGAAAATGAGGGAGTCTTAAACGTAAGAATTAGTTTCTTCTGTCACAATGAGACTTTTGATTTATAATTTATAACAGGAAAAAAGGTTATTCATTTTCAAATATTAATATATGTCCTGGTACATTAACATTGTTTAGGAGCCTACAGAGTTTTTCTTCCCTGTTCACATTCATGTTCTAGGATCAAAAGGACTCCTGATGTGAGAACTTCTAAATAAGTTTCTAGTATTTATGAGGAAACATCATATTTGTTAGGAGTACAGTTATACTTTGGAAATAATGCAAAATTCTATCTATCACATAAACGTAAATAATTATCTAAGCAAAGTGAGTGATTCTTGGTTAATGTTTTAAATTTAAATGTGAGTTATGCTTCAAATTCAGGTATATAGGAAAACAGATAGTTGGTAGTAAAATGAACCAAATTCTCAATATTCATGCCTGAGAATGTCTTCTGTGTGGTATAAAACAGTGTTGTTTTCACACGCACTTATGAATCTCATTGTTTCATACATTATATGTGTTTATCATCCCAACATTTTCTCCCATCCTATTTTTAAAAATAGTAACAAATAGTCCAATTTTTAAACTCWTGTTCACTCTTAATGTACTCCTTTGTTTATCAGCATTTGTTCCAAGGCTGCAGTTTGATTAACATATATCCCTGTCTTGAAAACTGTGTTCTAATATGAATATTGAAAATGAAGCTGACATCCTGATTTCACATTTGATACAAGACTGCAAATGACCATCAAATGCAGGATCTTTTTCTTTTTGTATGTGACTTCTCTTTATGAACCTGGATTGCACTCCAGGAAGTGTTTTTTTAGAAATGTTGAGCATTTTAGAATACTTTAGAATTTACTAAATTCTCAAAAATCAAACTAATTTACTTGCCTGTTTAGGCTTTGAAAGCTTTCTCCTTTTGTTACTCTAAATAATCTAACCAATCAAAATGGAAATGACCTAAAATGTTATGCCCATTATTGGCCTTTTCAGTTGTGATTCCTGGAAGGGGACGCGTGTTTCCGTACAAACCAAGTCCTAGTTATTCACAGGAGCATTTGCTTGCTGCCCCTGGAGTGCCAGTGCCTCSTTCCTAGGCGTGCTGGAGAGGAATGAGGAATGCCAGCCCCACTGCTCGAGGCTGCTGCAGGAGATTTAACCAGAACTTACACAAACTGTAAGTCATTTTTTAATAAATTAATACGTTCAACTCCTCATTACCTGAGTAAACACGTTTAAAGCAGCATTTCTTATGTAACTGTCAGACTGCTTTGAGGTTTTTAAGTGTTAAGCATCTGCARCTGGCAGTAGCTCACTTGCTCTGAGGTTAAGACGTAGAAATAACTGACTTAGATGTGTTTATCCTAGTCAGAGAAGTGCTGATTACCTGCCTTTCAATTGCCAACAAACTATTATTTCTTCCAGGCTAAAGCAATAATCAGTTGTGGCCGGGATTAGGCAGGCTTCAGTTCCCTGGCTGAGAGCGGTAACTTCTAGGTCCAATGTTGGCCTAGCTGCTTTGGAGGACTCCACTCGGTTACACAGACAAAGCTTCAATCATTTTGGTGATTCCCAAAGCACTGCTATTACTAACTAATGATATAGAACATAGTCAGTAATGCAGACCTAACTATATGGACTCAGCTCTGTAGTGTTTTGCCCTGTAGTGGAGGATTTGTTGTTCTCTCATAACCTACCTGCAGCTCTCACTGATCTGCAAGTCCTCTCCTACCAAAACTGTGGGTGTCTGTGTATTGCAGAAAAGAGCAGTACAAAAGGATCTTATCCTGTACCGAATATAAACTACAGTACCAATTGTAAACTTGTAAAGATTGTTTCGAAGTTGCAATTTCTTGTCTGTATCCCCCTTTTCCATTTGCCATYGTAGGGAGCCATTACGCTCCAAGTCTAAGGAGCATGAGGAAGCTGAGCATAAGTATGGAGCCAAGAATTTATTGCTAGCCTAATTGAAATCTTTAGCAGCTAATCCAAACTCAATGAGACATTATTTATCCAATTATGAAAACACCAACACTTGTAGTGGCATAGAAAAGCCTCCTTCATCATGTCCTTGCAATAGCTGCATGAGAAAGCCCTTTGTAGCYTCTGCCCTTTCCCCTGTTTCCTGGTAGTGGAAAACACAGTTATTTACGGAGCTGGCATTGCAGGCCTCGCCGTCCTGCAGGAAGCCACAAGCTGCTCTAATGCCAGGGGCAATTCTTGCCCCTCTTCGGCTCTGGAGAAACTGGGAGGTCAAAACATAGTCTGAATTGCAACTTCTTTTTAATTCTTGCAGTTTTAAAATGAAAATGATAGTGGTGTTTTCTGTAATGGTATGCAGCAAAATCTGCATTTGAACAGTAGCTATAACTAAGCACCTTAACTTGTCCCTGATACCTAGTTGCAGTAGTGATGCTGTATTCTCTTGTCCCCATGCATATTTACACAAACTCTCCATGGGCACATATTACTCACAACCTAAAAAGAGCTGAGCTACCCTTTCTTAAGAATACTAAAACCCAATGAAGAAGAAGAATAGGGATATGTATGAAATGACATGTGGTTTTGCATACTACCACTATTCTGTCTAGGAGATCTACTGAGGCGCCTCGCTCTGCTAGTGAAGGTTTGCTTAAAACCAAGTCAAAAGCCCATTTGAGCAACACTCCAGCAGCACCCTATGGCTCAGGCCCCTGCCCTCCGCACGTGTGCGGTGGTGGGTGGGTGGGAGCAGGCAGCGCTGAAGCAGCTTGAAGCCCTGCTCCCGTTTGAATCACCATGCGGGAGCTAGGGATGCACGGCCAGGCAGCCCCTTCACCGAAGGCTTGCAAGGGAGAAGCAGCGCTCGGGCTGAAAGGGCTCCTCAGGTAATAGCGAGTCAGGGCAGAGGGAGGTGACACAGGCGAGCAGAGTTGCTGGAATTTTTATTTTGCCTCTCTGGAAGGTCTTGCCTGGATTTCAAGGGTAGCAATAGGGTGGAGTACCTCAGGGTTATGGCAATATTGAAAGCAATCTCAAAAAAAGGGATGAAATGGAAGAAACCAGCAAAAGTGGTTCCATTTTTTATAAGGTTTAGATAATACTTCTGTAATTCTTTGGCAACATTTACTTAGGAGACTGTAAAGCTTCAGCTATTTGTCTGATCACCRTAATTTTTACTATATTTTAGCAAATCTTTTTGATCAAAATAGTACTAAGATGATTTTCACAAATGTATTTTGGTTGAAGCAATCATTCAAGTACTTTTTTTCCATCAAAAAGCCAGTGGAATTTTTCTGAAAAAGCTAAATAAGCCTTTTCTCAKAGTTAAATATTTTCTGGTGCTGAAATTTACTTATTACATTAGGCAATACAAGAGAAAAGTCCTGTAATTTGGACTTAGTCATATGCCCAGTTGCTAGTCACGCCCAGTTTCTCTCTCCCCCTCTCTCGTGCGAGGGGGCTGTTCCCTTGCTCCGTTACGTAACTGCAGTTAGGAGAAGGACCACATGCTGGTGGCTGTTTATATAATGCACCAAGAAGTGGTAGGAAGCAGGAGGTCAGGATCTGATTAGTGTTAGCAGAATGAGAACAGCAACATGTCTCTGGATATGCATTATGCAGAGCTCTGTTGATGCACCTAGCAATATTTCTATATGGAAATCAGCGATCTGTAAAATCCCTGTGCTCGATGTTTTTAAGTACAGTCATTACCCTGTCAGTAATCTGCTTTTCATCCGTGGTTCGGAAGCAATTTTGTAATGACTGGTGGTTTGAGGATTTTCACATGTACACTTGAGCTTGCAAAGGAAAACTATAGAGTTTTCATGGCTTTCATCTGGAGGAGTTTTGTGGGTCTCTCATCACCTAGATTAGTTAGATTACTAAAATTACCTTGGTATATAATATATCAGGCATTTGTTCTAAGCAAAGTGTTTTAGTGCAGGGCTGTCTGCAAGTCTCATATTGTCAGAAATGGATAGCAAACAGGCATTAAGCTTAACCTATAGGAATACAGTAGGCATCCTCCCAAAAATTCAAGGCTTCTGACAGTACTCCRTTGTGCCAGTGCAGAACGTGTGTGTTGGCCTAAACACACAAAATGTCCTTTACAAATATCTTCTATTGATGAAGATGAAGGTAAAGTAAGATGATGATGATGAAGATGAAGATGAAGTAAGATGACATGCAGATGATAAATGAATATTTAAGGACATTTCTTAAGCTATAGAGTTTTATTCTGTCATCCTGAACCAAATACCTGATTTCCACTGTGATCTCCTTCTTGTCAGCATTGCTAAGCTGCATCTGTTGGGAGATGCTGTGGGRCAGCCATGTTCTAATCTAGCACGGAATACCTGATTTATTATTATTTGAAAATGTAGATTAGTGTAACCCTCTAAAATTTCTGACAATCTCATACACATGTGAGCTCTGATCTTCATTTACATCTCAGTCATTTTATCTTCCCCTATCCATAAAATCTATACGGATTTCCTGAAGACAAAATGCAGATGTTGGTCCTAACCTCCACCAAATACTTTATGCACTGTTAGCAGCAGGCAGCAGCAGAGAAGAGAGAAAAGGCCTCAATARGCCTTTTTGAATGACATGAAAGATATCTTGAAATATTTGCTTCTGGTCTTATTTCTAGTAGGCAGAAATATGTTCCCTGCAGTGTTTGCGCAGCAGGGATGAAAGATGGGAAGCCTGGTGGAATAGAGTGGAATCTAGAGAGCAATCTTTTGCAATCTCGGTTTCTTTTCAAAAACTAAAGCCAAGCAACTGAAAATATATCTGGTTATAGGAAACATCATTACCCATATATGAACCTAAAATGCAGCAAAAGTGGAGTCTCTTTTTCTCCCCTGAGAGTTTCATGGTTTAAAAGTCACATTGCTCATGTTGAAAACTGCTTCTACGGATGTGGCTTCCCAGCACATCATGAGGCAGCGTGCTGCCATGCAGGGACTAACTTCAAAGCAGCTGCATTAACCAGCCCTGCCTCCCAGCAGGGGTAGTTATTTTGGGTGCAGTTCCACAGGGAAGTCTGGAGCTAAGTCAACAAGTGTCCTSCTCTAATGGGTAGAGTAGAGTTGCCCTCAGTGATCCCGAGCAAGGATACATTTTCTAACTTGATTTGGATTTGAGTTGAAACATGACAAAATGTGGCCCAGTGCAGGCAAGAGAACTAAAACAGTTGCATATTCTACACAAAAGCATTCAACAGCATATACCAGAGGCTGGAAGTTAGTTTTTAATTCATTTTCCACAGTACAAGGCCGTCTCATCCTATTTTTGTGATAATGCGACATTAAGATAATATAAACCTGTCCACTCAAAAGGTATTTGGAAAAAAATGAGTTGTCAGCTACGATATATTTTACTTAGCTTTCATAACCCATATTTTAAAACAATAATAGCTGTGCATGTTATTGTAGAAATACATAATTTATGTTTGCCAGATGGCAATTTAAAAATATGTGAATGAATTGAGGATATATATTACACTTTCCTCACAACACACCTTGAATTCAARGAGAATTTCAAACAAAACACTGGGTTTTCCTTTAAAATGAAACACATTTTTCCAAGAAGATATTTCCTATTGGCAAGTCATCATCTGAAACTGTTTCTTATTGCTATAGGATAGGGAGAAAGACACCAACCATCCAGACACGTAAGGCCAGGCAGGGTACAGAGCTGCTTTGGTCTCTGCTTAGGGGCTGAAGAAGGATCATCTTCCCACCGAGGCCAGCTCTCCCTGCCTTGGTTATTCTCTTGGAAATGGCGAGGAGGAAGAGGAAGAGCTCTCGTTATTCTCTTGGAAATGGCGAGGAGGAAGAGGAAGAGCTCTTCCTCCTGTGAGGAAGAGCCGCCTGCCTGCTCGTCCCCACACCCAGCAAAACTCAGCTCCTCTCCCATCGCAAAGTCTCTCAGACACTTGGTTGTCCAGGCTAACAGATCCCCGTTAAAAGAAGTAATGAAGATCGATTATATCTTATGGTTACAAAAATGAGGTAAATAAGATCTAAATGGTCCAATTGCTCAGGATCTATATCTCAGTGCTTAATGCTCGACTGCAATAAATAATTCAGTTGTATATAAGCCCTGTGAGTGAGAAGTCTTTCCCATTTGCTAAGGGAGTTTATTTTGCATCATCTGGTATCAAATGCGGTTTGCACCTATCAGTAGCAATTGCATTATCATGTTGGTAGGTCTTCCACGAAGTACATTTGTATTTTTACAGAAACTAGCTTGATGAATAACGAAAAATAATCTATTCTTAGTTGTTTCCTGACGGTGGAGTTTGCATCATGTATTCCAGCATTTCAGGCCCTATTTTCAAACTCTACTTTAGCAAATAGCAAGATAACTCTGTAAARGAAACTCAGTTACTGTTTTCTTTTTTTCTAAAATATATCTGCTGCCATCTGTTGACTTGGAAAGGACCTTCTAGTCTTAAATAAAATACAATCAGATTATCAGATGTTATACATAYGATTCAACCTCTTAACAGCACTCTAAGATATTGCCAATTAGCCATTTGAAACTGAACCATATGTTTCCATTTTATAATGAAAAAGACACACAGAAAAGGTTAAAAACTGTGAAAATCCACAACTACTTACAAAAAAACACRGTGCAAAACAATTTGCACAGCTATTGAGGAAAATATTTTCAGTAAAATCAATTGGAAAAGGGTGCAGAAAGTTATTGAGTAGTTAGTGTTTAGATGTAAGTTGGATGGGATAGCAGGGTATGGAAAGACAGGGTCAAGACTTGCAGCTGGGCTTAGTTTGATTTTGGCTAGGGGGTTTTGGGGAGGGCTTCAACTTGCTGATGCAGGTGCACAGAATTCCTGCAGAAATCCCAGGCAGGCAAACCTGCTTTGCGGAGGGCGGGATGCCGCTCGAAGCGCTCCTGCCCGTGCGCTCTCTGCTGCATTGCACGGATCCAGAACCTGTAGTTTTCTACGGGCTCAGTTCCCTCCCTGCTCCCCCTCAACACTGTGTTTAATAATCTGACATATTTTTTTCCTCATGTTTATAGCAGCATCTAAAGGGAAGTTACTGGCATATAGAGAGAATTTTTTTAGATGCTCTGAGTTTTGCAATTAATTTGTAGTTAACACTTACTGTTGTTTTTTATTTTGGGGGAGGATAACCCCATTACAGATTTTTAAATAAGGCCCTGACATGTGTATGCATTCATGTGTATTTGAGCCATCTCACTGCAGTACCTCGATCTGATCCATTTCTTCATGCAACAGATTATTTCTATCCTTTTCCTAATCTCTTTGTAAAAAGAAACCTATGCCCTAAAGTGATGAAACGCTGCACAACAAGTGGATTTTTCCTGTTTGCAATGTGTTATTTTGTTCTGGTTCCTTCCATTTTGAGCATCTTCATGAGAATGTGTTGATCCCTACTCCTGATGCAGTAAGGAACTGGAACAGCAGTGTTGCAGGGGTTGCAGAATCTGCAGAATTGCAGAAGGAAGAAACTTTCTAAAATTTAATAATTTGTCTTTAACCTATTTTAAACTCTAAGCAAGTGCCTTTCTTTCACCAAAAAAAAAGAAAAAAAAAAAAAAAARRGGGAGAGATGCAATTCCAGACATGTTTTAATGCTCCTGTTGCTATTAGAACAAATGACTGTTATCTAACTAGCATCAGTCACTTTTGTTACCTTATAAGAATATTTAAAATTATTGGCTCTCTGGAAATTAAGAAAAAAAAAATAAGAAAAGACTAATGTAGCCTGGCAATCTATTGGTATCTTAGTCCAGAAGCAGTATAGACTCTACAAACAGCACCGCCTGCCTCGCTCCCCCTTCTAAGGCTCTGCCCAAATTCGGTCTCATCTGCGCTTTAGAGCACTCCCCAGTTCCTGGCAATGCATGTGTGTGTTTGCAAAGCTGAAAGAAAAACTCGCTTCTGTGGTTCTAAGTTCTGTGCAGACAGAAGACTTTGTATATACTTTCTAAGTGTCAGTCTGATCAGTTGGATTTATTTTGATCCAATATGTCATGTTTTGTAGAGAAGTAAGTGGTAAGTTTAAAGGAAACGCACATTTGTTTATCTGTCACTTGCTCTGGCTAGGCTAATGCTGGCTCCTTACAAGAATCCCCAATGTCACATGTAGCCTTAGTGCATACCRTTTTGTGGGAAGCAATGCCTGCTCTCCCCAGGAGACCCCATCCCGCTGGCCTGAGGGCTTCTGCCGGGAGTGACCGTCGGGAAGCTCCACCAGGGGCTCTAGAGATGCCCCCCAGCACATGCAGCTGCAGTCGCTGATTCCTTTTGGGTCTTTGCCCCTGATAGACTTCAGGCCTCTTTAACTGTGTTCTTATTAATTTTCTATTTTATTAGATTTAATTTTCATTTTAAAATATTTTCTCATTTGGGTTCCCTGGCTGTACCTTCTGTATTCACTAGATGCAGAATAGAAACTGGGGACCTGCTAATAAGTATCATCAATAAAAATTGAACTAATTAAGTTTCAGACATAATCCCCTATTATTATGACAGCTCAGCRAGATATAAGATAATGGAGTAATAAGCCCCTGAATATTGGGATTTAGCAAGGAAATACCAACAGAGCTCAAAATGTAGTGTTGTAATCCCAATGATATAATAATGTTTAATCAGCCACTATTGATACATTTCAGGCAGTGTGAAGACCTAAGAGTTGATAGAGCAGCAACAGAGTTAAGGTTACACATAGAGTATTTGTAACAACTTTGCATCTCCAGCGTATTGAATAAAAACAAAACAAAAGCCCTAATTCAAAGGATGTCTTCAAAGCATTCAAACTGCTCAGGGACAGTGAAATCGCCGCAACATCTCTATGCTTATAGGAATAGGCAGAATTTAGATGAACTTTTTTCCTTCTTCATTTGAAGGAATAAAATCATTAGATGTAGAACACTGCATTTTCAGATAACACACTAATATAACCCCAGGGAATAATGGAAATAAAATGTTCTGACACTTCCTAGAAGGTTTGTATAGAAACTCAATTGACATGGTGATGTRAATGAGCATGATGTCAGGTTTTGCTCCCCGACAGGGCAGGTAACACATGAATACTTTTTCATTAATCCTTTTATGTTGATTAGAGAGGAAACAATTTCTTATATCCAAGAGCAAAACTCTGCAGAGTGTTATTGCACACAGAGGAGGGGTTGCAGATTCAACCTGCTTGGCCAAGAGAGCAGCTCAACTGGAGACTGAGTATGCAGTTTACAAAATGGCATATAGCAAGTGAAAGAACTTTGGGGAGTTATGGTTGTCTTTAAAATAGGTGGGACTTTATTAGGTGTCTTTATTAGGTGGGACTATACTACAGTCTGTTACTACTGATACGTATTCTGATCATTATGTTCCAAAAAGAGGGTTACTAGTGACTTCTGTGTGGCAGAAACTTATCAATACAACATGTCAGAGCTCTGAACTTGGTAGTTTCAGAAATTTTCCAGGAGACATTCATCTAGAAGCTAGATAAAAGTTTTGGATCTGTGATACCTAAAGAKTGTAAGTGGAAAGACTCTCTCCTCCTTCTTTCTCTCCCTCCTCCTCTTCTTCTCCATCTTCCTCCTCTTTTCTCATTTTTCTCCATCCTCTCCTTTCTCTATCCCTCATTTTTTTTCCCTTTATTATTCCCGTGGATTGATTGAGTGCTCTATGAGAAAGACTAGATACTTTTGAGAGTGTCTTCATGTCTGCAGTTCAACTTAGGTTTCTCCTTGAAAGCAGCTGGTAGACAAGCTGGGAGCTTTCTGCTTGGCACAAGTGTGAATTTCATCTACTAAAAAGCTAAAAAAAAGTTAATATGTGGAACAGTTTATGAATCCCCATGGTCATCAGAGACAGATGCAGGTAGAATGCATGTTATTAATGCAGTCTTCCAGGGGAGACAAAAACATAGCTAACTGATGTGAAAACTATTTCAGAGTAGTATTTTTATCTTTGGTTCCTACAAAGAATCCCAAAGCGTCTTGTTTTGCTTTGCTTTTTAAGCCAAATGGAGTCACAGCCAACTGTTAGTGATCCAGGGAGCCACACAAGTGCCGGGTGTGGGAAGCTCCCGCTTCCTTGCTGTCCATGCGGGCGCTGCCCTGCTCCGTGCGCCACCCACGAGAACGAGAGCCCTGGCCAAAGCCCCACGCGCCCCCTCGCAGCAAGGCTGCTTTGGCTGTAAAAATAAAGCTTTATCTTTTAAAGTAAAGCAGCCAGTTAACATCTGARACAACCTGGAAAAAAAAAATCTGCTTTCTTTTCAGATGCTGTTGAATTAAAACAGTGTCCAAGGGCCATGCATAGTGCCCACAAAACCTTTCCCCTATTACAGTACCCAACTTCCAAAAAGATTTGATGACAAAGACTTCACAAAGACTATTGTATTACTTCTTAGTCATAATAAGTATTAGAAAATAAGGAGATTTGTTTAATAGTTAGATGACTTCTGTCTTAAAAAAAAAGTAACTATATCTGAAAAATGGGCCTTCTGTGTTACAAAGTAGTACTTGTGAATAGCTACAAAATAGGGGGTCCAGGCCAATATGTCTTGATTTCTCTCAGATTAACTGCTGTTAATGCACAATGCATTTGTGCATTTGTGTTATAAGCACAAATACTTATATAGTGACTGACTAAATTGTGGGCGTGAAACCTGTTAGCCATTATATTTGCAGTTGTATTTGGTTTCAGAAGTTGGATGTGTTTGATAAAATAATTAGACAGAGTTAAATAGATTCTTAAAACTGAGGGGGGAGGACTTAAGTTTTTGTGCTGTTATATTACTGGTTGTAAACCAGTAAAAGTTGTTTAACTGGTCAGCTGTTTGTCCAGAAAGTGCAATGAAGATATGCAAACAAGGAAGAACAAAACAGGAATGAAATTTAACCATCTCATCAAGCCGTTACACATTGAGTCAAGAGATCTGAGCAGTTTACAAAACTCTGTCATGTAATATTTGTAACCTTCAGGAAATTTGCGGGGAGCAGTTTCATGGGAAATTTGTCATAGACACTTATCTATTTGACAGCCTTTTGCGGAAGAACACAGACAAAGCTGGACAGGGAGACGGGAGAAGGAATCGGCTTTGGTTCCCACGGTGTGTTCACACCTCCACGGCAGCTACATCATCATGTCCAGCTTAAATCTGCCTTTTTCACACAATGTGCTGCTGGAGCCAGGTGAGAAATGGTTTTACTGCTARAGAAAAGCTCTTCTAATTTCAAAGATGCCCTCAATTGGAGTGAATGACATCAAGACCTTTCCATGCCTCAGTAATGAGAACGATAAGTCTCATTAGTACAAAACGTAATATGAAATATATAATGTACAATAATTTAATTAGCATTTGTGTAAATAACTATGTTTGGGGAGGAGTGTTTGAAATAGCTTATGAGAAGATCAGTTAGGCTTCACAAACCTTTCAGGACACTGTCCTGCTTAGACCAGGTAGGACAAACTGCTTGGATAATTAGAAAGCAACCAGACAGAATTCCATACCAAAATACCTAACTCTAAGGAGTTAGATACCCCCGGGCTGAGATGTCCTGCAGACAAATAACTAGTTCAGTGATGGAAATGCCAGGGTGCCGCGTGGGCAGATAGGTCTTTGTGGCCCTGGAAAACCTCATGGGGGACCCATCTGTGTCCTCTATTGGCCCGGGAGCTCCACGAAACCCCAGGCCTGGCTGCCCTCTGAGCCTCTGCGTGAAGCACTGCTGCTTCAGAATGAGGTATCGCCATAAATGTCAGCTCAGTGATCAATAGGCAGAAAAGCGAGGTGAATATTTAAAAATATTGGAAAGGATTAATGAGCAAAATACAGAATTTCTTTATGTCGCTGTGCAAGATGACTGTGTGCCCACTTCCATCAGTGCTGTGTGCAACATGGCCTCTCTTCATCTCAGAAAAAACATGTAGTAAAAACTGGCAATGGTTCAGAGAGAATGGCTCGGCAGGTGATGCAAGGTAGGGAGCAGCTTCTGCACCCCGCGCAGCCAGGCACTGCAAGGCTCGTGGCCAAGGAAGGTCACGGAGCGAGAGATGATACAGCTGTAGGCAGAAGAGGAAAGAGTCACTCCCCACGGCTTCCAAAACAACAGCTCTGTTGAATGAAAGCATTAAGTGAAGTTCAAAACAAACGAAATAAGGCAGCTCTTCACACAGCTCATGACTGAATTGGGGAATGTCAAGTTCCTGAAGCTCCTCAGCTGCAAAGCTGTGAGCGATGGATTTGGGGAGGTCGTGTGCGTTGGCTGCAAGCTCAAGTCTGCTTTGGCTGCTGCCAGAGGCTCCTGCTGCCCACCACGGGCCCTTGCTCTGACCAGTAATGTCTGCTCTTACATTTGCTGTTAGGAAAGCACCGTACTTGACAGATGCAGCACATTCATCTTTTTTTACAAAGTGCTGTATCTAGGAGCTCCTTTAAAGTAATATCTTTCCATGTACCTTAGATAGAACGATGATTTTGCCCTCTGTATAATTTGGGGATTTTGGGGATAATCCATTTTCAGCTGATCAGCCTTATTCACTGGCTGTCTCACTCTAATCATGTATTAATAATAAAACATAATTACCATAAAAAGCTATGCAATAGTTCCAAGGAGATCATTATTCAGAAACAAACAGGAACAACTTAGAAAAAGAGCAAGAAATGCAATTTACAGATACTATTCGTGTGTTAAACACATGTTCCCTCTCCTTRTCCCTATATTAATCATTCAGCTCTAATGTTTAAGTATAATTATCATACTAATTTGGCATTTTTCCATACTGCAGAAATAGATAATAGTAGCTGTTTGCTATGGCTACTGGTTATTATTTAGAAGAGTAACAGTTCTGTACATCTGCTTTGGAAAGATAACTTGGTGGAGGGGACGTGATTCTTATATTTAGGGAAAGCAGTTTAACTAAGCACAGAATTGTTCTACTGCTCAACCAAGGTCATCCTCTTTGTTGTGGACCAATATTTGGAATATTTAGAAAATTTTGTATGTTTATGCATACAAAATAGCATATAATGTAAATGCCATCTCAGGTTATTTTTCTCTCCCTCAAGCAAAAACCATGAACATTTTAATTGGTGTTTGTTCGCTGTTTTTAAAGACCTGAAAGGGCAAAATGGGRCTCTGCTAAGAGCCTTTAATGAGGGAGCTGTGGTAAGTTTGTATAATTTAGCATAGAGATGACCAGGAAAGTATACAGGGTGGGAAACTTTTAAACAAAACTAAAATAAAAGCTAAGTAATTTTCATGGATATCTTCTTCCCCAACTTTTAAATGTGTTTATTTATGGCTTATTTCCTTTACATATTCAGTATTAGCTTATTTCAGCTGAATTCTGACTAGAAAAGAGTGTGCTGAAGAATAGTGCATTGAGGAGACACTGTGGGGAAGGGGCAGAAATTATGCTGTAACTACAGATTAGCATGCAGCGAATGCAAGTTAAAATGACAGTCTGGAYGTGCTGTCAATTAATCCTCCACATAAGACTTAACAAAAAAAGGAATAGTTGTACAAAGATGCAAATAGAAATGGGGCTAATGCAGTTATAGGGCTAGTTTGTTGGTGTTAGCCAYGTGGTGGTGAATATAGCAAACATTMAACATGTGCTCGCAGCATGGAATTGGCCACTGGAATTGCTCATGGAGCGCTGGCTTCGCGGCTGCGTTCCCGCTAACGGCCGTCGGGAAGATGTGGAGCTACCGAGGCTGCCAAAACAAGGCAGGATCACGCAAAACTCGGGCTCTGTGTTGGAGAATCTGATTAAGGTGCAGCACACGCAGAATAAAATCCAAGTRTTTAACATGGTCTGGTCTTCCAAAAACAGCATCAATTTTATTCCTTACCGGTATGGGTCAGCTCATGTTGATAGGGCTGCTGAGTTTGTAGGGTTTGTACAACATGCTTACATTACCACRCTTCTGTTCTGAGGAACATAGAAAAGCAGGGTAATACAGGTATGAAGTAGAGCTCACGGCTATAAATGGGGAGAAAATAGCAAAGCTGGTGATGTTCTGTGCCCTGYGGCTTTTTTGAGCATTAGCATTTCCTGAGGAGAGAACCATTTATTTGATTTTTTTAAAAAAAGCATCTTTAAGAGGCCTCAGAGTTACAGCATGCTTTTGTTGCAGTAGGGATTCAAAATAATCCTATTCAAAAAACGAATAGCATAGTGAGAAATATCTTAATGGAGGGAGTTTTACTCTGGGTATCYATTCGGTTCTGGTTTCTGAGCAGCCTCTGGAGGAGCAGAGCATTCAGGAGGTTTCCTAGGAATGCATTTGAGAGCAGCCTCCTCCCACCCRTCCTTTTCCCAGGGCATAGAGTTAAATAGTTAAGCAAAATGATGCAATGTGTTGGGTGAGTGCAGAGGCATGCAGTATGTAGCTTTGCTTTGTTAGGGCACTTGGGTACTTTTACTACCCTTGAACAACATAAAGTACACTCAGCATCAATTTTATTCCCCTTTTAATTTAGAAAGGAAAACTTATGTTCCCGAAGGTATGACTCACTTTTCATATGAAGAATTGTATTTCTGTGATTTATTGAGATATTAACATGGAAATGGTGATGTTAAACAATACTTGGAATAGCTCTAAAAGTGAAGTGGGAATCAGGATTTCATAAGGAGAAAATTAGTTAYGTAGGTAACATTATTGTATAATTTCCCTTAGGATCTCTACATCAGGCGAGATTTTATTATATTCTAAAACAAAGTTGCTTGCACTCCCTTTAAATATAAAGTACTGCTGAATACAACAATATCATAAGGCTTCTCACAGTACAAGCAAAGACATCTGTTAATGGTACCATGAATAGTTATGAAMTGTGGTACTCAAATGGCTTTGCCAGAAAGCATTGCCTCCTAATTTATTTTTATAGCAARTGGATGCCTCATTTTTCATGGTTTGGTAGTTTGCATTCAAATGTACCAATAACTTCCAAAGCAATCACTTCTACCCAGCGTGTTTTATTTGAGAACATAAGAGGCAATAGCTAATGGGGTGTTGGTGGGTAGTCCTCTTCTCCATCGGCAGTTCTGGATGAATCCTTATGTTCTTTTTTGCAATTAGTTTATGAAAGGGTATGTGTTACATAAAAATATGCTTATTGTGGGGARGATTTAGCTTAATATCTTCTCACACAAATGTGTAGGGACAAAGTCTGCGTAACTGCACCGGTTTGGTCACCAATATGCTACGGCTGAACTGGTCGTTTTACATTTTTGCACCATATTGGAGACATCACCAAGAACCAGGAGGAAACAAGTGGTTTTAAAAGGCTGCTGCGGAGCAGAGCACAGAAGCCCAGGGGGCCGTCGGGCATCGAGGCAGCGCTGCCGGTGCCGCCTGCGCTGCCCGGCTCGCCCCTGCTCCCCGCTCCGTGCAAGGAAACCCCTTCCCTTCATACGGAGCTGCTCACGGTTGGGGTGTCTGCAGTTCCAGAAATACAAAGGAGCTGCTCCTCTTTCATGGGAAGAGAAAACCGATGACGGAACATCTGTTTTATCGTACTAGGGCCACAGGAAGTTTCTAGGATTTGGTTTTGAAAAGACCCTCAAAGGAAAAGAGAAAGCGGGAACCTAGAGGCAGGATGCTAATCAGAATTAAGATAATCTTATTGAAAAAGAAATATGCAAATGTATTTCTGGAAGAGGTAAAAAAAATCTTTTATCGGTGGCCTAGCTGGTTTGGTTTGGTTTGGTTTGGGGATAGTTTTTTAGCTGAAATTCCCCGAAGTCTTTTCCAAGCGTAGGTGCAAATTTCCCCAGCTTCTGAGGCTCCCAAGGCAGTCTCGTGAAATTCATCCCCACTCTGCAGATACATGCAAGTAGCTCTGGGACCAGACAGAAAATGAGATAGTGCTGAGCCCTGCTATTGCTCATCCCGGGGGGCCCATAGCTCTCCGTGGAGAGCTGTTAAATAGAGCAGCTTCATCGACCAGTGAAGTTCCACTTCTCCTACATTTGCAAGACTGATGATGCTCAGCAGCGCGCTCTGCAACTGTAAGGTATCCCACGACGATGGYCTTGGAAGGACCTGACCTGAAAATCACATTTAGTATTGCAATTAATAGTAATAAATTTATTACAGTATTACTAGCATTATAACTAACAATAACACTTATTACAAGGCTTATCTATTGAAGAGTAGGTTTTACTTTTTTCCCAACTTTCTCCCTTGTATGGTTTCACAGTACTTTGTGGAGTCAGTTCTGCATGTGTCTTAATTTGAGACCTTCCCCAAACCAAAASAAGTTTCAAAAAAGATTCAAAAAGATTCAAAAGAAGAAGGAGGCAAAGATAACAACATTCCTGACAAAATTTACTCAGGACAGATATGTGACTGTGAAACATTCAGGTTTTGCAGTGTCATTTAATTGAAAATATTTCCGTTAGGTCATCCCAGACCTTTATCAATGAAGCCCACTACTACTTGAGGCAATAGATCTGTTATCATTCAAAGTAGCTTCAGGAAAGCTGCTATCTTCCCTGCCCTCACATTTTGCAGTTCAGAACAACCATCATCTCAAGTGTCTGCCCAGCACAGGGAAAACAAAACCAGAAGATTTCAGGATACAGTTGCTGCATTGGAGTCTGGTCTTCATGGCAGATCTACTTTGAAACATTTTGGGTGAACGACAAAAGGAGCTTGGCAGCTAAATACCTTTTTACTGTCCCAAGCMATTTTTCCTTTTCCTCTCCCTATTCATCAGCATCACCCTGGCATGCCCAGATTCCAGTGCAGCCTGCTAGCTAGCATTTAGATCCCTTTTTGCCAGAAAATATAACTTTGAAATACGTGATGCTAATATATTCTGATGAGGCATTTCTTTCATGTGTTTCCAGCTATCGCTTTGATGATGAACACTGGTGCATTATAATAAGTTGGGGCTATTATKATAAATATTTACAGGAATAATAATACCAAAAAGCTGGGCCTGCAAACCTCCTGTGCCCAAGTAACATCTTTCTCACRTGTCTGCAACGAGAGAGGCCTTTTCCCTGTGCTAGAGCAAAACTGCCCCAGGAGTTTGTGAATAAAATCACTGCGAAGGCGTCATTTAAGCCAGGCCTACCTGACATGCTTTGCATGGTGCACCACTTCAGCCATCACTGCTAACCTGGACTGACACTGATTTGTCACTGCTGAGGTCTGTAGCACAATAAACACGGGAGCTGTTACCCTGCAGGGGATATCGATCACATCYAGTTAGTGCTCGGGGACTGGATGCTAGTGAAACCAATTGGACAGATYAGTTTGTGCTCGCTGGCAAGTAAAGCTCGAGTCAAGATGTGATCAATCTACCAATCCATAGTGACAGAATAATACATTTAAACAGATTGAACCTTGAGCTACACTAAATCAGGTTAAATCCTTGTCCTTGGGTGAGGGTTTTCTCACAGAAATACGATTTACGTATGACCTGCTCGGTTTCGGTTAAAAATCCTTTAAACACTATATTTTTCATTAACATCTTCCATGCCAGTACTGCTTTATATTTTCATCCTGTTCTATGTTGACTGTTTCCATATAAATTTATAAAATAGCCTCTTCGTGAATAGCTTACAGCCAGTTAATTTTAACTATTATTCATGAATTCTCCCTTGAATTTCAGCCTGAAATCTAGATCCAAATTGATGTTTGGTCTTCAGCGATGCTAGAGATAGAATGGTAGTGCCAGTGCAGAAGAAATGGTCTTATCTGTCTATATGTGTAATGCAGGTTTGTTACCTCTTTGGGATATGTAGCCAAAGGGTGCCACACTTCATCCTTTTTACACTTGCATCGTGGAAATATCAATATCTGTAGTGAATGTGTAAAGCAGGGGAGAAACTTGTGGATTTCAGGCAGCGAATAAAGCCTGAACATTTCAGTGGCAAAAGCAGGGCACACTCTTGACTCCGTGGGGTGGCAGCTGCAGGTGATGGCTGTGCCAGGGTCCCAAGGATTGCTCCATGTGCAGAGCAGCTGCTTTTCCATAGCAGCCTCTTGGCTAAGAAGAGCTAGCTAGCATTGGGAATGTTAACACTTCCCAGGGCACTGTGGTGAAGCTCTAGCAAAAACTCTTTGCAAATATCTGGAAGTTTAACAGTGTGCCAGAATGGCACCTGCTGCCAAGGAAATTTGCTTACTTAGTTTTCAGGCACCTTAGGCCAGGCTGCTGCCCATGAGCTGTTTTCCTCCTTTGAAATACGCATAAAAATTATGTCTGTAACGTGTTTCGTTCTTGGGCTACCACGATAAGGAATGGTGCACGTGGCAGCCTGGCTCCCGTGCTCCTGTTTGGATGCAGAGGGGACTGCYGGCAGGTGCCTGTGCAGTGGCCCTGCCGGAACGCGGCCCTGCCGGAGCTCAGGCTTGCTGGAGCTCAGCCCTGCCAGAGCTCAGCCTTGCCGGACCGCGACCCTGCCGGAGCGCCTCTTTCCAGAGCGCCRCTTTCCGGAGCGCGGCCCTGCCGGAGCGCCGCTTTCCGGAGGCAGCTTGCTCCCACCGTACTGCCCACTCCTCGCCTTGCTCCCAGAAGCGCTGCCCGGGCAGTCATGCTCTTCCCTGCCCTTACAGCCCGTCGTCCCAACCTTCTGGTAGCTCTTCCAGCGCTCCCGTGCACAGATATTTTCATCCATGTTTTGCTGATGCCAATCTTAACTGCTCTGCCTTTGCTGCAGCTTCCTGCTCCTTCCCGCAAGCCGAATCTGCAGGTGACAGTGCCTGGCAGAATCCTTGAAATGTCAATATCAAAAGTTAGCCTGAGGAAGTCTCTAAGAAAGCGAATTATGCTCKTTGGCTCATATGATATCTAAGGAGTCTATTTTATTACAGTCGCCTCTCAAAATCGTGTTCCGGTTTTTATCCCCTTCAGCAGCCTGGACTCGTGTGCAGAGCAGAGCTGCCTCCCGCAGCGCCTGCCGGGCCGGAGGCGCCGGGAGCGATGGGCTCTGCTGCACAGCCCCTTCCTGCCCTCCCCCGGGCTGCCTTCCTGCCCCTGCGCCCGGAGCACAACCCGGAGCACAACCCGGAGCACAGCCAGCGCACAACTGGAGCTCGGCCCGCAGCACGGCCTTGCTCAGGGGCTCGCGTTCACACAAGAAAATCACTTCGGCAGCAAAGCACAAAACTGGAATTAGTGTGTGCAGAGCAGAGCCTCTGATTGTTTTCCTTGCAATTTCCTGACTAAATATAGGTCTACTTTAAAAAAGACACACGACGCTTGGAAGAGCATCTGTTTGACTGTGGAATTGCCTGTGCCGTGCTTAGCTATGGAAGAGGGGAAGATGTTAAGTGTCTAACTTTATCTGAAGATAATTGTATCTGGAGTTTTCAGAATTCTTTTTTCAAATGCTTTTCAGTGTCTGGTTGACATTTGTTGAATTCTCCCTTATCTAGTAAAATACCTCATTTCTCCTTCTGAGCTATTTGGGGTTTCTGTAATGTTCTCTCTTCTATGTAAGCAGGTCAGATCTGCAGGAGTAATTTACTAGACTGAAAAGAAAAAGAGCAAAGATAATGTATGTTTTTGCTACGTGAACTGTCCCAAGTATATTTAACAGAAAGATGTTTTTACTTCTTCTCCTTAACTACCGTTAAGGTGGAAAGGGCTTATGGAAAAGAACTGATTTTCAGTCAAATGTTGTTGCATTTGTTGCATGCTGCTTAATCTCAAAGGCAATTTTTGCCAGGGCTTCCCCGGGGTGCGGGAGCCGCAGGGGATCCCAGCAGCAGCAGCCGGGGYCCTTCCCGCTGCCCCACGACGGAGCGGAGCCGCCGGGAGCATCCCGGGCTCTGCGATACTCGCCAGGCACTGCCCAGGTGACCCCCCTGCAAAGAACTGGCTCTGGAGGACGTTCAGCTGCTGGCAGGTAAACAGGGATGTTCAGAGAGCTAAGCTATGGCCACGGCTGCTTTACTGAAGATCTGTGGGTTCCTCCTCCCTGGTGGTTTTCGTTTTCTTTGTGCAAAGTCAGACTTGGCCTAGATGACCTGGTGCAGAATTCCAAGTGTTTAGCATACCTGCTGACATACAGGCATGCACAGAAGTACACATATACACAAATGGAGGCAATTTTTAAGGATTTTTCTTTATCGTTCCAGTTATTTCCATACTCAGTTCTCTGCTGTGTGAGAGGCATAGCTTTAGGACAGTATTTTACATCTACTTACCGTGTCTTCTTATTTTCCTTCCATTTATTTAAACTGTTCATTCTAAAACTCTCATAATAACCACTGCAACATAATTCTAGGATGAGAAGTCACCATGATAAGTTTATTCTTTTGCATGTACAACACTTAGTACAATGGAGCCTTATCCTCTTTGGAAACTTATCCTCTTTGGAGGTCTGGGAAGGCTACTTTGTTTTTAAAAGACCACATAATGAGTTTCAAGATCTCAAGAGATTCTTAGAGAAATCTTTTCCTCTGTTTCAGAGCAAATACTTTTTCCCTCCTTCTGTAGCCTAGGGTTGCAAAATCTSTTCCTCTCAAACGAATACAAAAAAAAAAAGCCTAATAAAAACACTGATTTATATGGGAGATACAAGTCTTTGACCAGGCTGTTCTATCAGAGCAGTCCAAAAAACTCCCTCTGATTTTCTCTCCTACTTCTTCCCACAACAAACTGCTGTCTGGTGACAAAGCATATTGTTCTCTCTTTTTTAGGGGTGGGAAGAGTAGGAAAGCTTGTCCAATGTAGTGAGCAATAATTTAGGCTCGAGTCTCRATGAACAGGGGAGTGGGAAGTGACAAAATAGTAAACCTATGGTAATAAGTTTCTAAGGAAAAGGCATCTTTGGGGTTTTATATTTTTGTATTCTCCTCCTTAGATTTTATTGCATGTTTTTTCTTCCATTCTCTTCTAGTCTTGTGCCTCAAAATACCTTACAGGTCTTAGCAGAGCTGGAAATGCAAATGTAGTTGTAATATATGACCATAGTGTATAATAATGTGCAGTTCTTCAGTATAACCACAACAAAACATGAACAGCTTTAATATAACTCTTTGTTATAATGCTGTTTATTAGCTCAGACAATGCTTGATGCTGTCTCCTGGTTTTATAGAGAAGTCATTTATTTTCATGTTTCATTGTATCACGGGAAGGCAAAAGCTTACACCTCTGCAGCATATGTGATCACTTCCCATGCCTGAAGAAGACCAAGGCAAGGGAAAACGTGCATATTGAAACTGCTGTATGCTCATGTCTGTATGCATCTCAGGCTACTTGAAAACACGTGCCTTGGAAATTCAGGCTGATGAAAATACATTAAGGCTCTGAAATGAAAGTGATTGCATTTTCAAACGTGCCAAGTGCTTATATATCACAATAGTAACTTGCAGTTTTAGATATAGGGCTGATTCTTATGAGAAACAGCACTGATAACTCTCTTCTCCAAAGGCCGTGCATTTTAAAAGCATCGGCTTGCACACACATATATATTTGCATCAGTGCTAGATTCCTCCTGCTTTGTGTGGTACCACTTTCCTGTAGGCCACAAGCTGCTTGTTGCAGCCAAGCTGTGACTCTGAAGTTGAGCATAAATACATCTAACCTGCATGAATCAAGCAGTAGGTACTCTGACATGCTTGTAAATTAAATCACRGCAGCTTCTCCAGCCTAATTACGTTATTCTTAACTGAGGGGGCTCAGCAAATATGAATAATAATATACAGCATAGACAGCACCTCATAAAAATCATTTTGGAAGGGCTGGGTGGATCTCTAAGCCATTACAATGAAGAGATGGAAAAAGGGTAATGCATTAAAATACCTAAACCTACATTCTTTAAAAGATTTGTTTTGCCTTTGGGAGTGCTAGGATTTTAGAGGGGTGAAATAAAGACTCTGCATATCCTCTATGATTTTAGGAATCAACTAGCATAAAAGAAAATCCTTCATCTTCCTCTTAGTCCAAAAATGCTCACTGGCTTTTTTCACTTACTTGAGAGGACCGCTACAAGCCCTTGTGGCTAGAAGCTTTTGCAGCACTAATCTCTTTTCCACTGACCTTAAATATTTTATTAATGCTACTGCCTTAAAGCATTACTGATTGCAATGTCTTGTTTGGACTGCACGTACCACACTGCCCACCTTTTACAGCACCATGGGGCACGGAGATGTTTCCAGTAGGGGTTTGTGCTGCGTGACCCTGAGCGCATCGCCCAAAACGAATTAAGGACTGACTGCTCTGTTGGCTCCTGCCCGGATCTACAACAAACCTGGGGATTTCTTACACCTTTTACTTTTATCTGTTTCTTCTTTAGGGCAAAAATTTAGAAGATCTGGATATTCTTTTTTTACGTTTAAGCAAATGATAAATTTATGATAACTTATGATAACTAAATTAAACAAAATATTTCCTTCCATGACTGTATATTGTATTAAGAGGCAAATACGCAGCACTCTCAGCTGTGGATATTCTTGTGAAAGGTCAGCCTCTCAGTATGTTCAGTATGTGTTTCTTACAGGGGAAGTTGCAACCACAACTGGAAATATTTTGTCCTAATTATATTTTGTTTTAGAATAAAGGGAGTAAAGGGAAAGGAAGGAAGGAAAGGTGCACATGAAAAATAGAAAATCCACTGTATGATCTCTATTGTAAGTAGCAATTTTTAGAAATAACAAGGCAAAAAGTGGGTTTTTTTTTTGGGCGGGGGGGTCGGGGTTGGGGGAGGTGTTGACCTTTATCCATGAGTACTGTGCCAGGAGAGGCAGAAACTTTCAGCATTAACAAAGCAATTTTGCTTCTCTTTAAAGCAGAACTAGAAAATAACTGCACTATGTGCTTGTTATATATAAGCCTAGGTGGAAAAAAGGAAAAAGATAATACTTAAGCAAAATAATTCCTTTTCCTTCTCTTCCCCTAAGTACAACTATTGCTCTTGAAAAATGTTGTTAATGATGCTCCCTGACATGCCTTACATAGTGTAACATTTCTAGTTTGGGGCTTTTTAACTTTTCAAAAAATCCTGAGAATATTTCTCATTTTCTTCCATCTGTAGGCCACAGATATGTAATGCTTCTTTAAACAAACAAAAAGTGCAGTTTATGCTTACATTCTCTCTMTATATATGTACACTTTTAGTAATTGAAATTGTGTGCAGCTCTAGGAAAGATATCTTCTGCTAGGGTAAATATTTTGTTATTAGTTTCAAGCCTACATATCAGCAAACCAACGAGCAAACTGCATTCCTTGACAGCAAGATCATTTGAGAAGACAATTGTAGGTGATTTACAGAGCTTGGTTTTCTTAAATCAGAACCAAGCTACAACATCTAGTTTTCTGAAAAAAAAAAAGGGAGAAGGTGACCGTGTGTTTCATTTGCTTACTCTTCCAGCTGCCTTAATATCTGGGGCTTTGATGGATACTGCACCAGGAAAGCCTTTTTGTTGCCTCTGCTTGGCAAATACTTGATCACTGGCTGGTATCTGCTCATCATCCGCTGGTGTGCTATTGAGAGACTATTCAACACATGAATATTTTTAGCTCTCACTTTTTCCATATCGGCCAGTGGTCTAAAAAGTTAGAGAACTATAGTTTACGTTTATTTATCCATGAATAAATAATTACATAGCCTCGCTTGCTCTTTATTGGGATCTCATCTTTACATAAATCAATACTTGTTTCACCGGGAAAGCTCACGGGTGTTGGGCATTGACTTGCATGCATCTCGCAGCAGGTCCTCAGAACAGAGACCCTCCACAGGGCACAGGCCTCCCAGGGCATCTGCCAAAGGTAAAAACATCTCCCTGCTGTGGGAGGGCTGCGTGGGGCCAGCCTGGCGCTACCAGCCCCCTCGCTGCTGCTTTGTTATAAATAACTAATACTTCGTTATTTAAAAATGAATAACAGTGATCTACCTGAGATGTAATATTTATATACATATGCACCTATGTTGTGTAGATAGTAGTTTCCCCCCAAAAGGTAGGTATAGCAAAGATGAAGTTTCTAATATTTTTTCCCCCAAAAACCAAGATTAGACCTCATACGAGCCCCTTACGTGGGTGCACGTGTATGCGGATGCATGGGAAAGAAATGAATGCCCTGGGTGCACAGGAGAAGGCAGGTTCTGCACAGGCCTTTGGGGCACACGGGACTGTGATGCCCAGCGGCTCCACACGGGAATTGCACTGAACGTGTCGTGCCAGTGTTAATGGAACGTAAAAGTTAAGGAAAGAGAAGGTGAGCGTGTGCTAAGGCTTCCTGGTTCCCATTTTGAAGATCAAATCACAGGAGGGCACAACAAACATCACCAATGGCAGGAAATAGCCCAGGATTTCAGTGAGGGAGATGGTAGAATAAGGTTTGTTTTGGGTCAAGTTCCATAGATTCCATAATATCCTTGYGGCAGCTCCCCTTACAAGAACAAAACTTTCCTATTATTTAGGATTTTAATGCAATGATAAATATTTAAGTTAGTAACTTCAGATGGAAGGAATATTGACTATATAGACTGATGCAGATCCCTTGGCAGCCCTTTTATGGGACAGCTGGGACAGCTCTTAGTCCCTGGGGCAGGACGGGGAACTCAAACCAGGATCATGGCTGCGGCTTTAGGGCTTTGGGGAWCTTCCAGGCCAAAGCTCCCTGCAGACGGCTGCTCTTCTCCTTCTTTACCAGCCTGGYTCTATCTGTAAAGCTAGGAATTCTGTTCAACAGGGATGTTTTTAAAACAGAACATGGGTTCAAAACACAACATTTTTTCCTAAACAAAATTTTTCTGAGGAAGAGTTTTCCATTATTTTTAAAAGCGTTTTTGTTTATATTAACAAAAAAATATGAAATCAGGTTTTGTTCAGCCTAACTCTTGATCTAGGATGATAAAGAAGTCACCTTCTCTAAAAAAAAAACCCAGTTCTCTAATTGTTCTATATTCATTTATATGGAGACCTCGGGTGTTTTATGTTTCTGGAGTTTCTTCTCCAAATAAGTTCACATAAAATGTTTGATATTTTTAGACCCCTCTATATATGGTAATACAGAGAGTTTCTAACTCTCCACCCCATTCGCTGTGCAGTACTGAGCCTTGCCTGGGTGAGTGATACGTTGTGCCTGTCCCTTTTCACTTGCATTCGTTGTGGACATCTGGGAATGATTCCCCATCCACTGCGTATGCAGAGATGCCTGATRTTCAGACGGTTACAATGAGAAAAGGACACTTAGGTGATGTTTTATTTTAAAACCCACAAAGTGTGAAAACTTTACTTGAGCACTGGCTGGTATCCGCTCATCATCTGCTTCTAAACAGCTTATAAAGCAAAATTGTCAAGTTTTCTTAAGTCTTTCGGTTAAGGTGAAGATTTAAAGCAAGAAATGGATTTATATATTTCAGTGACCTTTACAGAACTTCTATATGTAATATTATAGATTGTCATCAGAACTAAAAACTTGTCAACATTTTAAAATGCCAGACTTTAGACTTCCTTAAATCTTGCAGATAAACACAGCCTTGGTGAAATTGCAGGCCAGCAGGCAGACTCCTGCAGCCCAGTTCTGCTGTGCATTGGGTTAGATGTCCAGAAAATGCTTCCATGCTTCTAGAGTCACAGATTAAATTAAATCACCCTGATTTAATCACCCAGGGTAAGGAAGTGTGTGAACGTATTTATTACTTGTCCCACCAAACTTGGTGGGGAATTGGCAGGGGAATTGTGTTAGTTTGCGCTGCACTTTTGTCTGATCTTAAACTTTATGGGTCTAGAACTGCAAAGCACACACCATTCAGAAGACAGGCAACCCAAACCACATGTCTTTTTTATCCATGTGCAATTGACTGTTTGATTTTGGGTAAAAGCTGGCAAAAGCTATTCTTTACAAACTGAAGATAGCATAGATTCACTTTTATTTCTAGTTTCTAATACTAATGTGGTTTCCTTGTTTGCAAATCCTCATAAACTGGCTCTTCAGAGGAATTCTTTCATGCTTGGAGACGGGACAAAGAGGAAGCTTTTGCATTAAAACATTGCATGGAATTTGTGTATTACTTAAATGTGAGAAGCCTTTTTTTTTTTTTTTTTTTTTCCCCGCATTGTGGATTTCTTCATCTCATCTGCGATGGGAAAAAGATTGTAAACAGATGGAAAGACCCTTGCCAGTTCTGTAGACTACGAGATTGGATTAGAACCAATTGCTAGAAGTTTTTTGCAAAGTATATTGCTTTTCATTGCAAGCCAGCTATGATAGACTTTAACTGAAATACATTTCAGAAATAGATGCAGATCTGGCATGGTCTTCTAAGCTTGAGTACTCATGCTTGCAACTGTACAATTTCCAAATAATTTGGGGTTTTGACAGCTCGTGGATTTATTCTAACTATGCATACAGAAATCAACCAGGAAAACTGGAACCAAAAAAAAAAAGGGAGATTTTCCTCTCTACAGTTTTTGGCCATGTTAAAATAAGGCCAAAGATTTAGTTTGATCTACTAGAAAAGGCATTATTAACTGATACTGTGCTAAACTTACAGATCATCAACTATTTATCAGTGGAGACTGCAGCTTCATTCTCTAGCAATTATTGTTGCACAGTGACTCCTTAAATCTTTTAMAAATCATTATTTTTCATATGCAGCTTTGTATTGTAAACTGTTTTTTATTGCAGTGTTATAAATATGCCACTTTTCTTTGTAGTGATAAATGCTTTTCCTTTTTACTCAGGGCTTAAAAAAATCCAACATAAATGAACTGTTATAGTAAACTTCATTACATTACTATGTCATTTCACAGCGGTGTCCTTCTTAATCAGCATTTGAAAGTGCACTTTTAAGCTAAATCACTTTGTTGTTGTTGTTGTTGTTGTTTTGGTTTGGGGTTTTTTCTTATGCTGTTTTACAATCTTTATTGTGGCTTCACTTACTCCCATGGTTTCACCAACTAGAAGGAGGACGGGAACACGTAGCAAGCAGACTAGCTTTCTTTTATAAAAAAACTATTTTCCAGGCTTCTACATATTCATTCCTATTCATTAACGCTACAAGGACTGTATCTTTGTGTGCTGGATAAATTGATTTTTTTGCAACAGCCTCAGCTTGACACAGCTATGTTGTGTTGAGAGATTTGAAGCTGACGTGCATTTTTGGGTCTAGAATATTCTAAAATGTTGCTTTCTTTTCAGAGATCATTAGRAAAGGGTTTTAGCTACACTAACATTTATTGCGTGTACTCTGCTGATTGCTCTTAGCTTTCCTGTACTTCATGTTAGATTTAGGAAGCCGGTAGCATCTTTGTCTCATTGGTTGCTGAATCCAGAACATACTCAGCAAGAAGATGACAATGTGAATAAGCCTGACCTGCTCCAGAAACCAAGTTTTAAAAGAAATCAAATTTAACATGAAAAACTAAGTTTACAAGGTTCAGTAGAACATATAACATACAAAATAAAACAACTGTTCTTTTTATGCTGGTTTTTCAGACTGAATTCCAGTTTTACTCAGTACCTGGGTCAGTGGAGATGTTGCTTAGTTTACTGGGCCGAGTGTGTGTTCTCTTCTTTTTTTCAGTTACGAGTGGCAAAAACTCGTACTTTTACTGTAACGTGAAATTCATGATATAGCCCACTAATGGCAGGAAGGCAGCATTTTTAGAGGTGCATCTTCTGCTAAAAATCAACATGAGTGTTAAAGCTGCACTGTGTTACCACCAGCTAGTTGGGAAAATACAGATACTCAAATTCTTGTCTCGTTGATCACTCTGCAGGTGACTACAGCCACATCATCCTCATATTAACGCATTGACACACACAGGCTGCCTCGGACACACAAAATTATTTTCAGTTCAAATGAAATGTGTTCCACCAAGTTCAAATAGGTAGCAGCCCTGACCCGGCTTACTACGTACAGCTTCACCAGGCAGCAAACGGAGGCAGTGGCAATGTCATAGAATCAGCCCTCGGGGCTGGGCCTGCTGAAATTCTGTTTTGTTTCTGTTTAGATATCTCATTTTAGGGGAAAAAAGAAAAAAAAAACTTTTCTTGTTTATTTATGTTAATGCCTGGCAATGTCTTTTTGCTGCTTTGATCTATACTAAAGATTTACAAGAAAAGTTACATTTTAAATGTGCCAAGGTCTTAATCATTCTTAATAAAATATTCAGTAAGACAGAGAAGTCTTGTTAAGGCTGACAATTTTTCCGGTTGTTTAAGCCAGAAGATTACAGCCTTTGATAATGACAATGTAGTTCATTTTTGTAAGCATTACCTACATGTCTTTACATCTACGTACAAGAGGCGTGAAAGCAGCAACTAAGAACAGTTTTTCTTCTTTCATCTCTGACATTGCCTAGGGGTAACCAGAAGTATAACTAGCGTTCTTACTTGGGAAGTTATTTTTTCTGCTATGTAGAGCAGTGCTTTGGATTCTTTCCTTCCCATCTCCCCTTTCTTGTTGCTATAATTCTTTTTCTTCCTTGTTTTTTTGACATAACAAAGCCAGTTTGACCAGTTAAATACACTGAAGCATTTTTTTCCCCCAGCTGGAGGAATCGCATCAAAGAATTTCTTGACTTACTTGTGATTTTTGTCTATTTATTAACTCGTGATTTTTCCAAGTATTTGATCTGTCTCCCCTTTGGCAACAAATATTGCAGATCTGTCAGCCGTCGTGTGAGAACTTCATCTCGCAGTTCCTGAAAGAGCTGAAAACTCAGAAAAATGCCAAAATAGGAGAAAGGAAGAAGAAAAAAAAAAAAAAAACTGCAGGTGACTTGGAGAGTTGAGGGCTGGCATCAGGGCTGCCCTTTCAGTTTCATCAGAATGTGCTGATTGAACAGACCTGCGTGTTGCATGGAAGTCAGCAGCCCTTGAAACCTGTGCAGGAAGCCAAGCAGATAAACTGGGTGTTTGTTTGCAGGCTCTACCTGTAGTAACAACCAAATAGCAGATGTTTGGGCTGCCCTTCTACCCATAGGGGCCCTTCTTTTTTCCATCTTACAATTCGTAATTTTCTACAGAAATATTTTTTTTTCCACTTCAAATTTCAAATGCTGAAACACTTCCAAAGGTCTCCTCTTCCCAAATTCTCCCACATCCCTGGAATGGAAATCCTGATGTCACCTTCATAGGTTCTCCAGAACAAGCAGATCACACTCATAGAGACAGGTGAGACAGGTTTGATTTTTAAACTGAGCTACTGTTTAAAAATATGCCTGTTCTTTGTTTACAGATAGAGGAGAAAAAAAAATGGTTTTTCAACAGGCTTTGAATGAGAAGGCTTTCTTATTAAATTGAAAACCTAACATCGAGCCTTCAGACATGAGGGTTAAGTCTTCCTCTGCAAATCTGTGTGTATTTTCAGGCAGATTGCAACAGACATTTCTATAACTGCAATTTATGCCATTCCGAATCAGAATTTAGACTAAAACTTTGAAGTTTCTTCTACAAAGAATTGTGATGTTAAAAGCTGCAATTCTCATTCTCTGCTTTTGCACATCAGACAAGAGTTTTGATTGTAATGGGATTTTACTTTTTTAAGATATAAAAGAAAAGTAAGCTGTAAAGATTTATGTAGTCTGTCAGAGTGTTCTTGGGTATTGCTGTTCTGGTGAGATTGGTTCTTTTATGAAAACATTCTTCTTCCACTCTCTATCAAAGTTACATCTCTGGCTCTACAAGTGAGTTTCTTCCCGCTAGGTGTKTTTTTAATGTCCCCCACACATTGAAAGTGAATATTACCTTCCTTTATGATGCTGTCAAAATTATGAGGTATATTTCTAAATAATGAGAGAAATGGAGAGGAAAAAGAAATGAATTGAAAACAATGACAACTGTCCAAAATAAAGCATTTTGCTTCTTTTGTTCACGAAAGCCATGCACTTATTTTATAAGGATCTTCTTGGAGACACAGAAATACATTTGTTTGGTTCACATTGCAGCAAACTTGTACAGTAGATATTTTTTTCTGATCTATAATTTGGGGATTGAAAAAAATAAATCCATTCCCATTCTCCTGTTTTTGTCTCCAGCCTGAGAGGTGCATGCTGGAGAGGAGCAGGCAGGCAGCTGCTCTTACTGACGTATATAGCTGATGTATATACTGATGTATAAACAGTGGCCCACACAGTTACACTTTATTGGAATGATTTTTATGCAGGAGAGCTTATCACTTCTTGGTGTCATTTATTACAAATCCATTTTATTTGTATAGCTAACCGTAGGGGAAGAGAAAAATTAACAGCCTTTAATTATCTGCTGCTGCTTTGAAAATGAGGAGTCTTACAGATAACACTACTTAACATTGTGTTGTTTTCTTATACCAAGCCCTTTCCACACACAATATTCATTACAGTATTTTTTAATTTCCAAGGGAAAATGCTGTAAGCCATTCTATATTATTTATTAGTTAATAATTAAATGCATATATGCACTAAAATATTAATGTACATTTCCATATTAAAATGCTTAATTTGAATGTATAACAGATTTCCTCACAAGAAAGACTAGGAACATATAAGTTTCACAGCTGATCCTGAAGTTACTATAGAACTCTTTTCCCATACAGAAGTTGTTGACCTTTGTTAGGAAATTACGAGAGTCAGAAGATCATTTTGGAAAATTGAGGAAYGATGTAAAAGTGGTGCAATAATGAGTTTGTGAACGTCCATGTCAAGACTTGCTCACTGTTAAAACACAGGAAAAAAACAGTCGTGTTACCAACTGAATGTCTTTATCAGATATAAAATATTGTTTAAGAAGGCCAAGATTTAAACAATATTGATCTGCGCAGTGCGGCAGAATCTTCTTTCGATTAACACGGCACTTAAGGATTGATTTCCTGAACATGACATGAATTGACAGAAGGGATTTTTTTGCATGAACGTGTGTCCAAATGCGAAAATGCTGCAGTAGCCTTAGATTCTGTGCAGTATTTTCTGTAAATGAAATGGGAATAAAGCAGAAAGTTTTATTTGCACATTTTCAACCCAAGATCCAATACTGCCTTGCTTCAGCTCCAAAATATATCCTAGGTAGTACTATCCTTTATGTTTATAAACTAGAAAAATTAATGTCTACAAAAGTCACCTTTTTGAGCATCAAACATTTTCTGTTTACATTCTAGACCGTTCTCCTCTGCCAATGCATATGACACGTTGTAGAACTTGTAATAACCTTCTGGAGGGGACTGTGGTCTCCTCTTGTGGTCTCCTAGATGTGCAGTCTAGCTGGGAAGAAAGGAATGAGACACCTCTTGGTGACGGGCAGGATTTCAGGCCTCCACGTGTTTAAGAATTACACCTTTAGTGAGCAAATCCATCTCCTAGAGGGCTTCTGATTACAGGCAAATTAAATAAATGTGTCATTTAATGTCAATGCTATGTATAAAACTGTTAAATTATGCAGCAATTAGCACATTCTGTCTGTCATCAGGACTAGTATTTCCTACTGAAATTATGGCTTGATGAAGGAGTAGAATTTTCTTTCAACCAGCTGCTGCTGGTTCAACCACTGGTTTCAACCACTACCAAAGCCAGAAAAAATAAAGGAAATTATTCAGGAGATTATTAAAAAAAAGATTAGTGGTAGAACAGGGCAAGCTATGTGCTTCAGTGCCTGCTCAAGCAGCCTGCTCCCTTTGCTGTTTGATTGACCAAGATAACCAAGGCAGTGCAATGTGCCTCTTAGAGATCACATACGGGAAATTCTTCATTATGGCTCTTAATGAAGCACTGACAAGAATCATGTCCCCAAAGACTGTTCTTAACAGAAGTATCAGAAATTAAATAATACCAGTTCATTAGCTGGGAAAGAAAAGCAACTGTTCTGTACACATCTAATGGGGAATTTATTACTATGATCCTCAAGCACCTCAGTACCTAATTCAATAGAATTATATGTATGCAAGTTAATGTGTGTATATGAATATTCATATGTGTATGTGTGCATATATATATATATGCATATAATTATTTATTCTACCATATGGCATTTTACAACTACTGTGTGGTACATATTGCACTCACTAGATCTTAAATCTTGTAGACTATTATCTTTTTTTTTAACCAGTAATAAATGAAATCTTTTGGAGAATTTTGAAGTGTGAATTCACTAACATTGACTAAATATTTTCCAAAAGGAGCAAACCCAAAAATTGACAATAGAAGCTTTCRAGAAAGGGTTTAAGTAAAACTTTTTAATAAAGGTTCACCTTAAATATTTATTGCTATTTGGAAGAGTTGTCTGTGATTTACACTGTTTGGTCTTAGTCTGCTCTTTTGCCCTGCAGTGTAATTATGTTTTCAGTAAATATTTATTTGAACTCCCATTTGTAATAGAAGCTAGGGAACAACTCTCAGAGTATGTGTCATTTCCATCCCTTCTAAAAGAAGAATATTTGCCATCATCTATTTGTTTTTATYATGTTGGGTTGGTTTGGGCTTTATTGATTACACCTAAAATATGTCCAAATAACTTTAAAAATGTATACACATGTTCCAAACATGTTTTCTTGCTTAATCACCATCATTGGTGATTGCTCATTGATTTGCTCATTGCAAATGCGTTGCATTGCATTGGTGATTTGCTCATTGCAAATCTTTGTAATTTTAGGGCTCCTCATTTCTCAGTTCAGAAAGTGCTAAAGKATATTTTCAGTGCACTAGAAGAAAATATAACTGACTGCTTTCACTTATTTCAATGGCATCAATTTAAGCATCAACTTACAGATTTTATTGCTTAATTTTATTAAAATCGTGGTTCATATATGTAAAATGCCACAATGAGTACATTATTCTTGAAACTGTTTTTAAATTCTTTAACCACATGGTATTGAAAACTGACATTAGTCTCTGCTTGTAAAAGTCTGGCTGAAAGCAGAAGGCCTTGCTAAGGACAGTGGACAGCCAGATGAGATAACTAGTTAGTAGCTTTGATGAAGCCAATGTCATCTCTTGATTCTATTGACATCTTTTTTGAGGGTGGACAACTGAGAACAACAGTTTCCTGCTGTTTCTCAGTCCTGCTTTATGCTGGCTTGGAGAATGCAGGTATATTTTCATGAGGATGGCATCTTGCTCTGCCTGTCACTCAAGCAAGGAAGGTTGGTAGGAATTAATGCCACGGGAACCTCTTCAAGGAAAGAGCTTTGTACACCATAAAGAGCAAAGAGCTGTAGGCTGTATGGTATGTCAAATGCGCTTTATATTTGCACTTTGTACTCATCTATGTGTATTTGCAAGCATACTAAAATGCAAAATGTCTTGCTTTTTGATTTTCAGATAGTATCTGAAGATCTGCTTGAACTAGTAATTAAGAAAATGCAGTAGCCCAGTGGAGTGCTATTTACTGTCAATACAGGTAAGTTTTCAGAGCTGTGTCCTGGTCTGAAAATGATGCTCTAATATTGCATTGAATACTGCCAGCTCTTTGAAAGTCRAAGTGGCAGTCTCTGTGCTGCCTGCCCCCTTTTTGTCATCCCAAACAGCAGTCTGTGCCTRCTCCACTAGGTCACTAGATGTGACCCGCAATTCTGCAGTGAAAGCACTGATAGGAGTTGAAAAGTGCACAGATACTTTAATGGTATGATGTCTAGAAGTAACAGCTCAAGAATAATGATGTCCTTGACAGTGACAAATTATAAACATAAGTTGCAGAGTTGCAATACATCACCAAGCAAAAGAGCTAAAGAGTACTAAAAAATTTTGAGTCAAATTTATCACATCAACTTTTCTCTCAAATAATGACAATATAAAGTCTTAACTACAGACCTGATAATTACTGGTTGCTGCTCCTAGATACATAATGGTTTTGTCCKAATGTGACACTATAATAAATGCCAAGACATTGGATTGTCATGGAATTTAATAGTTATTGATGTTCATTCCTGCAAATAATGTGAACATCATGTGAAAATCCCTCAGTCATTTTTATGTGGCAGAATCAGGATTTCAGAGTTGTGCTTTCACCTTATTTCCAGTCATTACTATGCTAGATTATTGTAGATCAAGATGGATATGGCATATGCTTCACTATGATGAAATGAGAATAATGTGAAAAATAAGAAGCTGCAAATAAAGCAGATAGATAGACTTGCAGCAAGGTAAATGTAGGGACACAGAGAAATGAAACTGTTGTTCATTTCCATAGTAATTCTTTGTTTCTTCCATAAAACAAGACAAGTAGGGTAAAGCTTAAATTTACACATGTGAAGAAGAAAGTGCAATTTTTTTTTTTTTTTTTTCAAGTTCAGTGTTTCAGAATACACCTTCATTGGGAGGTYTGGGGCAGCTCTGTGAACAAAATTTGTTCCTGGCAGCAGACTGCCCTTTCTGTTTGAAACACTGGAGTAAATAAAGGYTTGGCCTATACAAGAGACTGGAAATCAGCCCAGTCTTTGGGGTACAGGCAGATCATGTTGTAGCTCCTGCTTTGARGTCAATAAAACACATGCAGTTTTCCAGTCTACTTGAGTATAGGTAGAGATGTTGGTGTTCAAAAATTGTTTTTCTTCCCCTGTTACCTTTTCTCCTCGCCCCTCATCTGGTAAAGCCTCTTTCTGATTTGGGATCGAAAACATGAAATTTTGAAAATTTGTAATTTGTAAGCTAGAAAAGTCCCCTTATGCAAAAGGCTAWTAGGACTTTGGAAATGTGAGGTGTATATTGACAGTCTTGAGTCCCTAGTCTTACTTGGGGCAAGATTTACCCATAACCACTCCAGTTCAAGAGCAGCTCTATTCGTGCAAAGATTTTAACTACTGTTTTACTGTCTGTCATGCTGCAACTTCTGCAGAAGTGAACCAAAAGGGATTAAAAGTTGCATGATAGCCATATTTTCAGTCTTTTTAATAGAAATATTGGGCTGCTCCCTGTAACCCTTAATAACTAAGATTTGGATTGTAATTCTTCTGCATTATCTTTTTTAGTCTTTACATGATCTTTTGAAGTTGCCAGGTCAGAATGATTTAATGTTCTGAAGAACTGCACTGCTGTTTGGTTAATGCCAACTTCTCATCACTAGCACAGTACTTTATTGATGCTCAGATAAGAACAGACTAGACCAATAAGCCTCCATTTCTGCCTTTGTGTTTCTATGCTTGTTCAGTGSTAATGCATGCAAATCCCTTACGATGCTCCCAGAAACTGAAATAATTTTTAATTTTTAATTACTTTGTCTTTTGTGAAGAGACCTGTTGGAAGATTTTTTTTTTTTAATTCCCCTTCTTATACATGGGATATTTAATTCAGTGGCATTTCTCATGCATTTTAATGTGAACTGTGCACTTAACTCCCTCACATAAYTGGGGCCTCTATTTTTATTACAAAGCTGTGCTTATGGAGGAAGAAGATCAAYCTTAAAAATGAAAGAAAACCCAAACTCTCCGACATGGTCTCCAGTCTCCCAGTACTCCTTTTTGCCCATGAAGTCCCAATGGGTGCTTGTGAAATTCAGTTTTGATCCAAAACGAGACTCCAGTATTAGTAAGAAGTATGATGGTATTCTGTTCATCTCTAAATTTGACATTACATCTGTCTGAGTAACCAACTTGCATATGAATTTTGTGGAGATGTGCATGTGTGTATATATATATATATAATATATACACAATATAGACTATTTTGAATTTTTGTACATACTTTGTGGCTAGACACGAATTTCTCATTAGGTTATTACATCACATTCMGTCATCATAACTATCTAGTCCCTTTCTCTTTAGCCACAGGAATTTTTTAAAGTGGATAGATGAGAGCCAGATRAAAATTACCAATATAGTGTTCTCACAAAATAAATCACCTGTGACCTTTGGTTTACATGATTTTCTGAAATGACTCCAAAGGTAAGGGGGAAAAGTCAGCAGAATTTTAACTGCAACCTCCTATTTCATCAGTTTTTTCCGTTGTAGTTGGGTGGAATTAGTATTTCCTTGCACCCTATAGATCAGCCTTCTGTCACTACATTTTTACAGGATGATTCTAAGCAGGGCTCTGCCATGGATTTCTCTGTCCCTATCTACAGGAACATCAGAGCTGTTTCACATGCAGGCATGTTTCTTGTGTTACTCCTTCCTTCCACCTTCCCTTAGCCACGCAGGCCCGTCAAATTATTCATCATTTTTGAACCGAGTTTTTGGGATGGTGGTTGTGGAAAGCAAACCGCGATGGAGTGATGTGCAGTTCACACGGATCGGAGCTGGCTGCTGCTGTGCTGCAAAGCAGCTTCCCATGCACGTGGTTTTCCTCCTAGACAGGGTCACAGGGATACAATTCATAGCTTCATCGTCATTAACCCTCACGGGTTACATAACCCGTGCAGGAATTTACATGTTTTTTTTAGGATTTAGGATCATGACTAGAGTTATGAGGCCTGGGTCTCAGGGGCTAATTCATGGTTATTAGTCAGACTTTTGCTTTGAGCTGCAGTCTCTGGCTATCTGCTCCCTGCCTATAGGCTTCTGCTGAYGAGTGTGACATATGATGTACAAGCTATAACTCCCAAAGGCAAAGAACCAAACTACCTTGGGTATGGATGTGGAGAAGTGAGAGTTCAGAATATCAAGCTATAATAAATTTTTAAAAATCAAGTTCCTAAACAGAGTATTAATTGAGCCCTTCCCTTTTTCATAAGCATAAATAGTTTCTTTCCCACCTACTTGTCACTTGCTTAGTGAATTCAATTATCACCTAGCCAGAAGGCAGAGACACTATTACACCTAGCCAGAGGGGAGGAGAGTGGAAAGCAGTCACTTTAATGAGCTATAACCAAAATAGGTCAATGAAAAATATACGTATAAATCACTAGAGTGCTTCTGCGTGTGTGTATGTRTGTATATGTGTATATGTGTGTGTGTATGATTAGGGGACTAAAGGTGACAGTGATTGTCATAGTTGAAAACACCAAACTACGGTTGGCCGAGTGGTGTTTTATTTTCACTGTTTCATACTCTGCATTTACTCCATTCCTTTGCTGATTTAAATCTTTTGCTTTAGTCCTCCTTGGTTGATTTATTCATTTTGTTGCTATAATCTGATGTTGAAGAGATGGTATTATGTGTGAATTKCAATTAGGACTTYTTTTTTTTTTTTWRGRAAAAAARWATATTTTTAACATTTATATTCAGTTTTATTTAAAAAGTTTCCCACTAACACTTTAATTTGTCTTCTTGATCTAGCGTTACTCTATAATGTATATTCATACTTTTATCTCATAAACAAGCAGCCATTTAGGTTMAAAACAAATCTCATTTTCGGCAGCGCTTTGTTCACATGGCACAACTTGATACTCGGAGGGCACGTGGGAAAACTGAATGGAAAGGAGAGACTGTGAGCATAGCAAAGCACACAGCTACATGAATCCTGGTGAGGCTAAGCGCTATATCCTAATGCTCTCACTGCTTTGGATTCCGAATCCTGCCCTGAAGCCGCAGTCCACGCGGGAGCTGCTCGGGGCTCTGTTTTGCAGCGCGTTCCCTCCTGCGCTGCTTCCGCARCCTCATCCCATCACGTCCTGGCCCTGTTCCTGCCCCAGCTGCACTGATGCYGCCCGCTATTCGGTGGCGCAAAGGGCGAGGTGGGGCTGCATCCAGGGCTAAAGCAGCTTCTCCCCCTCTCTTGCTGGGCTGGCTTTTATTTCAGCTGGTTTTGTCACCCATTTTCACAGCCAGTTCCACAAACAGCTGTCCTGGGAAAACTGAAGAGCCTACTGTAAGAGCGGGAATAAGTGGCAGGGGATGTGAAAGGGAGATGGGAGAAGTGTACAAAAGCACAGCTAGGTTCATTAAACTATGGTTTTTATTTTTTTAGCAGCAGCAGTGCTGGCCTAAGTCTAAATTTACCAATAGTAGAGGCATTTTAATCAACAGGGGCAGACATTTCTTTTAAGAAAGCACTTCCATTGTAGCAATGTTTTCTGCAAAAGATAAATACAGTTACAATGAATGGTATCCTAAGGAGACTGTTTCAAAACCCATTCCTGGTTAGACATGTTGCTGATGTTTCAAGAGGTTCGTTAGTTCTGCCTATTACTTCTTTTCTATATGTCTGCACYTGATCTTCTACATGTGGATGGTGGGGTTTTTTAGCAGGTTTCTCAGAAGAAGAAAGTAGAAGAAGCTGTTAGGCCTGGTATTGTTACCTGGCCCTCCAGCACAAAGCTCCTTTCCCYTGCTTGCCAACCTTCCTCAGGGAAACCACCACCAAGGCTGCTTTGCCTTTAGCAGCTTTGGCTGGGCTGGGGCTAAGCGCCTCCTGCATAACTGCTCAGTAAAAWTAGCAGGTGGTTTTTATAGAAATCTGGGACCTAGAGCCTTCCTTTTTCACATACACTAGGTATGTGTCCGCAGTGTTGTGCTCCTCAAAAGCACAGGAAAGGCTGCCGTTTGCAATTGCAGCTCTCATAGTGGAAATCACAGCTCCTGCTTTCCACATAGCTACCTTGCTCTCCCTTGTCCCTGTCAGCCTGCTTCACATTTGAGTTAGCAACACTGGCTTCTCACAAGCAGTATGATTAATATATGTTTCTTCTTGGAATTAAAAATGCTTTGCATCTTTTCACAAAGAAGGGCTTACATTTCAGCTTAATTTTTCAGAGAGAAATAATTTACGGTAGGTTAGCAGCCAACATTAAGTCAGTATGTACAATTTGGGAGAAAATGAATTTAATTTACTTCTGCAGGCTGATGTTCTTCCCATAAGTCTATATTCTTGGCAATGACGCCAAACAGTCATCTTTGCCCTGTGCATTGAGCTTAACCAGACTTATGTTGGCCAGTGGAAYGAGAATGAAAATGTTAGGCAGTGTTCATTAGAAATTCCAAACGCTCAAGTGGCGAGGACTTAATCCTTCTCTCAGAATTAAGATTTTTGCTCTTTTCTCTAAACTAGCAAATAGATTATTGTATCCTTCCTGCTGTGTTCTTAAAAGCCCTTAGGTCTCAATTTCCTGTATAATTTGTTTACTCTTCATATAATTTTCCTCTCTAATAGCATATTTTTCAGTACAAATCACTACTTCTGCTCCTGAGTGACACTTCTTTAAATGCAATTACAAGCAGCTGCATTGTTCTGTTCCAGTTTAATGGTTCCTATTATAAGAATTATTCCCATTGCACCTTGATTGCTAACTTTCTTAATTCCCTAAAATTTTCTTTCTTGAAATTGAATACCTTTGTTTTGATAGATACTATTGAATCATCCCCATCAGTCCTAAATGGAAGTAGTTCCTGATTTCTGGTCCTGTGATCTCCTATTTATTTTCAAGTTCTCCATAGGTACTACCTACCGGCCAAAAGCATAATTTCTCTTTCAACTTAGAGGTCTACCAATATAAACTAAGAGAGAAAAAATGTTAGATTACTAATAATTTCTAAAAGAAGTTATTTAATAGTTTTAACTACCTGGAAAATATATATATATATGTAGGGTTTTTTTTTTTTTTTTTTTTTAGCATCTCCTTTAACCTTGATGAAATACAGTAGTTCTGAGCTACTCCTGAGCAGTTACTCACAGCTCTTCTTCATTTGTCACCCAGTGTGAAATCCTCATGCACAGCTAAATGCACAGCTTTGTGCACAGCTAAATCCTGAGGCCTGAAAGGTTTTTTTTCCCCTCGCTCTATTTTACAAGAACAGTGAATGTAGAACTGTTAATGAATAAGTATATTTGACTGAAGTTTGGAAGCTAGTTCTTCTTTTATAAATGTTCTATATCTTTATTCTCATTGATCTTTACTGTTTATACCATGTTATTTTATGAGCAAGAGCTCATATGCAGCTAAAGCTGCATAGAGTTTAAAGATGCAGAAGTCGTGACACAATGATATTTCTGCTTCTTTTTCTTTTCTGTTCCTAGTAATTTCTAATGTTTCTTTTTTTGTTTTCCTGGGTATTTGATTTATTTTTTCACAGAATTATCTACGGTGAACTGAAGAGCYTGTTCCCGTGTATTAGTGGTTAGCTTATCATTGTGTAAGTAAAAGCATTTTTCCCCTTGTGCATCATTTTACCGCCACCCTTCTGAATTTCCTCTGCCATTATCTCACTCAGTTGCCTGGTTGCAAGGCTTTTTTGCAGTTCTTCACAGTCAGTTCCTATCTTTACTACCCTGAATAACAGTAGCGTCCTGAAAGTTTGTCATCACTGTTTGCTCCTTTTTTTCCTTTAGCAGATAACTTACAAACATGCTGAGCAGCAGAGTCTCTAATGCATCCTGTAAATCTTTGCTGAGCATCTCTCTCCACAGACAGAAATGCCTTTTACACCAGCCCTCACTATCTTTCCAGCCAGTTATTTTGTTCACGGGAGGACTTTCCCTCTCGTGGCTGCTCAGCTGTTTGAAAACCTTTAGCAAAGGTCTTTGCAGAATGTTTTCTGTAAATCCATGTGTGCTGTATTAAGCAGATCTCCTTCATCCTTATTATTATTGACTACGTCATTACAATGTGGAAGCCTCTCCAATGCATTTTTGATATATGACTTGCCTTTATATAAGCTGTATTGATTCTTCTGTAATATATCCTGCCTATTGTATTTTTGCTAATTCTGATTTTTTACAGTTTGTAGCAGCTTTCCTAAAGCAGATTTCAGGTTTATTATTCAGGTAAATTCAGTAAGTCTTTCCCAGAAACTTTAAAATATCACTGTCTTTCTAATCACCTTCCAGTCTTCTGCAGACAAGATGTTTTTGCGTGATCTTGCATGCCATGGCTCTATATACCCCAGGTATTTCACTTTGAATCCCTAAATCAAATCATTTGAAGCTGGAGGCTTGGTTGTTGCTCATGCTGCCATAAACTTTCCCAACGACACATTCATGTGACACAGGTCTTCTTTATCTGCACTGGCTATAGCAGGGGTTATAGCACTTAGCTTTTTTACTGTTGTGGGGACATTATTTTCTGATAATGTTTCTTCTGCTGTCTTATAGCTATCTAGCACACTTGACTTGAAAAGTAGTGTTCCAATACATAGTTGCTAGTACAGCAAAAAATGGAGGATACAGACCCATTTCCACTTTGCACGGGCACCCAGGGGCTCTTGGGCACCTCCCCTTTCTTTTTTTTTTTTNTTTTTTTTTTTTTTTTCCAGAACAGCTTTCTACTGCCCTAAGGTATAAGATCATGGCCTTGGAATTATCTCGCATTTTGTGAATCCTTTTCCAAGTTACTGGCTCGAACCATGTGTCAGTAAATAACTGAACCACCTCTTGGAAGGTCGTTTCTGAGGGAAGTTTCACCTCGTGCCACTTTCTGAAAGAACAGATCCTTGGAGGAAGACAGGCTCTTTGGTTCCATTTTCCCTGCACAGTATTGGGAAAAAAAATGCCTATTCTTTGTTGTTTCAGCTTTTAAGATGGGAAGGGTTTAGTTTCTTTAAAAGGTTTTAAATCATATAGTAAACAAAAAGGTAAGAAGGTGACGATTAATCCTCAGGTCCTAGGCTCTCCCTGTTTTCTGCTTTCTGGAGTTCTGAGAGAAAAACACTGTTGTAATTAAATTTGTTCAATTACCTGATCCTCCGGAGCTGATAAAATGATGCATTATGAGATTATTAAGTTGCATTTATACTCTGTTTCTTAGTTTCACCCCAGTCGGTTTGAATGCAGAAAGTGTCCAACAGCCCTTTTCCTTACAGAAAGGGTCATAAAGCAGAGTATTATCTCATATTCAAGAGAATATTCACCACCCATAAAGATAAAGTGCAGAAACGGATGTGTATAGGATGATTCTAAGAAAATAGTATCAAAGATGACAGGAAACACTTTCTTATGAGAAATTTAAGATTCAAATAAACTTCTTCTAATACTTCTATGGACGAAAAAGCTAAGAACTCTGAAAGATAGAAGCACTGTCTTTTGAATGCCTTGTGACTGGTTGCAAATTATAATTTCCAGACACTAAAATTTTTATTGATTCACCTTTTATTAAAGTATATTCAACGTGGAACTAAGCTGAGATGACATCTTTGGTTGCAAAATCCTCCTGGAAAAAAAAAMCCCAGAGCTCTGCAGGAGGAAATTAAGTAAACAGCCATTCCAGCCATATAGCTAAGTAATGGGAAATGTTCTTTGTGCTAATTTACACATGCAAATTAGATCAGGCTCTTGTATCAATAAATCAATACAACYTAATGAATTCCTTGGGTGGAGTTCAAATATGGCTAATTGCAAGCCAGGTTTGTTTGGAAAAGAAGAGTCTATATCCGACTTTCGATGGAGGTATTAAATTATGTCCTGATATGTTGTTAAGAGAAGTAGGGCAGTATCATCGCTAGAAACCCTTAGCAATATAGTTAAGAATTGAGTATTTCTAGTATATATACTTATTTTTCCTTGGCTTTCGAATTAACTCATATAAATAAAGCTCACACTGCAGAGCATCATAAAAGCACATCAGTGGATCTTAAGTGGCAGTATTTGGACCATCTCTGAGTTCCCTAAGCAGTAATTTACTTTCTTTTTATTTATTTATTCTTTGCGTTTAACATTTTATGCAATTATCAGTCTTGTTTTGGTTCTTAAATATGAAATCACCATTTACCCTTGAAGCTACCTTCAYAGCTGTTGAAAAGTGCAAGCTTCATGAGCATCACACTAAAACTGATTTTCTAGACTGATATTTCTGGACATTTTTTTAATTGCTTGTAAAGACAGTATTCTGTCACAGGCTGAGAGATGAGGAAGGATGAATAGCATTTAGCTCACAAAGCTAAATGAAAATCAGCAAATAAAGGTCACGATTGTGTCTATATAATCTTGAAAGAAATCTTAACTAGTAACTGTACTATTGTAAAATACACAGTTTTCTAATGTAATCATAGAGCTCCAAGGAACAAGCATGCGGTTGTTCTCACTCAGCACTCCTAAAACAACCTGAAGTGAAAGGCATAAAAGGGAGGAAAAAAATCTTTTAGAGTTGGCATAATAAAATACTGCAAGACCAGCTGTGTCTGGAAGAAGAAAAGAAAGATTTGAATGACAAACTTCGTAAAGAATCCTCATGCCCGTTGCAAGATGCATAATTTGTTGTTTGGACTGATTTCTGAAATAAAGGAAAAATGTGTATTTTATATCGTTAAGTGTTCCTCTAAGACGTTTTTTCTCAGGAGAATTCAGAGAAGCTAACAGAATATCACTCTCAAGATCTAGTTAAGAAGCTGATTCCCATTCTACCACAAATATATTCCCCTTTATTTTTTAGAAATATTTTTGAGAAACATCTTTCTTAAGAACAGTTTTCCATAAAAATGCTTATCATAGACAGAAAAGCCACAGTATGGTATTTWTTTCCCTTTAGAAAAATCAGTCTTACCAGAAAATGGAAAAAAAGTAAAAAAGCCCCAGAGCACCAGGTGCTGAATCTCTAGCACCTCATTGGAAAGGGGCTTGGGTTTAACCTACCTCCACCATTTCAGGAAATCTTTTTAACATTAGGAGAGATGATGAAGGACTAGTTAGATTTTTATTTTGAAATTAACTGCATGCAACCTAGGAATAAAACCTGCGTGAAGAGGAATAAGCCTGTAGCTGCCAGCCCCCGAGGGAAGAGCAAGAAGGAAGAGCAAGATCAGAGCTCCAAGTCATCAACCCTGAGGGTCTAAAGCATAATAAATCTGTTAAAAAATAAAAGCCTCAAATGCTGAGACTAAGAAATATATGAATAAATTTCTCAAATAAACTGGTAACTTGGGTACACTTAATTTCCATTTGAACCAGTGACAAGTGCAGCTATGTTCTTCAGATCCCAATTTATTGATTCTTAATGGGCTGAAACTTATATTGGTATGAAGTAGCTGTAAGAGCTGTGGGGCTGTGTTGTGACTGGCAAATCTGCCCGTTAAATCATGCAAGTAGAAAGAAGCAGGAGGACTAACTTTTGTTAAATGGAAGTTTGTGCTGTTTGTGAGGCTTTCTTGTGCTCTCAGCATTCTGGACCCACTAAGAAACGATGCTCATCTTTCCTTACTATCAAGTGTACTGCATCTCTACCTCACGCAAAAGCACAGTGTCTTCTTCTCTGTGGTTGCAAAGTCATGGTACATAAATCATCTTTATCATAACAACCTTGAGAATACTTCTGAAGAAAATCATGAGCTATTCTCAACTCTCTAGTTTRTGCTTTATTAACTGGGAGGATAGGATTGAACGAATGTACTCATGACCAAAACAAATCTGAGCTGAGGACTGTTCTTTCCAAACCCCTGGAAGATGAGGCAACCGGGTTTCCACCCATTCATCCAAATGCCACACTCTAAAGGTGAGGCACTTGGTTAGAAAGGGCTGGCTACATGCAAACAACAGGCAACATGCTCACATCTCATGTCCTGGAAAGAGGGGCAAGAGGAGTTGCAGCTCTAGAAAAGTTTTGCAAAATGCCCTCTAAGTGTAAATTGGAAACGTGCTCTCCTAGCAGGTTAGTGGATTAATAGAGCATGAGAGGCACCCATCAAATTCCACTTAATTGCATTTAAGCAAGTGCTTACAGGTGGAGGTGAAACAAGGGAGAGAAAGCTGAGGTACAAAGGGAAGCAGCCTCAGCTGTAACAGGCTATCTAAATGGCTCGTTAAACTAGGTTTATAAGGAAGCAAGGGGACAGAGGGAAGCTTTTTGGCAGGCTGGGTATGTGGCATGCTGGAGAAATACCATGAAGTTTTATGCTGCTTGTGAGTCTTTATTTTCTAAACTTTTTTTCACCCTCTAGATTAATGTTAAAGGTTTATCCTGGGAGGTGAGACAGAAGGGAGTGCTGTACTGTATATATGTTTTCACAGTCTGAATGTGACTTGTTTTTCTTCTCTAATACTAGCTGGTTTTAATACCTCTTCTATTAGTAAYCTGTTTGATTATAGGAACTTCATGATTAAGTGTCTGAGCCTTACTGTGAAGATTATTTTGTGTTTTTGTGGCYGCTTGGACATGCAAGAGCAAACCCTGTGCTCCCTGTAGTGCCCGTGAAGGCTGGAATAGTATTTTAAGCATGTAAKGATAGACCCTGTGGTGCAGGCTCTTTACACAGAGTGTACAAGAGGGTAGCTGGGAGAGGGGGCTAAAACTAACGCTCCCGCTGCCAGTACTGTGTGTGTTAGAGCAGCATGGGGACAGCACTGGCCTACTCTGTGACCCCCTGCTCTTTATCAGGGTAGGGTTCCAGATGTTTGGGTGTGTAGTAGGCAGAAGGGATGGGATAAGGAGGCCTATAGCAGAGAGGGTATGGGGTATGCTGGAGAAATACTGTGAAGCTTGTGTTGGGACACATGTATAGGCCACCCAAACCCAACTCCAGCTCACTCCTGTGCCTAACAAAAGTTAACCCTACTTCTTTTAGTCCCTTTCYCATCTCCCATTCTGCAGTATTGTGGTAGTTTAGGTGTTCTACAGTGCTCCTATCACTAGAAACACACACAGAAACATAATCTAGATGGACTCCACACTGCTTTAAATAGGTAACATGAGGGTGCTGCTTGTGGGAGGAAATAGGAAATCTCTATAAGGTAAATGGCAGGCTGAAATGTACAGAAGTAGATTAAATGTATTTCTACTGAAATGAGAATGATTTTTGAACATGTGGCCATTATCAGGATCAGAATTATTTTCTTTGGTCTGAAAGTTGAGTGGTTTTCACTGTGTTTAGTGAGAGCAGATTTAAGAAAGGTTTGCATTTTCATGGTGGTTTTACAGGTCTATGGTGTTTTTTCTGTGGTTTTTGGATGAATAACACTGACTAGCTTGCCAAATATTTTTGGTGTTTCTTTTTTAATAACAATTACTTTTATAAAGGTGTGTGTGAATGGAACAAATGAAATCTTGAAAAACAGAGAAAAATATTCTAAAATTTTCAAAGAGAAAAAGTCAAACTTAAAAATATATATTTTTGAAAATATATTTTCAAATAGATGTTAAGAGCTGTGCAGATGACATTGGGAGAAGGTAAATCTCAATTGTTAGTCATCTTGAATATTGATAATACATGCTGTTTCCCAATGTCAGTCACAATGGAGTTTTGGGGTTTTTTTTTGTATTTTACAATTTCCTTTCGTCTATTCTAGTCATATTTTTGCTCATATTTGTTGCAGTAGAGACAAAGTGTGGTTATTTTTGGTTTTGTCAACTGTTCAAAGCTTCAATTATATATTGGTCTCTTTCTGGAATGGACAAGACCAGCAATGTTAAAACTATAATATTTGTTGTTATTATGTTCTAAAGTGTGGATAAATAGTCACGTTCTGTCTGTCACGTTCCTTTTTAGYGCTCAGGTTCTCCTGCAAATTAAACAGCTATTATAGACATAATTTTCACCCGAAAACAGCAATAGAGAAGCAAGATAGGGATGCTTTGTTGTTGACTACACAGAAAAGCCAGTGCAACCTCCATGGCATCACCAAATGCACTGCAGTGAAAGGGACCAGCCAAGAGGAAAAAGAATAGTTACTCTGAGGGAGAACACTGGATTAAAACCAAGAATAAAAACAAAATACTTAAGATTAGTCATTTTATTTTTATGTATAAACTGTAACCCAAAATGTTTTTATCACAGCATAACAGATTTTTATCTTAACCTGCAGTAAACTACGTTAGTTAAATATGTCTTGTAATTCAAGTCTTCTGCCCTTGAAAGCTTCCACATAAGAGTACAGATAAATTAGTTGTTTACATAGAGCAGTTTCACTTTCACTGAGCRGTTAATTTCCAACAACCCAACAAATTAGTAAAATTTACTGTCACATTTCCTATGGTTTTGGTGTGACAAAATTCAAGTTGTGCTTTTTGGGGATGGTTTTTTGAGTTTAGGGTAACAAATTAGAGCTTTACCCTGTCAGTGGCTGCAGGGTGAGGTTGGCTTCAGCTATAACGATTAGACTAGTCCTAGCTAAATTGACTATTAGTTTTTAATGGCTGATGATGGCATTCCTGCTGAAGTTATCTGCAGTAGCTGAGCATCCAAAGGTGAGCACTACTAGAACTGGATTTAGGAAGGCTTGAAGACCAGAAATTTGTCCTTCCAAAATACAGAAACTGATCTAATATAATATTTTTCTGCTCAAATTTTATTTCATTTGAAAGAAAGCTGTTAAAAATAATGAAAGCTCAGAGGGTGTTTTGTGGGAGCCTTAATCATTGTAGTCAGTTCTCCCTCTGAAGTATTCTGTTGTTTTTTTCTTGCTGTTGAGCTGTGTATTTTGACAACAAAAATGTTATGCCCAGGAATATATATTTATCTGCAAATTTAACAAGATGTGAACATATACCACTTACTGCAAGCCAAAGTAGATTTTTAATTATGTGGTATTTTGTCTGTGTAAAGCATTTGATATTAACTACTAAGCAATTTTTTTGTCTGTTCTATAGATTCTCTTAATGGGCGAAAAAAGCAACACAGGTAAGACTACAACTTAGGAAAGTAATATTTATGACTAAAGGAGAACATTTTCTAACTTCCTGGAAGGTAACATTACAGCATGTGTTGATAAGTAAATCTTTGTTTTTCACAGAACACCAGGAAGTTTATTAATAAAAGATACTACAAAGGTGTGAAAAAATCCTGTAGAAACAACACTTTGCCAACTGAGTTTTACTGGATGATGCCTTGTTAATTTTTGTAATGGATGGTGACACTGGCATGAAGAAGATTTATTATGCTAGTCAAATGAAAGTGCATGTGTTGAATGCTCAAGTTTAACTGTCAGTACCTGCACAACAAACCTAATTAAATGGAGTGTCATTGAAGATGATTTAAATGAAAAGATAATGAAGCAAATGACATGAAATGTGTTTAACAAAATTTATTCTGAAAGAATTGGAAGGTTATTATAATTAGAGTAGCAGTCTTCCATGTTAATCTTTTCTTAAAAATGTCATGTTAAAATTTTTTTTTAGGCCATGTAAACTCTGGTTTTGGTTTGGGACAAAAACTTTTTCAATGATATAGTTTCAACTATAACTATTTCACTGATTATAGTTTCATAGCTCCATAGTGTTAGTATATACAAATTTATGACTTGTGGTTGTTTCTGTCTGTGCAGACCTCACCCTGGCAAACTTGGCAGCCCCTCGCTTGGCAAACAATTGAATGTGGATGGGATTTCTAGATATGAACTTTATGGCTAGGAAACCATTCCTAGCTGGAATTACTATTGAATTTGCATAGGGCATTTATACTTGTGAAAGAGGAAAACGGGAAGACAATAAGACTTCAGCATGCATTCAGTTTTATGTGCTTAAATTGTTACTTGGTTTATTTTCTTGCCGAACTGAATCGGCCTTTTACTCATGAAAATAGGGTTGAGGGCTGTGAAGCTGCTATTAAATCACAAAGGTCAGAAAAGACTAATCAAATATATGCAAACCAAAAATAGGAAAGAATTGGGTAGCTATGAACATCACAGTTGCTCAGCATTTTACTGGGTGAAGGAATAAATATAAGACTTGGCCTTTTGAAGCCTTACTCTGGTGACTATAACCAAGGCATCCCCTGCATCCCTGAGCGTGGCAGGATGTCAGGCTAGTGCAGAAGTACTGAGGACTGGGTCGATTTATTCACATCCCCATATAATGTTTCCCCTCTACTCAAAGCTCTCTGGAATTTCCTAGCAATTTCTCAGCACTCACATGCATCATTTRGTGTAAGATTTCTAGAAAATTCCTCTGAATAACCTAACACCTGGAAAAATATTTTAGGGATGATACCTTTCCCAGACCACCTCCCTACTCTAAATTTTAGTGCTCTTATCATTCTTCTCTTTCTGGGAGCTTCCTGCTGCAATGGGATGAGTTACCTCTTCCCCGTGTGAGGTTTTCCAATGGGATTTAGAGCTTGGAGATAAAAATGTAATCTGTATCACCGACTAGAAMAGAAAACTGGCATTTTTTAGACACCTGCCAATACTTTATTCACAGCAGTAACAAGTGGTGAAGGAAAAGGTCATTAAGAACAAAAACTCTCAATGAGCCTGGCTTGGAAACTGCTTCCTAGCAGAGAAAGGGGTTCGTTTTTCATTCCTCACCATGTTTGCTCAGTGAAAAGAGACATTTGGCAATGAAGGGRCTCTCCACAGGCTCTGTATTGCAGGTGCTTAATTGCCTAGCACAATCACTTGTCTGTGAAATAAGACAGTAAATGGTACTGTAGCTTCAGACTGTTCCTCCAAATGGAGAATAAGATTTACTATTAGGCCCAAAGGTAGCTAAAAGTGCTGTCAGCCATTCTACAGGTGATTGTAAATGGTCTTCTGATTAATATCCTGTAATTGAAGGTTACCATGTAAGTGTTGTATTATGCTGTAGGAGGAGAAAAGACTAACTGCCAATTATCTATTTGTTACCCTTATTGAACTCTGGGTGATAGACATGGTACTAAGCTGTGAACTTTGGAACTATGCTTTGAAGTCGCCCCCTGTGCACTTGATGTATGTGTGAGATATTTCCAGTTTGGGTCAGTGCACAGTTGACACAGAACATCATTGCAGCATTATAATTTATAATAGAGGTTAACACATACAGTTATATGAATTTTGTGTGGCTCCAGAGGAAATTAATTGGATACAGGAAAGCTTCTGTTCTAAATATCTGTGTTGAACTTATGTCTAACTAAATACATTAATATTTATCCAGTTATTAGTCAAAGTGCTATGAAGTATGATTGTCTAACCAGCTTCAAATTGAATGCTTTATACATTTTTTCAATTCATTTCATAATCACAAACAATAAAGCAAAAAAAGGAAAACATTATTTGCAGAGCATTTGAAGTTGCTTTACTTTCAAGCACTGATTTTTGCAGAAATACTGCTGCTTCACATGAAAGCCTCTCACTCTGATCAGGACAAACACTGAAAATTTTAAAACTTGGTTCTGCTTAAAATTCTTTTTTTCTCTTTAAAATGTTGCAGTGGTGTTCGCTTTTGTTAAAGGACATTTTTCTTAACAGAAGGCAGCAATCCTAAGTGCTGATTTCTGCCAGGATGTGCCATAAGGCTGCTAATGAAATCTGTCTCAGACTTTAATTTCTTAAATCTGTCCTTCTAGCAGGTGATACTGTAATGGCCACAGTGTCTCAGACCTCGGAATCTAGAATGCCCTGAAGTTTTGAACACTTGTTCAAAACACTGTCTTGGTGTTTCCCTTCATTCATCTCTTTCAGTGGTTTATCTGATAGCTGGCTTGGTATCCAAAGATACATGAAGAGTGTTTGTTTACTAAGGTGCTCAAATTTTTCTGAAGCTTAAATATTGATGCTTAAAATGAGCACAAAGCTAAATGTGCAAAGGTAGCTTAAGTTTAAAAAAAAAAAAAAAATCAGCTTCCTGTGTTAGTTTTGCCTGTATCTTTGGGGAAGTTCTGCAGCCCTTATTAGGCACTGCAGTCTCCTGCAGATAGCTGCTTCTGTGTCACATTCTTGTCTCATATTTGGTCCTTTTCTTGCATTGCATCAGTCTGTTGAAATACGTTGAATATTTCATTCTTTAGTACAAACAGTTTTTAATGGAATTATCTCAGCCAGTATATTTTCAAGTTGTAAATTATTCAGGGTACCAATTCTTGATGTTTTAAAGAAAAGGGCATTGCAGGCAAAGCTAACAGTTGAATTTGTACATAYTACACATTCCATCTCTTCCGCAAGTAAACTTCCCTGTAGTAGCCTGTACATATAAAAAATAAATGATGCYAGTATTCTTTTGATATCATTTTTATAGCTATGTTTAGTAAACAGTAAACAATATTTGGCCTAAAAAAGCCTTTTATGATCATGAAAATTTGGACCAGCTATTAACATAAAATTAGACAATAAGTCTCTTTAAGACAAATCTGTTGAATGCAAGTTTGCAGCCTGTAGTCAAAGGGACTGGTTACATCCTAGCGGGAATGAGACTGACTTTGTAAACTGAGTGATTTGATTCCCATCTGCCCAATTTGGGGGATTCCCAAGATGAGGTAGTCTCTCTTGGCTGTGTTTTATATGTAGAAAATGGATGTTTTTCAAGGCACAAGGGGCTGGAGCCACTTGTCTTTGTGCAGACTGGCTGAGAGTTGGCAAGTCCCACAGCCACAGGCCCCCTCCAAACCATGGACTGRGAGCTCTCATGCCCAAGCTTAGGAGGGAGGTGAGCCAGCTGTTGAATTGTAGCATCCAGTTTTCTTTCCTTTTCAAGCTCTTACCATGTGCCGAGCAAGACTAACTCTCCTTGTAGRACTTGAACAGGAAAGGTTGAAACAGAAGCTGGCAGGGAATGGGAAAATGGACAGCTCAGCCTGCAAAGAGTTCTGCCTAATCTCATCAGGGAAAAAAAAAATTGCTCCATTAGTTTCTTTCCCTTCAAGGTTGTTTATATTTGGAAGTGGTGTTTGTTTTGCTGTGTGCCTAGAAGGTGTGAACTTTGTTAAAACAAGTACAAATATATCCTTAATGCATAGCAGATAGAGAAGATAATGCAGCCATGCATAAAAATCAGTCAAGAGTGTATTTGAGAGCATTTGAGAAACTGCACAAACTATTCCAGAATGAGGTCTACTACTTGAAACATGAATTTATAGCACATTATCCATCTTGTTTCCTTTCTTTTCCTCACTATCTTTGTTGCTTTCTATTTCTCTTTGGCTGCTCAATATGAATTCACACTTTCTCTTCAGGAGAAAAGTGGATACATCTGTACCCTGCCCTTGCTGCTAAGCTTATACTGCATGGTCAAYATGTTTTGCGCCTCCCCAGGCTGGTGAAGCCAACTCTGCAACACAGGAAACTTGCTCTGAGTGATTTTTCTTTTAATGMTTTCAAAAGACAACTGATATGATCCAGTACACTGAATAGAGAGTGGTGCTGCATCTACGAGAGCTGCCAGTCTAGCGTAGGGTCTCAAAAATAGTAATCTKTTTCCCCTCTGGACAAGTAATGCATCTTATAGACTGAACACTGTGCTTTTTATTGTGTGGGGGTGTTTTTTCCCAAGTGGTTGTTGTTTTCTTTAGTTGCATAGGAAGAATCTCCCAAGGAAGTAAAAGGTCTAGCATCATTGATCATCTAGATTTGTGGTCTCCATTTCTGTAGCTTCTTTTAAGCTGACTTTTCCTCACTGTTTGAGTGTAATGTTTTTTGCCTTGTTCTATAGCAGCTTTGTTGCAAGGGGTTTCATTGTCAGTGAGATGCTTCTCACTTGGTCAGACTGAAGGACTTTTCAAATGATTTGCAAGTTTGTTAGAGTGCCCAGTGTGGACAAGGAGGTACCTGCTTCATGAGGACTAAGTATGGGATAACTTGCTATCAGTGAATGGAGAAAAAAATAGGCAGTTATCTTTAACATCCCTAAATTTTAGGATTCTCCAGCTTTGAGTTAGTCAACTCATGCAATATATGTGTGATTTAACTGTGTTCCTATTCTAGAATTTTTTAATGACTTGTATCGCAAATTGATGTGAAAATGATTGCTTGACTATCTYTTTAAAAACACACTCATTTGCCTGTGGCTTTGAACTTCTTCCATTTGTTGTGTTGTGCTTGTCACTAAGTCTCTTGTGCTATTCATAAAAAAAATTCATCTGCATCATTCAGTAGTTTTACATTATTATAACAGCATGTGAGTATTTCATAGTCTATGGACTGCTTTGAGATCCTCAAAAAATGGAAATTTTGGAGTTTAATGGACATCAAATATTATTTATTTGCTATGTGCATTTCAAATACAGGTGATGAGGAAGTATCTGTATCCATTGCTTAGACATTTCTTAAGTACTTTCCATAAGTCAGGGTACAGTGTAGTCCCAAAATCATACACCCAAAAAGCTTTTTAAGAAAAGTACGAGCTCGGATGTAGGAAACCCATCCCCGGCTGTACCCGGACCAGRAGCAATCAGTAAGGGAGGGTCAAGGGCTGCTGCGGAGCCCGGGGACGCGGCTGGCGCCGTTTGACTCCGGGCGAAAGGGAGGGGTCGCAACGGCCCCGACACGCGCCGCCCCGCCCTTCTAACGGTCGCTGCGCAGCGAGACCGTTAGCGGCGCCATTTTAGGTGTCGTGCGTCGGTTGGCCGGTAGGTGGTGCTCTTCTGTGCCCGGGGAGGGAATAAAGCGGTCTGGGCGGAATGGTACTCAGAGCTTCCCGAAGGGACAGGAGGGCATGGGAGGTTAATCTGTATGTGAGCTGAGGGAAAAGTGCGTTCAGAGATGGTGAAACCTGGGGAAGTTTGCAAGTCATGCACTTTGCATATGGCCTTTGAGAAGAACTGCAACAAAGCTGCCTCTGGCCTGTGGTCTGTCCAAAAGGAGCACATCTGGCAATGTTTTGGGCTTTTTGTCAGTTTTCCTGACCAGAGCCAGTGCAGATAATGATGGGAGATGGCAGAGAGGAAATGGTGATTTATGTAGAGAAATCTCATGAAGGATCATCCAGAAAATGGTCAAGGAGCATGACTGGTTTAAGAACACCTGAGGGTACTGCAGGCATGGCTCCGCCCACTGAGGGGTTATCTGCTGTGCTTTGGACTCACCAGAACTGCATCCTCCTGAAGGTGAGGAGATGAGGCTGCTGCTCCCACCCAAGTGCTTCCAGGAGGATGAGATAGGGATTGCTGAGAGAGGCAGCAGAGCCTGCTGATCCACAGCGCTGTCCTGCAGGGAGCTCGAGCTTCAAGGTTAGTGAATTTAAAGAGCTTATTAAGAAAGCACGAAGTCAAGTGTAGGGGTTTATTGCTGAGTAACATCTGGTTAATTTTATTACTATAAAAGCTTACAACTACTGCACTTAAGGAAAAACATGAAACTTATTTAATATCACAGCTATATTATAAGGAGACAAAAGCATCCTGAAGAAGGCTTTCATAGTTACAGCTTTTCAAAACTCAACCCAACAGTTTTGTTGTCAGAGTTTTTTGTTTTAATTTTACTTTGAAGCATCAGTATCATTGTGTATGTCTCTTCTCTGTAGAATTATAGATTTCAAAGAAGTCTACTTGAGAATTGAGGAATGTCAGGAGCTGCTCTAAATATTTTAGACTGATAACAAACAGTAACAAGTGTTTTGCTTGCACCTGCAGCATATTTTTCCTTTTAATAAAGAACCTTGCATTGCTTTGTAGGTGCCACTGAGATTTTCAATGAGAAAATAATTCAGAGAATAATGAAAACATAAATATGAAATGTKTTTTCAGATGAGCAAGTAACATGAAGCTTGATTTATACGTGATGGAATTTTTTCTTTTTGTGTATGATGGTACCTGCCACAATACAAACTACCTGCATTTTTTTAGGTAAACAAACACCTGATGTAGTTGACTATCATTTTGATGGCTCTTACTTAAACTCTGGGAGATGGTACATGYATCATTAGTGTGCAGGCATGTTTAAAAAAAGTTATAGGAATATGTATTGATATATTCAAATTGGGAGAATTTAGTTCATATTTTGAATTTCTGAAACAATCTATTTTTAAACTCTCATCTAATCTTCTAGAGTCTTGCATATAGTCTGTGTTCTGCTTGTTGAGTTAGGWTGGTTTAAGTTAACCTGGAATATTTCAAACTATCATTTATGCTTAGAGTATAAATAACAAAGTGCCTACATACAGATCAGTATTAAGGCTTTGATTTTATATCTAAGTCATTTGCCTGGACTATACTGTATTATTCGATAGTTCAGAAGTTGCCAGTGATCAGTTTGTTAAGCAGATATAGTTATTCATAAACATAATCTCTTAAGTGAAAAATTATGCAACTCAAGTCTTCTCTTACATTGCAACAAGATTGAATAATAGGGCTCCTAGCATTTTAAAACTATTTCTAACCTGTTACCTTGTGGTAGTGTAAAGTTGGTAGCAGAGTCTTTGGCTTCCAGAATGGTACAGGGGGCAAAAAAGCAGTTCATGTGCATATGCAATACTATTTTATAAGCAGGGGGAAATTGCCAAGATTCAAACTTTTGTCTTGGGGGGGGGGGGGAGTGAGCCTTCTGTTTAGGACTCTCATGTAGCTCTTTGAATGTAGTTTCCTCATGAAATATGAAAATGGTCATTGTGTGCATTGCAGTATTCCTGTGTTTACTGTCTCATTTCTTGGTATGTGCATTGTTGATGCTTTTGACAGGCTAGAATTTGTTAAAATGGGTAACGTGAATCTTCAATGTCCATCTTCCATATTTATGTAATTAATGGGCAAGCGGTATCATTTGTATGACCATTAAAAATCCATTTTGTCACACAGCTATTCATTTGGAAGCATTTTTGTTTCTTAAAGAATCTGATGTGTTATTTTTGTCCAAGCAGTTGACAACTAAAGGAGGAGGGTAGAAGGAACCATTACCTAGATCCAGCCTAAAGTGTGTGAAATTTTTGTGCTTTGTAAATTCAATCAGTTGTGCTATGATTATTTTTTTATGATGCATCCCCTCTACCCTTAATGACAATATGGTTGCCATCTGCTGTGGTTTTAATGGACAGTCATACATTTGAACTTGTCCTTAAGTCTGGATCACTAGGTAGTACTTRGACAACAGAGTTTGGTTGGTCGAGATGATTTAAAAGCAGAATTCCTACAAATTTCTCTTAGTGCTGCTGAAACCAAATATGAAGATGTTGTCTGTTAAACATATATTCTGTTTTCAGTATTGTGAGAATTTCAATGTTTCTTCATGGTAGAAGGCTGGACCAAGTCTACTAGTCGAGAGCTACTTTTGTGCTGTTCTTTTAGGATAAATACTGATATTTCTGGAAATCTTATTKTATTTTGAATATTATAAGCATCATTAGACTTAATTCTATATGAATATGTTGTTGTGGCTAGAAGATGTTGCTGACCTAAAATGGGCTGTCAAGTGGTATGTTAAACAGTGTATTTTGCAAATATCAGTGCAGCTTATCTTTCTGTGTCTAATTAGTGGCATCCTTGCTGCATCGTGTGACCACTGAAGTGTCTAACCCACTTAACTTGCAGTTACTGATCATGCTTTATCTGGTGCTGCATTGTGTTGTCTTGACTGTTACTGTTACAAAGCTGACTTCGACTTAGAGGAACTGCTTAGGATACTGTTCCATATCTTCTGTCTGAATACCTTTACTAATACATACTAATGATATTTCCATTAACAGTGCATCTTAAAGTGCTGACACCAATGTGCAGAGCACAAAATAAACATACACATACTCTATTGTCTTTACTTTCTGGGAGTTATACTAAAACAAAAAGGAGTTTTCAAGTATATTGGCAGGCTATCCTTCTAATGTGTGTATCATCCAGATATTGTGTATAATATCACCCTTCCAGTGTGGTTAAACACCATTCTGTAATGGTAGTTAATGTAATACACAACTATATGGTATCTGAAATGCTGTGCTGTTGAAACTCTTCCGAATTAAGTGGAGGAAGCCACTCCATTCTTATGAAAACTATTCTTTTTCTTGTACTGGCTAGATTCTACAGGAAAGAAACATGTTACTGAGTTATGCACTTGATTAGAATTAATCACAGTGCCATAGTCAACTGGTCATCCCTTTTACTCCTCTACATGATTTRCTCTATCTTAAAACTCAGTGTTTACTGTCAATTATCACTTTTTGAATAGAAAGTAGCCTATGTAAAAGCTTGAGATTTTTTTGAAGCTTTCTAAAATTGTTCTTTCATTGAATTCTCCTGCGGTCATTAAGCCCTATAAGTCCTAGTACTTTTCAGTACATGAGATGAATCATGGAGTTAGTTGTCTTAAAGTCAGTAGGTTTACTTGAAACTTTTAAGGTTATGCTTGTAAGGCTATGCTTAAAGGTTTTGCCATTCAGCTCTGATTGCACATTCTTCTAACCCCTTTCAATTATTTGCTTCCAAATTTCTTTCCTTTTTATTTCGAGACCTGTAAGATTTTTTAGCATCTTTTTGACTAGCCTATGAAGAAACATTTCCTCTTAATATAGTTTTGCTGTTGCTGGTATACATGTATTAAATGGATCATAAATAATGTTTCACTTAGTCTTTTCAAGGTTAAGTGCTGTTTTGTATATTTCTGACACCTGGAAAATATGTACCTGCCACAAAAAGGGCTGAGTTTTAATATACAAAATTTTGCTCTTTGCAAGTGTCAAATGTAGTCTATAAATTTTTCACCTATTGCTGATTGATTCAACTTGAATCATGTGGATATCAATGCCTGACTTGCACACAAAATATGATCTTTGTTTAAACTGAACACAGATATTGTGGATTTTTTTTATTGCAGATTAATAAAATTCCACATTGCAATTTTAGGCAAAGAGTATTTTATAGCAGCTGCTGGTGAAACACTTCATTGGAGTTGCCTTTTATTTATACTTTTTTATATTCTTTTATTTATACTATAACATCCTTAAAAATCTGAATCTGTCGTGGAGCTTTTTTAAAGACAATGTCAGGCAAACTGCTGCTGTTATAAGTGAATGGAAAGCAGTGTGTGTAGCCTACTATTTTTATTAGTGTAGCAAACTGTTTTGCAGAATGAACTCAGATATCTGAGTTCTTTAGCTATTTTTCATTTTGCACTATTTCATCTTATAATTGTCTTTACATGGTTTATCATCTGCCTTTTGCTAAGTAGATCTATATAAGCATATAGTCAACATGAATTATAAAGTATGTGAAACTAAATGCTTTAGAAGAAGCTTCTGATGGTGAGATCTGTTTTTAATCCATGCAGTTAATTCAAATGACAAGTGAAATATTCCCTCTTCAGTCCCCCATCAAGGCTGTTTACTATAATGATAGAAGTGGTGACGGAAATGTCCTCTGAGGAAATATGTAGTAGGCTATAATGTTTACATTAGAAAATTACTCAACTGGCCTAAATGTTAATGTTGGAGGGGAAGAATAAACTTGATTTAGAATTTCCTGAATTCAATAAGAAACTGCATTGGGAGGCCCCCTTTGCTATGTCTTCTGTTCTATACAGAACAGCTCCATTCAGAGACTTGAGAGGGGAACTTTTACAGCAGTAATAGAATCTCTTTTTTCTGCATTGATCTCCAATATTTGCTTGTTGAGAAGCACTGGTTAGAGGAAACCACCAGAAGGACAGAGAATGAGGAGTTTTGTTTTTTCCTGTGGCATGACACATACATCATTCTGTGAATTAAAATGGAAGAGGAAGAATGATAAACTGGAGAGAAATGGAAATTCCTCCCATATTAGGAAGTGTGCGGTCATATTGTGGATCACAGCTAATATGTGGTTATAATGGTCACAGAATGCTTAACATTTTAGAACCTATTCTGTTTTGTTTGGATTAAATTAAATACCTATATCATTTTAACAAATCTCTCCCAGATTGTGAACTTTAAAAGTAGAAAGAGAATTAATGGCAATGTATTTCATATTAGTGTTCCTGTGTAGTGATTCAATTGTTTTTCCATAAAGGATTATTTTTTTGTACACAGCAGATGTTTGTCAGTTTTTGAATAATCACTATTGAAGGTGATGCAAAAAATGACTGGAGCCATACTCCAGTAACCTTCAAATTTTTCCTTTGTAAGGAGGAAAGGGGAGAAAAGCAGGATTTGATTGTCTGCATAGTACAATGTGTAATAGATAGGTGATAAAAGGTCTTGAATGTTCTGAGTACAAACAAGTAAAGTATGCAAGAAGAGGAAACTTGCTTACTTTGTAAAACAGGGTACTAGGGAGTCCTAAAAAAATTACTTAGGAAATTTAAAGTTGATTTGTTTAGACAGCAAGGTTCCTGGGAGCTAATTCTTAGTTCTGCTAAGTGTAAGTGGTAATAGTAAAGAAAAATCAAGATGCTGAAACTTAAATTCAGTATGCTACATTTTTTTACTCTGATTATCATTGATTTTTCTCCATTTTTGATGGAATCAAATGCTTCAGAACAAAAAATATGAAGAATGTATGTTTACTTCACAATATTATTAAAATAATTTACAATGTTTATTTTACAATTTTTGTTCTGCTGTATTTGAATTTGTTAATTTGACATTTATTGATTTAAAAATACTGGGGAGAGGATGTTGTAGCTAAACTAATCTAAACTGATGGCATTTCAGTAAAAGCCTCCAAGAGGCTAAAATGAATAGCCTTGTAATTAGTTAAGAATATATTGTGTTTTAGTTAAAGTTATTCATAACTAGTGAGGACACTGAGTGAATTCATTATATATTATTGTCTTAAAATAGTACCTAGCCATGGTAATGGTGTGGGCATGAAATTAAGTGGTCTGAATTGTGGGACAACAATATACAGTGTTATATACTAACAGTTTAATATATTTCAGAGGCTTGAATTTGAGATAGAGGACATCCAAACTAATTTGCAGTTTCAAGAATATATATGAATCATGATACATTTTCTTTCTAAAGCACAATTCTGCATCTTAATATGCAAACCTGCTTAAATTCTGCTTATGTCTGTAATGAGACTGGCCTTTTAAAAACCTGACACTAAACTGATGTTTTTCCCTGGTACAGAAAGAGGAGGGTTTTTTGAGATTGGTGCCAACAATTGACAGATTAACCTACATCCCTTTCCCTACTTCATGATGCCTTTACATATATATTTGTTTCCTTACTACTTGTTAAGCATAAAGTAAAGCCTAGCTCTAGCTACCATGGCAATCATTTTGATCACAATTCAGAGGGTTGATGTGAGAAGCTAGAAATTTCTATCTGATCAATTAAAAACAGCTAAAATGAGCAAAAGACTTCAGGTGTCACAGGTTGGCCAGATGGTACAGACTGTCTCTAGATGTGTATTCACTTTCTTTTTATGGATAATTTGCATGTAAGATTAATCATGCTTTGTGCTGTGTTTCAAAGTGTATATTCCTACAGTTAGTGATAGCTAACGTGCTCATTAATAACAGATGTCATACATCTACTTAAATTGAGGGTTGTCTGCTTTAATATCTTGTCAGACTATTTTGATGCTGAACTGGAGTTTGTTTTTTTTTAAAAAACTAGTTCTTCACAGTGTTTATTATTATAGGAAGTGGTTTTCATCAAGTGAATGTTTGAGGATGGGGAACATGAACTAGGTGTAATCTCAGACCATCATTTGTAGTACCATGTTCTGTGTGTCCAGAACTCCCTCCTCGTAATATGTTGCTCATTTTTAATTGTATAGTATATACGCTAAATATATATACACACACATGCACTATATAGCRTATAGCCTTCTGTGAGGAGGAAGAGCTTGGGATATGGTAGGGGAGGATATTGCTGTGTTGACTCCTGGGAAACATCTTGGTCAAAACTTTATTTTGTGCTTGTATTTAATTCGTTGTTAGCCAAATGGTCTTTTTGAACACAACATACTTAATGAAGAGTTCCTATGAAAAAAAAGGACAGCATACAAAGAGCCAAGAGTTTATTTTTTGAATCCAAATAATGTTTTAACAGTTTACTAGTACAGATACTTAGACTAATGAATCTCATGTGCAGTCACAGTCCAAATTTATATTGTGAAGTCTCAACATAAAATAGTACACTTGAAATGGCTAAACAGAAGAGAGAGAAACTTGAAGACATCTGCTAATTTCTCTGGTATTACGTACTCTGGATCCTAATCTTGGTGGTTTGGTCATTCTTGATTGAGTGGATTTTATGATGAGTTGTCAGCAGTATATGGTCCTTGCCAGGAAGAATGTTCTTGATGTAAATCTCATCTTTCTTTGTTTTAGTTACAACTTGATTTATGTTTACATCTCCTTTAATCATTGTCTGTTTTCTTTTCAGGTACAGTGGATACAGTTAAAAAGCAAATATAGCCCAGTACCCTCAGCCCCAGGACACCCAAAGCACTGTTGCTCATTAAGCAGAGAGGACASAGGCATCAGGCCTTTCCCAGTCAGTGCTGTCTCAACTATGAGCTGCCAGGGGAGGCAACAGTCACTTGCTCTCCATGCACTTGGTATGAAATGAGCTAAAATCAGCTCAAGTCAAAGTTTTGACTTGTCCTAAGATCCAGCGCTGCCATGACAGTATGGAAGCTGCAACCTTGAACTAGTAATGGCAAATACTTATTGGACTGCAAATATTTACCGTTATGTTTTGTAACTGTTAACAAGTATTTAGCAGGAAAGAGATATAGCCATTTATCTCCTCTTCCACATGTAATTTACGTGGCTAGGAACTCAGTCTTACCTTCAAGACAGTTTTTTTTGTGATTCACTTTTCAAGCAATATATGGCTTGATATAAGATTCAAGAAACTCCAGTTGTTGACAAGACAGTGTGCAGATTTTGATCTGAACATAAAATAAGCCTAGATTCCTGCTTCACTTCAAATTAATGCAGGAGAAAAAGCAGCAAAAGTTGTTTTCCTACAGGGTTGGTAGTTCAATCATATCTCAAGCTCAAGCATATACCCTCTTTCACATTGTAAACTACCAGTATTCAGTCTTAAATTCTGAACATACTGCTGATTTTCTTTCTTGGGTGTTGAGTTGATAAGTTAGGTAAAATTGATATGGATCTTTTAGTAGCTTTGCAAGAGATTTTTATTTTTATAGCTACAAGTTAAATGTCCCATTGCAAGGCATGGGGCACTAGTTTTATTTTTTTACAAACGTATACTTTCCCCACCACCACCACTGCCTTTKGTTGAACAGTCCATATATGCCTCCATGAGCTTTCTAGTTATGGGAACTGGATATTGGACTCATTGAGAGAAGTGGCATCATCTCTCTTCCTTAGAAACCTGTTCTTGTAGGGAGGAAATACCTTGAGGGGCTGATTTCCAAATAGAGGCATGCTTTTCCCCCCATCCTACCCCAAATCCCTCTCTTCATATCCTTTTTCCTTCCATTGGACTGCTGKAAGTTTGGCTTTTTAATCTACTGAATCAGCATTTATTTTTCAGTTCAGCCTTTAGTGTGTGACTATGCTTCATCCTGAAGTAACTGGCATAATTAAAGTGATTCTGTGAAAAACAGGAAAGGACAAGTGCTGCAATTTGGAGTGTTTGTGTACTGCAGTTAGCTCCCTTGAAAATGAAGCTTCTAACAACACCTTCGTGGTACYTTAGAGCCACCTCTGAGAGTTTTGGAGAGTGCTTTGAAAGAAAAATCTTTTGTGGCTCTACTGTATGTGAAGATAAAGTTGAATCAAAGAGCATGTTTTCTGCACAGAGGAGAGTATTTTCAGGCAAGTGCCTTTAAAAGAATTAGACACTTGTGTATAATCTTACATAGATTGGTATGTAGTGTACAGTAAGTTGCTTACAGTTTTATATTTATTTACATTAAATAAGAAACAGTTACTGTATTAGAGTATATTTTTTATTTGTTCCTCAATATGTCCAGAGAGAAATGATTGTTTATACCAGAAAGAAAAGTTCCCTCGCAGAGCTGATGGTTATTAGCAATAAATTTAGGCTTAGCGAATAAATTTTGCTTTTGTCAATTAGTTTCTGACAAATAACTTTTGTGTATGAATTTCTGCAAGCTATAGCAAACGAGAACTGCTGGGACAGGTGTCAAAAATCTCAACCATCTGCTGCAGCAATAACCACAAGGCTCAGAGCACTGTGATGGAGATAACAGCCTTTAGGAACAGGGCCGTTATTAGATCAGTGGTTTTCTATACCTTGATAAGCTTCTCATTCTAAATTTAGAAACAGAAAACACTGAGGGCCAAGATGCTTAAAACCAGAGGAGACTTTTTCTATGGAAACTGTCAAGCCAGCTTGAAATAGAACTGCAGGTGCTTTTTAAAGAAGAAAAAAAAGTAAACAAACACTGGCCTTGGTTATTTGAGCTAACCAGAATTTGTCCTGCTTTTTCTGCATTCTGAATTGTGATCATGATTCCAAAACAGCTGAAACTCAGTACTGAGCATAATATAATTCAGAAATCAATCCAACAGTAATAATTCTATTCTGTGCAATGTTTTGCTAATACATTGTAGGAAGGAGACATAATTGATCTTCATCTGTGTTATGCAGATGTGTAGGCCATGCTTAATCTCAAATGCTCTGTGACAGGAGTTAAGAAAGCAAAGTGGATACCGATCTCTAAGTTGTTGAGCATCTCCAGTTTTTGCTTTTGGTGAGGCATGTGAAGCCAGATTGAGTATTTTAAGTAACCACTCAGGGACACCACAAAAAACATTTGGAAAAACCTGCAAGATATCCTACTGTATCCTTATGTTTATGTTGGCATCTAAATCTACCAAAGGGTGAAGTACAAAGRTAGTTGGAAATAGTTGGCCTCTGCTTTTGCAGGCATTCGTATTTTGAGAGAACTCTCTTTTTTTACAAAACTTCCCTTCAGTAACTCCTTCTCATGTTACTCAGGGATGCTGCTAATACATTGAAGGGTAATTCAGCATTACTAATGAATCCTGGCTAATCAACTCCTAAATTTTTATTATAATACACAAGAGCAGATGCAATAAACTCTGTAAATGGCATACTTCTCATATCTACTTTTTATGACAGCAAAGCTCTGTGAATGTTACAAGCTGTGTTTGATATTGGGAAGAGATTCCTCAAGATTTAAATCTGGCAGTCCGGAGAGCAAAAATAAGCAAAGGCCTGCTGGATCAGACAGATGGTCTGTCTACATCGGTATTCAGTTTGGCATCCACRGTAGCCAATGCTATTGCAGGAGAGCATGCAAGTCTGCCCACTGTGTAGTGTGTTGTCCTTGTCACCAGCATCCTCAGTTATTGCATTGGGGTACTGGAGGTATATGCCTCCCTCTTACCCATAACTTATGGAGCCTTCTGTAACAGCACATTCCAAAAGTTGTTTGTCTACATAGTGAAACATATATTCTTGTACTTGTCTAAACTAATCTTCATCTCACTTAAATGACTGTCTCCTGATCCTGATTGTAGGATTTGGTGTAGTTCTGCATTAATATTATCCATTGCCTTCATGAGTGTCTGAGCTACAGACATACCTTCCTTCACTAAATTGAAGCATCCCATTATTTTTTCTTTAGACATGTGCCACTCTTTAGTCAAATTGTTCTGTTGGTTTTAGATTCGGAAGCATAGCCTTAAAAGGGTTTTCATTTCTTGTTTATTAAGAATTTTTATAGTATATAGTATAGTTCAGGAGTTAAGCTGACCAATCTGAGCATTTGGTTTTAATAGGATCTACTTGCTGCTGCTTTCATATCAAGATCAATTTCCAGTTGAAGCTATAACTTAGCGAGTTCTAGCATAAGGTATTTAATGTGCTTGAATAGTAGTCTGTAAATATATACTTTATCCTGCTATAGCATGCCTCCCTGATTCTGTATTATACATATCAAGAAATTTTAGAGTACTAGATGAGTTTCTGCAGGGCTTTTCCTACTATGAAACTTTACAATATAAATGATACTATAAATCTCTAGCGCACCAAAAAAAAAACTTTTAAAATCCTTTTTATTGGTTTAGTTCTAAAATAAATGGAAAAAAACAGTAGCCTGTTACAGGCTACTATCCTGCTTTTGCATTCAGTAGGTATATACCCTTTACTGAAGCTTTTGTTAAGTTTTAGGTGCTCAAGTAAGGGAGTAGGAAAAGTGATACCAAGGCATTTTAACCAGCATAATGTATGTTTCTCAAAATCCCAAGGTCATAGAAATTAGTGATGTAGCTTGGTGTGGTGGTGTTTTTGTTTTTTAAAAGAAAAACAAACTGACCAGTTGAATGATGATAGTCCAGTGGAATTAGTTAGAAACTCATTCAAATGCAGGTTGGTATGAGTCTTGATTATTAGTTTAAAACAAAATAGCACAGCCACTTTACTRTTCTAGCATAATACCAAAGTAAGGTCAGACAGGCAGCTGGTATTCATGAGTACCAGACAGGAGTGCATCTGTTCAGAAAACAGATGGTGAGGTGCCCCAAAGGAAGTAATCAGAACAGCAGAGGGCATTTTTGTAGCCTGACACCTAATACTGTATCTCTTATTTAAAAGCAAATAGAGATAATCATGCCTGTAAGAGTTATAAAAGTGCATTGTTAGTAAAGGCCTATACAGTAAGATCTCACAAAATGTAATATTTTGAATTGAAAAGACCCATACCAATCTATGCAGTTGACCTGTGGTGCAAATTGGCAGGGAAGATTGTGTGAGCAAGTGTTTTGCAGACAGCTTGTCTCAATTCCACATTGGTACTCTGGAATTGTAGCATTAACAAATTAAGCTTTCCTGCCCAGCTATCTATAAAAGAGAAACTTAGGTAGCTCATTAGGCAAGCATCTGGCACCAAGGAGACTCAAATCCTCATGCAGGCTGCTGGTGACACATTGCAGTGGCTGTTTCTGACCCAGAGGAGCATATCTTCCAGGACGCATTAGAGTCCCACCTGTGTCCTACATGGCTGTTGCAGTTCAGTACAACCTGATTTTTTTTTCTTTAGGTTTCTCACTCAAATGAAAAAATTCAAGCTATTTATTAGTTGTCTGGTCACTCATTAATCACAACTAAGGTAGTGGTCATTCTTTTGGCAGATATTTACATGCATGTTTTTTGGTTGGCAAAGGTGCCTAATTGCCATCCTGTTTTTTCTCCAGTGCCTGTGTCTTTTTTGGAAGTTATTTATCTTCAATGTTGTTGAAGATGTGTTACTTTCTGGATCTGYGCTGACATTCTCTTGTGTCTTATGCTTTTTTTTACTAATTTTGAATATAATCTTTGCACTATTTGTTTTAATTGTTAGGGGGACTCAGTTTTTCTGACTTATGTACAACTTGCAGTCTTCTGTCTTGTGTTATTGTTTTGGCTAAAGACTGCATGTTCATATCCTAGATTCCTACTAGGGGTTCTTTCAAAGCAATGCAAAGCATTAAGTTCCAGTTCAGTGCAACTTCTGTCTTAAGGATTCCTGCTAGCAGAACCTTTGGAAAGACTGTTTAAATGACCCATTTTTCAAAACCCTAGATTGTTCACTCTTTAAAAAGCAAAATTGCTCTTTAAAAAGTAAAGATTTTTTTGTTGGCTTCTAGTTCCAGATCATAGCTGTGCCTGTCCTCCTAGTCTCCAGTGTGTCTGACAAATGCTTCAGAAAGATAAGGAAGTTGGACAGTAACCAAAGCTATAGTTGAAGCCATTAGCTATGAGACTAGATTTTCTCCTTATGACAAGGTCACAGAATATAATTATGCCAATTACAGTATTATTATTTTTAAATGGAGTTCTGCTAAATTCATTATTGTTCCTTCCTGATTTTGACATGAGGAAAACTTTGCTCCGATTGCCCTAGTTTAAACTGCAATATTATYGTTTAGCAGTGTTTCAGAGAAATGTTAGCTATCCCTGCTGGAGCAGGAGGGTGTTGGGCTAGATGATCTCTAGAGGTCTCTTCCAACTTCAACCATTCTGTGATTCACATTAATTCAAGCTTCACTTAATCTTCTGAATCCGTTTTTTATCAGCTTTGTTTAAACTGAGATGAATGTTCCTTAGATRCAAAAATGCTAATGACTTTTAACTCATTTGAGGCAAATCAGGAACTATCTCTCTTGAATGGTACTGCTGCATAGGGTAAGGTCCTAAATTTGAGACTGTTTAGCATTATCAGAAGAGCACCTATGAGTTCTAGGTATGAGTATGCAACGTAGATGACTAGCGTGGCCCTACCAAATATGTTCTCTGCTAAAATCCTAGTCCAACTGGAAGGAAATAGTGGTATTCTAGAAAGACCAAGCCTAATTTTTGTCAAATGGAAGCTAGACCCTCTGTGAGAGATACCATACTTTTGATTTGTTTGCCTGTGCTACCCTTGCTTTTCTGTTTACAGAATATTCAAGGTTGCAAGGGACCTCTAGAGATCATCTAGTCCAACCTTCCTGCTCMAGCAGGCACACCTAGAGCATGTGGCACAGGGCAGCATCCAGGTGGGTTTTGAAGACCTCCAGAGAAGGAGACTCTACAATCTCCCTGGGCAGCCTGTTCCAAGTCTTAGTCTCTTTTTATAATTGTGTTTGACATACACGTTAAAGGTAGCAGTGATTTTAATAGCATTGTAAATTATTTGAAAATATGAAAGGAGCGCTGGTGTCATCTTGCATTTTTAATTAACAGGAGAGAGGTGCTGGTAATTTGTTTGACTTTTTGAAAGTAACCCTGATCAATTCTTCAGGCAAAACCAGTTGTTAATATTTGCTCTCTGGTGCCTAGCATATGGATAACACCCTATGCTGTATATCTCATCTTCAAATATAGTTTGTAAAAGGGATAGCACTATCTAGAAATAAGAGCAAAGAATGGTTGCAAAAGAAAGAGCCTGATGTGAATTCTTGCAAGCTAGTATGATGTTTTGTTTCGTAAGAAAGACTTTCTCATGTCATTTACCCTGGGAATAAACAGGTCATGTTGTCGCATAAGGCAAAAAAAATCTGTCTTTTGAATCTCTGAAAAACAAGTAATGGTGAAAACCTGTGAAGTCTAATGATATCTATAAAGCTTTTAAACACAGGAGTCAGTTTTTGATTTTTGAAAACCTGCACACATGGATAGCTGATTTCTCTAACATTTATTGACTCTCAGCTGCAGAAGGCTGGAGTCTTTTTTTCAAGAAGGACATATTTGGGAACACAATGATTTCTAGAGATAGAGAAACCAAGCTGAAACAGGACAATGTCTGTTTCTGATTCCAAAGGCTTTGAAGAGAAATCTGTTTGCTGTTCTAAACAGTACAGGATGTGAAGTAACTCTGGAGGGAGAAGGCAAGAGAAAGCATCTCTTTATTGTAATGGGGTATRTCTAGACTCATTTATGGATTGGAGTGTGTTTTGCAAATACTGTCTAAGTTTTTCTAGTTCCTTGGTTTACCCACATATTTACCCTTGGTTTACCCAACTCATATTTTTGCCCTCATATTTTGTTAAGAGTCGTGATGGAATGAGAACTATCCCTTGTTAGTTAATACAAAGAGCRTCTTCAAGGTTTTGAGTTGTAATTGCAAGAAGTTTCAAGAGCAAAYAGCAGGAAACAACTGCAGAAAGGTGCTATCATCTGATCACTGAATGTTTATGATGCTTATTACAAAGTGTTCTTTCTCTATAGAAATGCACTTTCTTAGAAATGCAATTTAAAGTTCTGTAAGCTAGAGTTCTCTTACCCTAGAAGAATTTTTGATTCCCAGTCTACAGAAAAAAAAGGTAATTAGGTTACCTCTTTAACTAATATACACCTATATATACCCAACATATCTATGAAAAAAAGTGTGTGCAAGTCAGTCACCATATTTAACAACAGATAACTAGGTGACATTTTTAATCTATATATTCAGACCAGTCAGATTGGTAATGACTGTATATGTGTACATATACATGCTCATTTAGCTAGTCTTTTTTCTACATTAGGAATGTATTATACATATTGTTTTATGAAGAAATATCTGAGCAGTGTGTGGCAGGATCGTGTGATGCTTGGCAAGTAAGCAGTTGAATACCTTCTGTAATAGGAAGATTTGGAAACTACCTGACAAATGGAAGCATGTATACTGCATATGTCACTGTAGTGGGTGAGGCAGAAGTTTCACTTTGCCTGCTAGTTTATTGATGTGGGTAAGTAATGATGAGCTCAAACCAAAGAAGAGTTGGAGCGTTGTAGGCTGGTTTTATGCTGTATTTGTAAATGCTTCTGCAATTCCTTGCAGCAGTGACGATCTACATGGAAAGTATGGAAAATACTGTTATAGGTTTTTGCTTTTTCTTTAATGTGCTATTTAAACAGGAAAATGAGACCTAAGAAGCTTGTACAAGTTTTCACATGTAAAATTTTGGCATGTCCTAATAAATAGGCTTATTAAATATTGATATCTTTAATTTCAGTGGGTAGTTTCTATTTAAAGTTTTCTCCACTTTCCTATTCCCACTCACTTGACAGYTTGCTATTTAAGTTTTCAATGTGATAAGTAAGCATCCTTACCTTTACTTAAAACATTGAAATATACCTTTGCTACTGCAATTTTGACTACTTTCTGTAGAGTTTGTTTGCCAAGACCTATTATATGATTCTGTATTTATTATTTAGTTTAACCACAGTAATTTTGCTATCTGAAAGAGTTCTTTTATATGAAATTAGTATAATTTGTATGTTTTGAGGTGTCTTCACTAATATAGCTCGATTCCTTCTACCAGAGAGAATACTGTTAGTTTTCACAACTCCATGTAGAATTTTAGATGCTGTTTGGAAAGATTCAGRTGCTGATGGTGTACACTATGGTAACATTCTTATAATGATAGAGTAGTGTTCAGAGTGGGCAAGTGTATAATTTGAAGACTTGGTGCAYAGATATTTCATTATTGATGAAAGTACAGTTCATTTTCTTGCATTTAATTGTAGCTAGCATAGTTGCAGTCATTGCAGAAATCTGCAGTTTTCCCCCCTCCCTTCCCCTTCACTCTCCTGAAATCTTGGAAGATCTGTCATGTGCATTCCCAGCAAAGATTTTTGAGCAGATTATAAAAATTAAATTTGGCCAAACTACCTTCTGCTGTAATGCCCTGAAATCAAGATTATACCTATTTAAATGAGCTATATCTAGTTAAAACTATATTTAAATACTTGTAAATAAGCTTCAGTAAATTTGCAAGTAAATACTTGTAAATAAGCTTTTTATGTAAAAATGTTATGGGATAGTCATATTCATGTATTAAAAATTATTTTGCTAATTTTTGTGACCAACCTTATTAAAAAAAGGATGCTTATATTTAATAGTATTTAGGTGTTTATATTTGATAGTATCTCAGTGGTCATGTGTCTGCTAAAAACTACCTACCTACAGTTCTAATAGCTCGTTGGGACTGTTCCTGATGTATAATGTGGTTTTGTATTCTTAAAAATAAATACTACTTTCATATCTTTAAATTCATGGGCTGAACACTAAACATTATTCCAACAATATTTTAGATGCTAGAATAGCACACTTAAATGCTTCTCATTTCTGTATATCTTTGCTGTCTTTGGTAAACCTTTTTGTAATTGTCCAAACAAATTATTAGCATTAACCTAGTTAAATCAAATTTAAATTAATGCAGACAGTTCATCATAAAAGATATTGATATGCAAAGCACAATATCCTTGGGTAATTTAGTAAAATACAGCMGTTGATATCAAGAGCCTTAGAAAAATGGAATTACATTAAGTGTAATTTAACCTAATTGAGATTGATTTAAAATCATTTTATTCCAAAGGGAGATTGGATTCTTAAAAAGTAGTCTTCATTTGCTTGCACGGAATTTCCAACATGTTTAGCTTTCTAGTCATGCCGCTTGAATATACCAGGAAAAACAGCTTACATGCTGCCTGAATTTCATAGATTACTTCATGGTTTCAACTTTTTAGTACAATTTTTAGTATTTTTCTTTTCTCATGGTAGCTATGATTCTTGTGGACTCTAAATACAGAAGTGCTGTGTTACTGTTAATGTCTTTGATTTGTTTGTGTTGAGATATACTAGCAATCATCTTTCCATCTATGTATAAAGAGGTCATCTAGTGATCTTTCTCAAAAGTAGAAATCAAGGCTAACTCTGCAATTTTAGCAGAATTTGAATATTCTCCCTCTTACTTTCATAATCTGTTTTGCTTACTATATTTTCTTCTGGTCTTGCTGTGGTTTTAAGTATTCCTGGTGTAAGTTTTGAGTCTGTAATAGTTGATGGATCTGGTACTTCATTCACCTTACAAGTAACTGACACTTAAAACTACTTGTTTCTTGTAATACCGCTGAGTTTGAAGTTGTAGAATAAATGAGGGCATATATCAGAATAGTGCTGTATAATCAGAYTGTCATGTTAACAGAAGTACTATATTCTAGTGAACATTACAGTGAACGAAAAGGAAACTATTGTCATAAAAGCATACTGTTTAAAACAAGTGGAACAACTACTGAGGTGTGGATTAAATAACAAGGTGCATTTGATATTGGTCTTTTAATGATAGTTAAGATTGGTGCAGCAGTAGAATTATGGTTGACATGTTGCACAGTCAATGAACAGGGAAAGATGAATTCAAAGAAGGATTAAAATGCTGTACATCAAACAATCAATATCAATGAAATTTGGCCAGGCAGGGGATACTATTAATTTGCTTCCTGCTTTGTGATTTTTTTTTTTTTGCTTGTTTAGTTAGCTTGTAAAGTGGTGATAATATAATATTTGTATTGACACCAGAAAAAGCAAGTAAGGGAAAAGAAAAAGAGCAGACATATTTGCATTAAGAAATATTAAGACTTGAAAACAGGAAAAAGTGACCAAGACTGTATAGTGAAATTTAAAGATGTCAAGTGTAAATGAGATCAATGCTTAGATCAGGGCTCTTCTGTTCAGGCCTGTGTCAGGTCATGGCTCTGAGCATGAGTATAGGCTTATGGCAATTTGATGGATGCTAGCTTGGTGTTTAGCATAGCTAAGGATATCCCTAACTTCTGTGGCCTTGGTTTTGCTTCTAATTTAAGGCAATTGTAATGAACTTGTTGGTCTTGCTTGTCCTGCAATTTGCAAGTTGGTGCAAAGGAAGTAACCTCTCCAACGGTCACAGAGGTCTTCATGAGAAGTTACTAGTACTTTAACTCTCTCATGTAGCAAGACTAAACAGGGAAACTTGCTGTAAGCAAGATTAAACAGCAAGTCRCTGCAGTGCCTGCTGTTGGAAGCTCTGTTTAGACAGCAGTGAAACAGCTCATGGCACAATATCAGTATTTTTTCCAGAAGATGGGGCATAAAGGAAACATATTGTTTCCTGAGCAGCAGGAGTTGAGTGCAATTTGGAATTTTCTTTTCAGTAAGAATTTCAACATTCACAAAGCCCCTATGATCCAAGAGAGTAATGCAGGTGTAGAAAACTGACACACAACATCAATTCTGAAAAAAGTCACTTTGAAGAACTTAATTTTTATAGCTTTCTAGCAATTTTAATTTAAAAAGCTATTTAATTTTGGAACTGCCTTAATTTTGCTTTTATGTAAAGAGCTTAAAAATACTTGCTGCTGAGAAGRTGAGCATATGAGTCGACATGAAACTGGGCAGGATTCCGGATGTCAGTAATTTGACACAATCAGTGTGTTCTGGGTTTTTTTGAGTGTTTGAGGCTTTTTCAGTCTTTCAAACTGATATTTGCTCTTCTAAAGCTGTTTTCTCAGAAGACCCTTCCCAGGGATGATTTTTCATGTTTTCTTTCTTCACTGTGTTTTCACCTATTACAAAGGTCTGCCCAGAATTATAGAAGTGTGGGGGCTTTTTTGCATAGGAATATAATTTTCAATTGACTTTTAAAAGTTTATAATATTGGCCTTTAGGGCTAAATAAATAGAAATTAATATATCAGTGGAGGAAGTATGCAGTTTGTACACCTAAATCTATAATTTTACAAGATCTATTTAAGAAAAATTTTATTTAGGCAAGGAAGAGCAAAAATATATATACAAAATGTAATAAAAAGCTGGTGAATATTACTACTTGAACATGGGTTCTTTTTGCAGATAAGCTCAATGAGAAACTCACTAGGAAATCAATCCCCAAGTGACTGTATAATCCGCGAAGGCCAGCTCCAGTGCTCTTTTGTGTCTAATTGTATTGACAGCTGGTAGTACCAAATTTCTAGCAGTTTATCTTCTCCCTCCATATTCATTGAGAGGTTGCTGCTTGCAGTATTGACCATACAGTAGCAAGGAAGTGGTGGATAACAGCAAAACCCCTGGGATCCTGGCAGATGTTTCTTGGTATGGGAGGTCTTGCTGACAGCAATGAACCTTGTGGCATATGCACAACAAAATGAAATTCAATGTTCTGAATAAAAATAACTGAAGAATTGACTCAYTGATTTTCTTAATCCCTAATGTAAAACCAGATTATCTTTTTTAACATAGACATATGCAAAAGTAAGAGACAAACATGTAAATCTAAAAAAATAAAGAAAAGGCTGAGGAGTGGATGATGGGTTATGGGGAAAAAATTGCTGTTTAATTGTTCTTTGTGACCATCTTTAGATTCTCTCAAAACGTTAGAGCTTTTTTGAAATAGTTTAGTCTCATATCTTCTCCTTTATTAAATCTAAGGCACTGTGTCTAAGGTCCTCTAGCTCTATTTTGTAGCTATATTTCTTCTGTTGTGTGGGGGGGTGCTTTTAGAAATAACTGACTGATTTTTTTGCTGCAGTATTGCACTGAGTGCTGTAAGATGCTGAGTAGGACACCTGTCAGTTGACTTGGCTTTGGAATTCGAGCGGTTCAGACAAACATACCTTGTATCCTGGGGATGCCACTGAGAATTTAATTCAGTAAATTTGTGATAAAATGAACTTTTCAGAGTTTGCTCAGCACCAGATAAGAATAGATCCTTCTTAAGATATATGTTGAACTAATAGATTATATTTTTTAGCTATACAGCCTCTTGAGAAGGTTGTATAACAAGACCTCCTAGATGATATTGTAAAGCACAGGAATATTTTTCTTTTTAGCTGCAGTTGTGCCTCATGACTCCAGAGAATAAAATATTAAGAAGAGCAGGCCTGGAAAATTAGAGATATGTTCTCTATTAGGTTTCTAGGTCTGCTCTTTTTATTTCATGGGAAATTTATAGTGAGGAATTAATCAGAAGTTGCAATACAAATGTGACATAATTTTGTCCTGTGAAAGAGTAAACATGGCAAAGGGAGTCATGGTGCTTATATGCGTATGTACAGTCAGTGTATGTGTTGCCCTTGCTGTAGATTTCATGAAGATAATATATTACAGATGCATTACTAAATTCTAGCAATGATTAATATTCAGATTCATCTCATATGTAATAAACTGTGCTTTCTGAATGCTATTTTACAACCTTACTAAGAACTTTTTAGACCTTTCATAATATAGTACCTTTAATCTTCATTTCTTCAACATTGATCATGAGATACATTCTGCTTACACATCAGAAGAAAACCAGATTAGAAACAGGCAGGGAATTCTTAACAGGAAATTTTACACAGATATTAACATTGATTTGATTTTTAAGCTGTTGTGTTTATGGTTTGCATTTTCATTAAATCTGATTAACTTAAAGGAAGGCTTTGAAGGATGGAAGATTAAGATGTGCTATTTTGAGAGAGGTAAAGGATGATAGATAACTAAATAACCCACTTGAACAAGATAAGGTGCTGGGTAATCATTAGTCACCTGCWTRGTGGTTCTGACACTTCATTTAAACATGAGCAATGCAAATCTGATTTCTTAAGTACTTTTTAAGATAAAAGCACTATATTCTGTCTGCTTTGATTTGAAATTACATTTAGATTATTTAGTAGTCAGCAGGTATTTGGGAAGGTGATTTTTTTCCAAAATTACAGAAGTTCAGTTATAGTAGGACCACATGTGTATTGAATATGTAGAATTCACTTTCAAACARTTTACTGTGTCAAAACCAAAAGGTTGAAAGTTGTGTGGGAGAAAATTCAAAATCTAACAATTAAGAGTTAAATTGAGTTCRGCTTTTGCAGGTATCCCTTCTCCTGAAAAGCAACCTTCACAATTTGTCACAAAATTCAACTCCTAATAAAATCACATAATGTCAAATTGGGCATCCTAGCTCTCTTTGGGCAGTTGTCTTCAAGGTTTATATAATTTAACTGTATCTGTTTATTTTGCTGTTGTTGTAGCTCTGTGATTGAATTAGAGTGCAAAATCCTTGGGTCAGTCTAACATAGTATTTACAGAAATTAAGTTGACATCTTTCCAGTGTCCACGTTTGTTTGAAATTTTGTTTGGCAGCTAGTCATCTTTGGAAGAGTTCACAATTGTTGCTTTAATTACATCATTCTTAAATGGGGATGGTGATACATGATATAKTTTTATGTTCTGAATTCAAGAAAGGAAAGTAATAAAATGAATTTGTAGTAAATCAAGTAATGCCACCTTGGAAGTTTCAGGAGTCTCACAAATGACATAAGGTTCTCTTTAAAAGCTGGTTTAACCTGGGCTTTGAACTAGCCTTATTTTTAATGAAAAGGGCAGCTTTTTGAATTTAGTCCCTAAGGGTGATTGTCATTCTCTGGGAGCTTATTAACATGCAAAGTGGCACAGACTGAATGACAATATGAGCCTCAGGAGGTAGCTGAGGGGACAGTAATGCATATGTTATTGTAGCCTGTGCAATAATATTCAGCTGTATCAAGGGATGCATTGAAAAAGTACTGACTTACCCAAGCATTTTATGTAATTTTAATTCCTGAAATCATTTGTTTAATTCTTTACTGAGCTTATAGCTTCACTGTAGATTAAGACTGGTTGTAGTTCATTAATTACAAAAAATAAAATCTCAATAATTGCTAAGTATGAATTGGATGAGCACAGGAAGCTCCTTTTTTAGGATACACACTTGTTAGATGTTTTCTGTTTCTATTTTCTGAGTATTTTCTCAAAACCAAATCCTTTGCTAACACCTATGTTGTCTTGAGTCACAAAAAGGCATTTCTCTTTCCCCATCATTTTTTGCCTACTGCTGATTTTGTCCGCTGCATCTCTGTGCATCACTGTCTCCCAGGAAATTGAAATTTGCAGGGCTCTTCAATTCTCTSATTATATGAAATTTATTATTCTGATCTGGCATTATATATATAGTTAATTGTAAGTATCAAGTTTGAAGTAGGTATCTTGATTTATAAATGAAAAATTTCCCACCACTGTTTTTCAAATAATACAGTTCTGAATTTCACTTTTTCTCCAAGTTATCGGGTTACTGAAGTTGGGGATTGAACTTTAAAGAAATCAAGAAATTGCTTAGGAAAAGCACASATCTGCTAACTCTTAGTATAGACAACTGGGCTTTTATGTTTATTTCTTCATTGTCCAAATGAATTTGGAAAAGTTACTATCTACGTCAGTAAAACCTGTGAGATCCTTCATTATTTCAATGCATGCTTCATAGTCTACTGAGTAACTGTTTGAGAAAGCAACATTTAAAATATTGAAACTGAAGAAAATTTTGTCTGTTCCAAGACTCAGTGTGTCTTGAGCTGTTAGGTCTGCCCAAAAGATGTTTAAGGATGCTTAAAATTAAGCACAGGAAAGATTGAATTCAATTTTGAACACCATTTAAGTCATTTTCTTTTAACCTGGTTTGTCTCTTTGTACGTTATTCAGTCAAGTCATACAGTGCTGGTGACTTAATCCTCCACTGACTTAATCTCCTTCATTGCTTTTGGTGTGTACCAACACTCAGCTACGTGACTGTACTCTTTGTAACGCGTAACTCTCTTGTCATCCCAAACCAGGCTTTTTTACTGCATATAACTACTGACAATCCATTCATCAAATTGGCAGGACAACTAGATATTTTGGACTATGCACCTGTCTGCATCATCTCACTCTGCACAGTCCCTATGTTGGCAGAATCTGCATGTTTCCCAAAGGAGTTGTGAGGCTCTGCCAGCTAGCCACACAGAAGCTGTCAGCATTTTTCAGCAAAGAATGAAATTCTGTACAGCCCCTGATGCAATCATCTGAGGAGGTACAGTAACACTTGTACACTTGACTTCTGAGAGCATATTCAAGTGAAGTGCTATACAGGTATGAAACCACCCTTGCCTTTACATTCTTACTGTATAGTTAACGTTAATTTCTTTCATAGATAGTTGTGATATGTTATATATATATATGTTATATAAATAACATTAGCATTAAATTCACTCCCACTAAATCTAGTATAACTGACCTTTATGTTGGGTGAATCTAACAGAATTTATGTTGAGTGAGCTCTGGCAGGGAACAAATTCAATCCAAAAGATGAAGATTTTGAAGAAAAAAAGCGCTTGTTGAGTAAGAGTTACCTAGTTGTGTTGGGACTTGAATTACAGGGATTTCTCATGGTATGTATTTGTGATTATTATGCCTTTAAACTTAACTTTTACCCGCTCTAGCCATGCCTCCAATAGGTAATATTGTTAGAGCTTGTACTGACATCTGTAAGGAAGGTAGTACCCCATAATTAAGTGATATAATGGAATTCTCTCTACTCCATCTCTGAGCTACTTTGAAATCCTTAGCTCTAGAAATCTTTCCTGTTTTATGGCTAATACAGTAGTGTGGCATAGGGAATGCTCAGATGATTGGTTTTCTTCTACTGCTTGAATATTTGAAGTGCTCTAAGGCAGATCATGTTTGCTGTCCTTCTGACAATGAAGTAAAATATTCACAGCTGTATATGCTTAGCCCAATTTAAAAGTTACTTTTAGATTGGATTAGTAGCTTTGTCTCCCAGTTGTGAAGTGCAGACATTATTTTAAATTGCTAAATATCATTCAAAATACTTTAAATCATTCTTTTAAATACTGCATTATTTTAATGTTAAATCAAGTGTGTCTGTTAAGCTGCTGTTTATCTTTCTTGTATATCTGAATTGAAAACTAGAGTACAAGAACAAACTTTGTGACCCTCAGAGGTGGATCTTAGAGATGAGATTGTCGTATTATCTATGCTCATGTGGCAAACAAATGAAATGTGCTTTGAGTTACTACTGTACATAATGTATGAATCCTTGCATTGCAGTAAGTGCAATTAAAGTGGTCTTAATTAGCTGAGCACCTATGAAGAGGCTAGTAGTGAAAGAGATTCTATTCTCCTGTCACATAACAGAAAGGCAGCAGGGAGACTTTCTTATGTTAAAATCTTCAAAGATGCTTCTGTGAGCCACAAGCTGTGATGTGAGATTATTCAAGGGGCATCACTTGATCCTGATTTCTGGTCTTTGAGGYAGGGGTAAAAAAAAGTGGATCCAAGATGTGGTAAACATTAATAGGTTCTGGCAAAAAGATCTATAGTAAACTGCGGAAGAGCTGTGATCAAATGTACAGATACTGATAAGACAGTTATTTAGATAATCTRTTTAGAATGGTTCCCATTAAAGCAACATGTTGCTGAGTCCTGTGTAGTCATTTTTTTCCAATCTCAAGGTTATTTATGTAACTTAGTATTGTGTCACAGGAGGTAGGATTGATTAGAAAAACTAAATTTAAGGAAAAAAATATATCAGTGCTACCAGAAACTCACCACTAAACTGCAACTCTTTTCTTCCAGATTTCAAGATGATTAAGGTAACGTATCTGCRTGCAGCAATCTTGGGACTATATGCTCCATTCCTTCTCTTTCAAAGTTTCACAGACATAATTCGACCTCTGTGTACTCATTTCTGAGCTTTATTTCGACAGGCTGCAATTTCCCACAGTACTTTTATGATTGCAGATATAATTAGGAAAAGGCATAATTAAATCCGTAGCCCTTTTTATGGATATTTGATTGCTATGAATTTGACTGTTTACATCTGATATCTGTGAGAATAATAATAATGGATAATAATGAATATGGTTTCCAAACACTCTAGATGCAACAAACAGCTGAGGAAAATTCATTTATCAAATCAACTAAAATGTTTTTAAGCTACAGACTTTAGGCTTAAAAGTACATTAGACATTCACACAAATAATCAGCTAATGTGATTATATGCATGTACAATTACTGTGATTTTTGTGCAGTTTTTCTAACTGCACGTGTAGTGTAAGCAGGCATAGTAGCATAGAAGAGATCAAAAACGATAATCTTATCTTCAGAAAGCAATTCTCATCTCAATTAACATATAAATTAACATTTTAAGCCATGTATTTCTAATCTAGCAAGTTATTGCTCTTTGTTTGACTCTCCAGTGATGTTCTTATATTTTTCAACATGTGCACAATATGACCTGCTCAGTACCTTCTCTCCCAGTAGAATCCAGAATCAAAATAATATTTTGTGTATTGTTGCAAAAGAGGTCTTGCTTGGCATTTAATTCACATTAGTTTGAATGCATATGCAGTAGCTCTGCAGCTATGTACCTAGCACCTGTGTAAAGTACCACTGTATTTAGCATTGTCACTGCTGCCTGATAATTGCATTATTAGATGCAACCTTCCTATATATATATGTGTGTGTGTGCGTGTGTATGTATGTATATATATAGTCATATGTCATCCTCTATCAAAAACATAAAGCCACCATTGGGTAACTAAAGCTATCATTCAAGCAGATGATTGAGCCTTACTAAAAACTAGCTGCAAACCTAATTAAATTCATCTAGGTATGGGTTTAGGGAGCTGGATGAGTACTAAAGCAATGAAGGTATCAGTGCAAAGCAGTAACTRTATAGCAGAAAGAACACTGAATTAATGAAACTAAGGGAATTGTTTGAGGCTGTACGTAGTTTAAAAGACAGCCAAGAATCTTAGATGTTAAAGCCTTGTTCTATCAACTAGTTGCTTCTAGGGACCCGATTAGAGTTAAACTTAGTTCGCCTCTTCTAATCCATGCTTAGTATTGGCAGAATGTGAACAAATATGCTTTTTTGTGTCTATTCAAATTTTAMATAATACTTTAGTTTTCTTGTAATCTAGTGGTTTAGAAAATTTTCAAGGTATCCTTAAATACTTCTGGAACTTTAACTCAGCCTGCAGAAATAGATTGATGGTTTCATTTTCATGCCCTATGCCTTACAGTATCAAGAGATATACAGAATAACACCAGTCAAATGATGGTTCCACAGCCCAAACTGATCACTGTAAAGCAGATGGGGGACTGACAGGGGAAGAGACAAGCCAACAGCTTTTCCTCAAATACCAGTCAGAGTGTATTTCAAGTGCCAAGCTGGATTTCATGTTTAAATGAAAAAGATCTCAGACAAAAGCAAGTAATCCCCTCCCCCTGATGCTGGTACAGCTGCAGAATCATTTTTGACTTTCTTGAACTGAAACATAATACCCAGAAGGCGGATCTTTGTCCTTTTTTTTTTTGTTTTTAATAGCCTAGTGTGCCATGGTAAATATAGGCAGCATTAAAAATATATTTTGACTGCCCTCTGCTATAGGGCTTAGCTTTAGGGTTTGGTGATGTTTAATAAGCAAAATGAATTGCTATAAATACTTAATCCTAGTTATTCTAACTAGAATATAACTGTATTCTAGTAGGGTGGAGTACACTTATGGCAATTCTTTGTACATTTGTGAAATTAAGAATGTTAAAAATTAAAGAAGCTGTCACTTCTGTAGAAAATAGCCATAGAGAATACCTCTGTGCTTTGGTTTTCTGTTCAGATTGCTCTCACCCTAACAAAAGGCAAGAATAGCTGGCTGCAGTAGMCTTTTGGTTCCCCAGAGATTTTTAGGGCATGTCCTGGAAGCTATTTTTGTCTGAAGTAGTCCTATGTTGCTGTACTCCCTCCCCATGACAGTAGTTGCTGGCACTCAATTCTCTTCTGAGAACTTCTCATGCTAAATGCAGAGAAACATCTRGGTCAGTTTTAAAAAGGCAGAAGATTGTTGCAAAGGAATCGGGGCATCTTCCCCGGAAAGTGTTTTCCTATAGCTCCCTCTTTCATCCATGTTTGTTTAGACAGAACCTAAACATGACGAATCTGTGGATCAATGTGAAAAATAAAGTTAGAGCAGAAAGGCAAAATTGTTCCCTTTTAAATTAGGTCATGATTATTATAAAATTTGCAAGTTTTATGCTATTTGTGGTTTCGGATTCCATGTTAAAAAAAAGGGGAGGTAAAAGGAGAATAAATATAGCTCCTTGATGTTTGTGTGCCTTAGAACATAAATAATAGATTTATTTTGTATATCATTCTTGCTGCCCTGAAAAAGGAATGATAGTACATTTCCCAAAGGGTTTTTCAATGTGAGTGACAGATGTAGAGAGAACAATGCAAACTGACAAGCTGTAACTTCAAGGTGCTTTGTTGTTAATTAAACTAATTCTGAGTAACCTTTTCAGTTTATCAGATTGATAAACTGAATTTATTTTTCACTACAATGTAGTCTAGTAAAATCCTATACTCCTCTTTGCTTGACTCTATTTAGAAATGTAAAAGCACCTACTTAAGTTATTCCCATCTCAAAATGAATTTTGAACTTAAAGCAATATATTCAAAGATGGTAAAGTAATATATTCAACCATGGTAAAGTAGGCATAATAGTGCCTCTCTTTCATAAGTACTGAACCACTGGGAGGCTATTTGCTGATGATTTTAGAATTATCTGACTGGCATTCTTAGCATCTTCTGAAATCTCAGAATCTATTGGTGCTTTTAGCACATAAATATTCTTCAGGCATATTTTGCCTGTTAGGGGCTTAGCTGTCACTGAAAGTCACTCAAGCAGATCTGACCCCTTTGATGGAAAGGTATTGATTGATCTTAGAGTACTGGGTAGCCACAATCTTAAAGCGATGATCTCAGGCTTTTTCTTGTCGTGTAGTTCTTAAAAAATAGCTGGAATCCTGCTTAACTTTGGGTTGCTTGGAAGGACCATTCTTTATGACAGAGAAGCATTCTCTAAGTGTAGTATTTTATAAGCAAGTACCACGGTTCAGCCATTCTGGTAACTACGCTAAAAGAAAACCTTATGAAATCATTTCTTCTTTCTAACTTGATTTAATCCAYGTTGATACAATTCCCTACAACTGTGTACTGATGAGACACACTGCTATTTTCCTAAAGTTTAGCCTGTACTGAAATAAAAAGCTATATTTATTATCTAGGGGCTTAGATTAAGCTTCAATATAATGTGCCTCTGTAGAACACTTTAATCTTTTTGACTAATTTTAATAATTTTAACTACATCAGGAAAAGATTTTTGTTTTTCTTTGGCAATCAATTATAAGATTGTCTACTATTTGTGAACCTTACTGAATTTTAGATTTAATAAATTTAGTTGAAATTAGGTATATATTAAAAAAGAACAGGTTTCTATGTTATCTGTTCTGGCGTAGTTTTTGAGACTATTGATATCATAGAATATCAAAGTCTGTGCCCAGAGGATGTATGGCATGATGTGGCCATCAATATTCCTGGAAATCTAGCTATTATATCAAGTCAATCAGAAGGGTCTCGTGTATGAAATAATTGAGGCATGTTCATATTCATTGATCTCTCTTTATAGTAGCAGTAGTTGAATTGGTACTGGTTTATATGAAAACCAGATCACTAGACTAAATGAACATTTATCAAATCAAGATGTTATCCAGAATAGAGATTCCTGCAATCGAAGTACGATTTTGCTGCTTCTGGTTCTACTCATTACATTTTGTGAAATCTTTAAGTCAGTCTGTGAGACTTTAACTGTTGATTTTAACTGTTAGTATACATTATGCATTAAGAAATATTTGTCTAAGATCCTAGTAAAAACGAAGATATCAAAGGACCATGTAGATCAAAGACTGAGCTGTCATTGCTAGAACTAAGAACAGAAAGCAATGCTGAAGTTGAAGTCAAGATGGACTGAAAATTCAGGGATAACCTATGTCTTTGCTCACAATCTGGAAAGAATTGAAATTACACAGTTCATAGCGTTTGTCTTGCTTAAGCAGTACATGGAAAAAGGACAGTCTTCCAAAAGCCAAATGATGCCTGGATAATTGACAGCATTAGTGCAACCCCATGTAAAAAGATGAAAGGTGAGAAGACACTAGAAAATTTCAGAATTTGACTTACCATTTTTCCTTGAGAACCTGGAGGCATAACACTCATAAAACATTACAGACAGTAGGAGGTCTAGTGAACACACACAGCATCATAAAATGAAGCCATTTGCTTTGAAAGGGATGCTTTCTGTTGTGTAACTCCATCTCAAGTATTGTGGAAACCTGAACATAACATCTGACAACCAAACTCAATAAATCAGAGGGAGGTCATAGAGCAGGAACCTGGTAATCTTGCCTCAGATGTGTTTTGATGTAGCTGGGACATGCATATATAGCACCAACAGTGACTGATTGGTAAGGCCTAGAAACCAGTAGATTCTGGAGCTACACTTCCTGTGAAATGAAGTGCAAAAAGAATTAGTAGGGTTTAGAAAGAGACAAAATCCCATGTCTTTATGATAGTGGTGTATATATAGAAATATTTTGGTATTACTACTTTTGCATTGAAATTGGAGAGCAAGCAATTCATTTTTCTATTAAGATATGTCTTTACTGTGAAGAATTAGTTCTGTGTTGTTCAATTTCTTCATTATTATCATGCTGCTTTTTCTGACCCARAAGAATCAAATTTGTGCTTATGCTTGCAAATGGCTTCAGAGGTGCATGGGAACAGTGCCCCTCTGGCACATTGCGGTATGTGATATGAGGCTGTGTGGTTGGCTATGATGAATGCTGTGCAGAACTTGGACATTACATCTTATTCTACCCATTCCATTAAAAGCTGCAAGAACTTATGGTATGGAAATGGTTCTCTTTGCAACCTCTTATATAAGGTATGGCATCTGCAGAACATAAATACCTATCCTGTGCACTCAAACCAGTGCTTAACTGTTCTTTGTTAGCAAGGCATTACTTGGAGATTGTCTGTAGTCTTCACGAACTGAGCTGTTTTGCAGAGCACAAGTTACGTACAGATTGGCAACAATGCTTTTCTTTGAATGCTAAAATGCTCATCCTTTCTTTATTTGGGCCTTTATAATACCAATACCTTTGCTCAGGTATTTTGATCATCTTGCCTATGATAGGTTGTAAATCCAGCCCTTGCTAAAGTGGCTTCTGCACGCTGCTCTTCTAGAGAGAAAAAACAAGGGAGGTTTATAGATTTTTATTGTTTTGCCTTTTGATCCTTCTCCTTTTCTTACCTCTCCTGCCCTTCATTTCTCACACCTTTTGAATGAATGTAGTTATTTGTATATTTTTAGACTTAACAGCAATATGGCTTCCTGCTGGATTTTTAAATGGAGGCAGTTTTACATCATATTTTTTAATTGGTGGTGAATTAGAAACATTCTATATATTTAGCTTTTTCTAGTAATGAAACTATATTTATCATACCCTCATTTTTGGTCCATTTTGAAAGCAATAATTTTATCTTTATGAGGATTTGAATTAAACCTCTTTGAAACTTCTGGTTTAGAATGAAAAAAGGGGGGCAGTGCAGGAAATCTGTTATTCTCAGAAAGTTTTGCTGGCTTTTGATCTTTCAAATAAACACGTTTTCTAAAACCTACAATATTACAATATTTATATCTTGCTGTACTGCCATGCATAGGAGATGTCCCTTTTCCTTTTCCATTCCTTTCCTTCCCCAATAGTTACTGGGCTCCCTCACCAAATCTGTTTTTCTCACTTTTCTTGATGAGAAAAGTTTGTCTTGTAACATGGGAGTGATCTAGGACAAGGGATAATCTTTGCCCTGAATACTGCTATAGGCTAAGTGATTGTAAGATGGTTGTGATAAGAAACTGTAAAATTCATTGACATTTTATACCTATACCATCTTTATGTACTTTTAGCTTTTCTTCATCTCTGTTGAACATTCAAAACAATTTAACGCAATACTGAGACAGCTTGAAGTTCGGTCTCATGTTGCGTTCAGTTAACACACTGCTCAATCAGTACTTCGAAATTGCCTCAGTAACAGYGTCAGTATTTTACCATCGTTATTTTCCCTTTTCATATCATGTAGCATTGAAATTCTGTACAAACCTGAACTTGGTGAAATAAAGTCTCTTCATTTAACATTTTCAGAAAAATAGCTCTGATTTTCCACTGGGCTGTGTGAAATGAAAAGAAACGAATGTACAGCAGAAAGTCATCARCTCATACGTATTTGCAACTGCATGCTTTAAAAAAAAGTATTTTCTATTTGAGGTATAGTGATATTTTTTAAGGATGTGAACTGTACAACTGGTTTAAAGTAGGAAAGAACAAACTTCTGTCTTAAGTATACTTGGAACTGCATGTGATGGTACTGTTTTGTGATTCTCTAAGTATTGCTGATACCTATAATTGATTTTCTTGACTATCTCCTTTTTATGTCAACGTGTAAATTTACATATGAACAAAAAGGCAGCTTTCTGAGCACGTGAGCCCCTGCAAATTTGAGAAGCTTGTGAGAAATCTCCTTCTTTTTTGCTATTTGGATATGCACATCACCGTGAGATGGCAGCGGTGAGCAGCATCTCCCCCACTAACTTTTGTGAAAAGATGATAATGCAGATTTTACTGAAGGCTGTGTAAAGTTAACTGACCTGTATGACATGCTCCTTGCAATTAGACAGAGGCTTATTAAACCTAGCATTGAGATTTATTAACTAGTGTTATTTAAACTTTTTTGTATGGAATTAAAAGCTATAGGAGTGTAAATTATTGAAGGAAATTGAAGGAATTGTTGCAAAGAGCAGTTTTAGTGTTAGTGTGAATAGGTGTAATTGTATGGATTGAGTCTCTTTGCATGTGGCCTTCAACATTCTCCTCATTTTCAAGTCCTTGTCACAATTTAGAGATACATTTAGGTGACTTTTGTTCATTTCAGAATTTTTTTTTACTCTTTGCAATGTAGTTGAAATATGACAAAATTTCATTACTCGAGTATTTCAATACTTTTTCATTTTGGAGTTTTCTTTTATAGAAATGAGCTTTTTCCATCACCATTTTGTTCCTTTTTGGAAGTAAAAATATGAAATGTTAGAAGATGAAATAAAACAGGATGATAGGAAAAAAAAAAACAAAGTTATTGAGAAGGATTTTCTTCCTGAAGAATCATAAATTTTATTTGAATTAGACTTTGGGCAAAACACTGGCAACAGAAGTATCTTAAGAGTTTCTCTATTACTCTTAGCTGATGATACAGAGACTCTCTCAGAATTCCTGTTGCACTTTATGTCTCAATGGCAGAAGGGAAGGCACTGACTAAGTAAATAAGAACTTGAGACCTAACTTCATTAGGCAGTTGCACTGGCAGTTATTAAGAGATGACACTTCCATTGCATCAACAAATTTGAAGCAATGGAAAATAGAGCTGAATGAACTCAAAGTTGTCTGTATCCTGCTTTTTGTCTTGGAATCAATACTTGGGCAAGTAGTGAAGTCATTGTGGAACTGGGCAAGAACTGTGCTGATAGTGGCAAATGTGTCCTTTTGGTCCTTGCTGATAGGCTTTCCCTCTTAGTCATGGTAGAGCTCTGGTTGGTAGAAAAAAAAATCTGATATTTTTTGAATGTTGGCTGAACCATATGTTGCATGAAGAAACAGCCTCTTTCCTCAGGTATTCTCTTAGATTGAATGTGTTCATCAGGGTTTTTTGATCTGCTTTTTAAGGCTTGAGGAAGATAGTATAAGGGGGGGGAAATGAATAGTGATTGTGTCCTGCAAAGGGGAAGAAACTGATTTATTTTTACTTCACAAAAGGAAGATATCCTGTCTTGGATAATTCAGTATGTTTTCTTAATTCAGTATGTTTGCTTATTTTCTGAAACTTTAAAACTTACTAGGAAAATGTCACTTTATCAAATTCAATTATGCAACCTAGACATACTAAAACCTTATGTTTTTCTACTTCCCACATGCTTTCTATATTTAAACAGAGCCTTTTCTGCAGTAACTGCCCTTGACAAATAATTGGGAAGTAGTTTGCTTTCTTCCTATTCCTAGTTGCACTGAAGTGAATGGAAAATTTGCCATTGACTTCAGTGGTGACTGGATATCACTCCTTGTGGTTATTCTTGCCTTTTTGTTTATTGAAGAGGAGTTAAATTATTATATTTCATGTTCACGCTAACAGCTTATGCAATGCATGTTAAACTTATTTTTCCAGCTTCTCTTATCTCTCCTCTGAAAACATATGGGATGTGGAGATAGTGGTATGTGAACATTCAACCTAATGATTTTTCTATAGTCATTTGACTTTCTCTCTTACTGCTGCAATACTGAATTATCCTCCCAGTGCAAATTTACACTAAGGTCATGCTCCCCTAAATGATAAAAGGCTAGTGCCAATAGCAATATCATACCCTGTGAAAAAGGGTGCTTTTGATCTGTTTTTGACTTCTCAAAACTTCTGGAAATATGCCTCAAGATGAGGTCCAAAGTCTGCCAGCTTGTTTGCAAGCCTCTGCAACTGCAATTCATTTTTGTATTAGTTTGTGCTACAAAATTTTCCAAGTAAGTAATTTAAACGTAAACTAAGCATGTAAGTAATCATTCTCTTAAAAGCTTCAGAGAATGTGTTCTTAAGGGAAAAAAAAAGAAAATAAGTTGAATGCTCTAAGGACTATTTGGAGATACTGTTCTGCTATGAACAGATACATGAAACTAATTGACTGAGACACTAAAAGATATCTTTTATCATTGCAAAAGCCTGTTCTGTCATCTGATCCTTTTTTCAAAACCAGGCAGAAATTAAAACCTAAGACTCCTTTAGATAAACTTCTTCAGATGATCAGATTAGAATATTCTTTTTATGAGCCWTCATCGTCAATATGATTTGATGACAAGAACTTCTGAAAGCAATGTCAATGAAATTGGCTTCCATGGGAAAATTTAACATATTTTCTCTCCTTCCTTTCATCCTACTGTAAGCATAATAATGGAGAAAGACAATTGCAAAATTTTCCAAAGATTCTATTTTGGGCATTAAAGACACGAAGATAAGATTTAACCTTTGATCTATGAGAGTTTGGAGAGTGTGGGGGGATGAGGTGAAGGGGGTTACTTAGAACAAAACACAAGAGACAAAACAGTTTATTGTGTTCCTTACACAATTGTCCCTAGTGACAGCCTAACAGACCGGATAGGGCACTGATCTAACACACAGCATGTACAGTGCTTATGTTAAATTTARGTCTTTGCCTGCCTTCTGATGTGTAAGGTTTAGATCCCAGATCCTGGCAGAAGGAACACTGTCAATGTTTCTCTTGTGATTTCCAGTCATTCTGGAGTCTAAAACGCATACTGGATCCAAAGCTGAAATCAAACCTGAAATGCCTTAAAGCTTAATCTTAAGAAATGGCACACATTCTCCTTTGCCAGTTAGTGAAAGAAACTTAGAATTATTAAGCATAAGAAATAAAAAGCAGTTTACTTTTTTCTAGAAATCAATAAGGCTTAAAATCAGCTTAAGCTTTTCTGTGAACCTCAGAGCAGAAGTTCAAGTGCTAAATACAGATAGGCAACTAACTAAGCTTAAATTAAGGGCAGTGATTTATTACACCATCAACAGATTTTGAAAATACCACTGTAAACTCAGGCATATGTCATCTTTTTCTGAGTAGGATGGGAGGCAGTCTGTACTGCTGGTGGAAATAGAGCTTGGGATTCAGTGTACTTAGCTCCCTTAAGCATTCACCTTGCTCGTGTGAATGGTTTTGATGTTTTCGGCATACTTTCCTGCTGTCTTATGGCTGGCATTTTGTTTCCAATGTGGTAGCACCTAGGCCAGCTACTGGAAAGGGAGCTTGTGAGCATGGCTGTGTTTCTGTCTTTCCWTTTTGGAAGACGCAGAAGAAAATGGTTTTGGTTATGTCTGGCTCAGGACCAGTGCAATTCCCATTTCAGTGCTGAGCGTGTTTATGAACAAGACCAGTTTATAGATGCATTTTTCCTATCAAGGCTTAAAACTAGAGCATGGGCAGCTATGATTGTAATTGGCAGGACATGATTGGCTTTATAAAATAAGTATGTAACTACTATTCTAACTGAAGGTCTATAGAGCTTGTGACCAGTCCCATCCAATGCTACCTGAGCAATATCTAAGMTCCCCTTTACAGGTATTAAATTGCTTCATTACTGCATAGGTCACAGTGGTTTTGATATAACTCTAGGTCCCTTTCTCTTTCATTATGCAGTGTTTATGGTGTTTCTCCTGCTTGGAAGTCRATGAAGTCCACTTGTGAGCAAAGGCAGGTTTGATGCCCTATTTCCCAACAATTCTTCCACAGGATGATCATATCAAGAACTTGTTTGTTTTGTTTGCTGAAGAGGAAAAAATAGCATTTCAAACATGGAAGAAAGTGAAATTGTTGCAAAGAGCTAAACTAAATTGTAAAATCTGTGCTTAGACTGCAAATTTTCTCATTAAATGCTAAATTTCAAACAGATAGGAAACAATAACTCAAAGGCATGGAAAAGTGTATAATAGGCAGAGCATTATCACTTCTACTTTTCATTAAGCCTAGCTCTTCCATTTCCTCTTTAATAAATGATAGCTAAAATTATACTATATTTAATTATACTCTTAAACTTCAGGCTGATGAAAATCTAACTTGTGTGATTATATCAAATTAGCCTTGAGGATAGAGACACTTTTAGGTAATTTGCGCAGCATGGCCTATGTTAAGTGTGGCTTGATTTAATATATATGTATGCATATTATAAACTATATGAAATACTGATTGAAAATTTTATATGCATCATGTATACGATTAGGATGTATATAAAAATACAATTTGGGCAAATATGCTCATACAGAAAGGTGTGCACCTTTGAAATAACTAGAACTAGTTTGAACCTCTGTTTCACTATTTCTGCTATCATTTTATTTTACTCATGATTTAGTTTCCTTTATCTGTACTTTCTGAGGTTTCAGTCATCATCTGAGGCACAGATCATCATGGTGCTCCCATGAGGACTCCATTCTGCACACTTCTGCATGTGTGACTGGACTCTCCCAAATGGAATCTATGTTAGCAAATAATTTTCCTATATAGCGTGTGCTCCATGATGTTACCTYACTGAAGTCTGGAGTTTGATTAGCTCTGCTCAGAAGCCAATTTATTTCACACTGCAGAAAAAGTTGAACATGAACTTAGCAATAATTATTATTTTGTTATTTTCATAATACTGCGAAGTTAATTGATCACAAAGCAAAAAGCTCATTGATTTCAATGAGCTTCTATTTAAAAGACTGCAAGTACTAGGCAGTTTTGTTAGTGAAAATTAATGGAATTGGTTCACGTGATCATAAATATCACTTCAAACTTGAGGAAAGGGTTGTTAGCACCTGATTTGTTTGAGGGATATTCCCCTAATTTTGTTTTCTATGGATGTTTCTGGTTTGCCCAAACTTCTTGTCATGAATTTTATCACTAAATTGATGCTTGTCTAACAAAGTAGAGATGGAGAACATGGTGAATTGAGAATGTTTTTAAATATTTCAGTTTATTTGGATAGGAACAAATTAATCTACTGTCTTTATTAAGGAATGTGTTAAAGCAGCCAGAGCAGTTACATGCAGGGAACAGTTTAAATTCTGCAGGGCTAGAGGAGGTTAAACATTAAGGAGCACCTAAGGATTTACAGGCTGGTCACAAAACCTTAGTGTCTGGGAAGGTACCATGACAAACTTTGGAACATCTGTTTTTCTGCTACAACAGTAAAGCAAGGTCATAAAGAATATTCAGTACAGACTTGTCAAGAATAAATCCCATCAGAAAAATCTAGTATCTTCCTTTGATCAAGAGGCTAGCAAAAGAGGTAACCTGAAAGAAAATGTATTTTAGCAACAAGATTGTGATGCTCTTATAGCATTTTTGTAAACAAACTAAGGAAATTGTCTGCATTCAGTCATTTTTGTGCATCACCATAGTTTAAACATACAGAGCTTTTACATTTTTTTCAGTTCAAAATTATTCAGCATTTTAAGGTTAGATGGCCTCACAAGGGAATGTATAATTCTCTATATAAAATATATATAAAATCTACATACAAAATTTTGTAAATGATAGCCTGAAAGGCCTCTTGGAGGTCAGGAATAGAATATAAAATTTTCTCCCCCAAAAAAAGTAAACATTATGTGAATTCAAGAAATTGAAAATAAATACCCTTAGAATCAGAAAGCTGCTTACAATATAGTGTCACGAGAAGCAGAAATACAGGTTGAACTGGTAGAAATATGATGCTGTTGTGAAAAGCATAATCACAAGGTTACTGTTAACACATTGTGAGTAGAGGTATTTAGACTATACAGTCTAGATATTAGACTATACAGAGTTTTAAAAGAAAGAAATTCAAAACTATGTAAATGCAGTCCTATTCAGAACATCTATTCAGCTGAAGTACTACACTCAGATTTTGGCACTGCTTTTCAAGGAAAGAACATAGATATCATGTTGCTTATCTTGCATGATGCTTGCCAAAAAAAGTAGCAAWATGTATAGACGCTGTAATAGTCCTAATAGTGTCATAGTATGTTTTTTTTAAAAAAGGTTTTTTCCCTCTTTAGAGAAGAAAAGTAACATGCTGCTTTTTTTCCCCTGTGCTTCTTGCAGCTAAGACGAGGAGTAATGGCCAAAAAAAAAAAAAAAAAACAGGGAAGATGTAAGTAGAGCAGTAGTGAAGCATTGTGATAGGCTATGATCTTCATTTGGAGTGATACTGCAGAAACATCTCTTGGGGTGGTCAAAATATTAAAATATTAATTCTGTCTCAGAGCATGCGTAAGGCTTCTTGACATCCCTTGCAGCTTTACAGTTCTTGATTCTATCACAAGTATTTAAAAATCTAACATGATTATATTACTGGGTGTCTGAAACCCTGCAATATGTTGACTAAAAATAGCTATATACCCTTCTGCATTAGAATTTGTAAGCACAATTTTCCTAGCCTGCAGCAATACAGACCAAAGCATTCTTTACAAACAGCAGTATTAAACTCCTCAGTATAGCACACACAGATGTATTAAAACAAATACAGTGTATCATTGTCTTTCCAGACAAGGCATTGAAGAAAAAGGAAATGCTTTAGGCAAGATAGCCCTTCTTCAATCCTCTCAGTCCAGAAAAAGACCGAAGAGGAGAAATTGCCTCTTGCACATAAATACATTTGAAAGTTCTCTAAATGGGAACTTTGTGCAGAGGCCTGAAATGGAAGTAGAGCTATAAAAAGGCCTTTTTTTATCTTTTTTTTCCTTCCCAAGGAGCAATCTCCTGCAGGTCACAGCAAATTAGAGAAATTTTGAAAAGCCATGGAACCTAGTTTATGCCTTTGCAGTTTATATTCCTGAGGTCTTAAAATTCAGGACTCTTCTTTGGTGAAAAGGAAGATGAGAAATTTCTATACTGGGCTCCCTTTTCACAAGCCTCACCTCTAATGGATAATTTTAATGCTTCAGTTAGATTTCAAATGGGAGCTGATCTGTCCACTGGGTTGCAGCCTAAAATAGATCAATATCTTAATTTAATAATATAGCTCAGTAAGGAGAGAGCCTTCATATCATAGCAGACACAAAATCAATCAGTGAGGAGTACCTTATACAGGCACCAACTCACTTTATAGAGAAGGAACTCTTAATAGTGCTCTTTTTTTCCTTTGTGCTGTGTAGTCTGCGTATTTTTGAGACMAACATCTAGAGAGAGAGTAGCTTTTGGAAAACATTTTTGCTGCCCCTCCAAACACTAACCTGTCACCTTCTAAAACAGAATAACAAATTTTTTTATGCAGTCCTGTCTAGAAATGAAATTCAGCTCCTAACTGGAATAGCAACCTGAAGTTTATGGTAAACTTAAAAACATTAAAAAAGCAGCTAAGAATGGCCAAGTGTCGTATTCATGTTCTTGTGGTGCCACCTACTCATTCTAGAATGAGTGTCCGGAGCTGCTTACCCAAATGGACGGAAGATCCATGGGCTTAAAAATGGATGTTCTTTCACATAATTGACTCAGTTTTTATACAATTCATTATTATTATTAATTATAAAACTCTATTTTAGAACTTTTGAATATAAATGGCAAATTATACTTCAAGTGAATCATTACATAACTGAAAATCTACCTTCTCATTCAGTGATTTATTTTTAAAATAACTACTTGAAAATTTTTCCTCTATTCTCCTCCTCAGTCTTGTTCTGACCTACCATTCTTGTAGCTTTAAGAAACATTCCCTTAGACTTATTAGAAATAATAACTCATAATAGCCAACTACCAATTATTTTAGCTGTCTGAGCTTTGCCTTACCCTCTAGGACAAATTTGATTACAGTAACTCTTGCATATTTGAAAATAGCTTATGCAGAAGTTTTTAGTTAATACCAGCTATTAAAATAAAGCCTTAAAATGTAGAAAAAAAAAGACTTTAACTTGAGTGCTTAGTTAAAAGAAACATGTACAATATTTAGGATCTAAACCTCAACTATTCTATGATTCTATGTAAAGAGAAAGTACACTGTAACTAGAGTAAAACTAGTTATTCTGAGTTGACTGATGTACTGAGTTGAAAACAGTTTAATCCAAGAAAAGCTCTATTTTGCCTAAAGAGTGTTATTGTACACCACATGGAGCTTAGCTAATCAAAGAGGAAAAAAATTGAAGCTCTTGTAGGACTTAGCAAGCACAAGAATCCATATTCGAGTTATATATTTGCTTTATTTGCTTCTCCATGTAGAAAATGTGATTGGCCTCTTGGAGTGGAATGAAATTTGAACTCCTAAATAATGTTCAGTTCYAACTACAGGTGGGTTAATAGAGAAGTACAGTATTTTCAATTCCAGCCACTATTGAGCCTTCTGGACAAAATACCTATAAATTTCTTTCAAATATATTTTAGGGTTCTATATTTATATTCCTTAAATGAAATAAGTGGCTGTAGTGTCATGATCAAAAATACTCCATGGTTTAAAGAAAAAAATGGAAAATAAGTAAAAACAGCTCTTTAAAATATTTCACCATTTCATTGTGCATTCATTAGGCTTAAAATGAATAATAGCTGTACTCACACATTTACTATTGATGAGAAACTTCTGCAGTTGGTTGGATGCAAATGGGGGTTGTTAGGAGTTAGTGTAATGGTTTCTAGTTTCTCAGGGGAGAGTATGTTTGGATCTTCTGCTTTGTTATAAAATGCCTTCAAAATATTGATAAATTATCTGCAATCTTGTTTTTGACTATCCAGAATAGCTTGCTAACCTTTATTTAAATGTGCCTTGGCATGCTGCAAGTGGGAAAGAGATGTTCTTTCACTTCTTTCCATTTCTAGAAGTGAGATAAAGTTAAATGCTATTTCTTTGGTACCTCTGGAAAGCTTGCAATGTGCATCAGACTGCCCTCCCCCTGCCCGCCCCTCTGTACACACCACACTGCAATTTGTACAGAATTTGCCATGGGAAAGAGGTAACATATGCAACAGGGCTGAACATAGGTCTCTTTGGTTGCAGTGGAGGCACCTGGCTGAGACTTGAGCCCAAGCTGTGCCAAGTTCCCCAACCATGTTCTTTCCTGGGGAGCAGAGCATCTATCTGGACTGTCCTGGCACAGATTTGCTGCCACTGCTTGCTGTTCCTGCCAGCTAAGCTAATGACAATACAGCCAGCATTAATACATCTGTGAGCATCACACTTCTGTCCCTGGGCATCACCTTAGATCACCTTCTTTTTCTAAAATAGGTCACTGAGGTCCTTAGAAGCCTTGAATTGATAGCATTACCATGAAACYTAAGTTCCTTGGGTCTCCATTGCCTTGAATGGGGAATTTACAGTCAGATATTAGTTGTGGAGAGTGGGATGATGAAAATGTGTGGCCTATACAAATTTTAGGGGAGGAGAGAGGACCTAGACACTAAAATTAAATGTAGTATGTCATATTTCTGTAGAGGCCAGCAAGCATACTCAGTGCTTTACAAGGTGAAAAGACAAAATTAAACTATTCTGATCTTTCTAGTAGGGATAAATTTGGATCTTGTGGCATGTAGGGTTAGCAACATCAATAGGAAACTTGATGCTGCTACTCTAAAGCTGACTTATAGAGGGCTGTCTCTCTCTCTGATGTGATGACCATTATGGAATACAGATGTCTGGGCTTTGTTAATATGGCCRCAATATTTTCATTTGTTTGTGTTTGAATTCTTTAGTATTTTTCTGAAGTCAGCAAAGTGGCAGACTTCTTGTATACTTCTGCTGTGAGAAGGAAAAACAAAACAAGAACTGTTGCAGCTTCAATAGGCTTGCCTAATAGAAATTGGACAGAATCTGCTTTCTAACTCTGGTATTTCCTGTTGTATTTTGACTTCCCGTTCTTTAAGTTCAGACTGTAGTAGAATCACAGAATAGAACCCTTAAGGTGGGAAGGAATCTTTAGAGATCATCTTGTCCAACCTCCCTGTACATGCAGGGTCACCTAGAACATGGGGCACAGGGCTGCATCCCAGTGGGTTTTGAAGATGTCCAGAGAAGAAGACTCCACAACCTCCCTGGGCAGCCTGTGCAGGGCTCTGTCACACTCACTGTTAAGATGAATGTATCTGGAGTGCTGGATCTTCTCGGTTCTTGAAAAAACTTTGAACCACATATAATAGTTTTTTAATTGTACAGAGAAGTCTCATTTTGGTCCATGAATTTTGCTGGCAAGTAGGAAGGATTGGAAGATGAGCAATACATTATCAGGACTTGAAGGGGAAAGAAGTTTCAGAATGCCCTCCTGCTTTGTTATATGAGAACAGTTTACGCAGGCTAATGTAATCAATTTTCCAGCAATCTAGATAAATGGTGCTGATCCAAAGCATTAATATTCTTCATATCAGTTTGACTCATTTAAGTCTCTTCTGTTTAATTTATTAATGCAAGCTGAAATAAATTAAAAAGAATTGAAATCACTTAAATGACAAGAATTTTGCTGTTAGAAAAGTTTGGAACCGGAAGGAACTGAATGCTAACTAAGAAACTGTAAAAGGTCAAAATCAGGGATGCTCAGCTGTTACTGCTGTGACTTCTAGATAGGCAGGAAACATCTGTTGATCTTCTGTGTGTGCAAAGTGAGTTTGGGCTTCAGGCAACCTCAGGAGTAGAGAGTGGAGCTGAGAGTTTTACTGTGGAAAAAGGTTTGAGGTTCATTGTTCTAAAGAATCTGATAGTCTTTTTCTTTGTTTTCTATACACACGCACACACCTGTTGCCTCTTTTGCTGTTAAATACTTAAATATTTTAGTCCCTATCTTACTGTGTACCTTCTGTCACTGTTGCAAAATGATTTCAATTGTGTGTCTTTGTTAAGAGTTTTTTGGAGTAGAGGCCTGTTGCTGTTTAATCTGTCCTTCTGCTACAATTGTGATAACATTCATTATTCTTTCTTAACATTAAGTCACAGTTTTCTAGAAATTAAGAATCTAGGCAAACTTAGAGCAAGATAGGAAGTAGGTTCATTTATTAAATCTAAGTGGTTCAGACTGGCTAAGGCAGTAATTCATAAGGAAATCAAGCAAAATCACAGACTTAGAGAACAGTATAGTAAAAACCATAACCATCTGTGATGCCAGTAACAGAAATCAACAATAAAAGAAAATAGGAGATAAAAATGGGGAGCAATAAGATAAAAGCTGATGGTGAGTTACAGTTGGTGTACTGCATCTACTTGTGAAAATCTGTGTGTGTAGTTGGCACTGTTAGATATCTGTGTGTACACAGGGCCACACACAAACACATGCATGTTCTGAAGTTGTGAAGTCTCAGGAGGAAGATGACAATTAGAAGTGGGAAGGACAGCAGAGTAATTTACATCTGGGTGACTGTTGTGCTCTCCATAACTGAAACCAAGTCTACTGATTGCTTGTAAGCAGGATACGGCTTGATCTTCCCAGAGGAATTGTCTGGCAGATATATACTTTTTTTAAATCGGGTTTTGTCACAAGTAGTAAGGTTTTCCAGAGAAGCTGGTGAATAAGGATAACAGGAATGCTGTTCTTCAGAGGCAGCAGTCAAAACTCATAGAATTACATGAGGAAAAACTAACAAGTCGTTTTACTCACAGATGCTAAATTCCTTAACCAAGGTGTGTGTAGGTACACACACACACCAGTCTGTTATCACTATATTTTCTCTGTGAATAAGACTCTGACAAGTAACTAAGAAAAATACTCATCAGTGCAGGTGCTTGTCATTTCAAGAAAATAGCGAGAAGGAAGACCCAGAGAGAAGCAGCTCTATTACCTCTGTTATCTTTGATTTAGATATAGGTGTATCAATCTGTAGTAGTGCTGAATTTTTAGTAACAATTTGTGAAATCATTAATGCCTTGCACAATGCAGAGACCAGCAAGAGTAGCATCTGGGCTCCTAGATCATCTCATGTCTCTAATGACTTAAGATGACCATCTCATGTCTACAAGACTTACACCTGTCTTCCTTTTTTCTTTTATGACAAATGCCTCATATGCACTCCATATTATAACCATCCTCACTTCTATACTTMCAAGAGTTATTTCCATGGTGATTTTTCCCCCCTCTGTGGCAGACTTTTGATCACATAATCTATCATCACGGAGAGAGACATTCTATCTTTGGGAAAAAGTGAGCCTGAAAAGATGAGACGGATTGCTTTTGGCAGTGTTGTAACCACTTTTAAGTTCTAATTTATATCAGCAGACATAGAGTACCATCCAGTCGTGCCAAAACAATTTGAAAGGAAGCACAGAAATAAGTGTTTGAGTTGGCCATCTGTCCTCATGTTTGTAACATCAGAGGGGGAGGTATTGGCATGTCTGAGGCCAATAGCTGGGGCTGTGCTGTTCTTCTCAGAGGCTCGGGAGGTTGGATCTGGCAGAGATCATTGTACTAGCAGACCTTGGAGTTTTCAAGACTGATTGTGCAACTTAGATGGGGAAAGGCCTCGTAATGTTTGAGTCTTTGGTTTCTCACTCATTGCCTTACCCTTCTTGGTGAGAATACGTATGTGTTCGTGTTTGTTTGCAGGGCAAGGGAAGGTATTATCCAATTCTGAAATCTTTGTCAAAATTAGTTGCTTCTACACTTTTGTTGAGTGAGTAGCAAAGCATTAGGAGTTCAAAGAAATGAAGATACTGGAAAGAAAAGATAACAAATTGATGTTTTGTCCTTGCTTTTAAAGGATAGTGACTTTCTGTGAACCCACTGGAAATAATAAAATGAAAAGAAACCTTGTCTGCTTGCTTTAGAGCTTTGCTTCTCAGAGCATTCCAAGCACTTAAGAAGTGGTTAGAAACTTGATGGATGAGTCCTTCAGTGTTTTTGAGAAATAAAGTTTCTTGCTTTGCAACTGGGACCATATAAATAAGCCAAAACAGATTAATAGTTTAATTATTTACTGAAAATCTCTTACTACTAATATATTGCTACTAAACTTCCTAAAGGGCGCTGTCTTTTGAAATTACAGTCATATTGACTGATTATTAGTAGCTCAGGATGAAGGAAGCTGCTTTTTTTTGAACTCTTAAAAACCAACAGACTTTGGAAGGGGGGAAAAAAAGACTGTCATTTAATGACAGGTGAAAGTATTTTTGTCCCAGACTGCTACCACCAAGTAGACAAGCTTTTTGTCAGACAATGGTAGACATTAAAAAAATGGGATGGATAAAGGAAGAAAATTCTGACACCTCTTTTCACAAATGCTATTGCTGGACTACTATAATCCATGTTTTAATACTACTTATGTAGTGCATGTATTTTTTCCCCCTCTGTTTCTTGTTGGGTAAGCGTCCCATCATAAAGATTTATTTCTGTTGTAGAGAGAATACTGAAGTTCATTTCCATTTGAAGGGAGCTACCATGCAACATCCCTACTCATAGATTCCCTGCTAGAAGTATTGCCATTTTAAAAATGCTGAAAAAGGAGGCCAAGCTCCCCAGGGTGATATGTTAAGTAGATCTATTTCACRTGTGAGGTGGTGTGTCCTCATCTCTTGGAACCTCCATTCATGCCAATTAATGCAAATGCAAATGACACATCGTAGGAGAATGGTCTTCTAACATTTTCATAGACATGAAATAATTTGTTCACTGAGCTGTAGTTTACAGTCTATAGGAGTCTGGCAAATTCCCATTTTGGTTGCCCCYACATGCACTAAATGCAGTATTACAGGAGTAGAAACAAAGCTGGGTCATCCCTCTGCATCTGGTCAGCAAGCACCAGGCTGTGCCACATGTAACAAAGTGGAACTTCAACTTGAGACTTCCTCCAAAGTTTTATAAAACACTGTAAATGCCACTTATTTAAAAGTTCTGACAAAAGAAAACTGAGTTAACAAAATACCATTGTGATTTGTTTGGACGCAAAATGTAGTGGATCATGAGGTACTGCAGCAGTGTTACCTATATTTGTCCATTTTATTCAGTGCATGTGAAGGATAAAACATTTTTTCAATTTCAATAAATTGTATTTATCACCAAAGGGATTCTTGAGTTTCAAACAGTGGGTACTGGAGAACCATCATTGCATTCTTTTCCTGTTCTAATACTCTCCCCTGGAAACAAGGTCCTGAGCCTAAGTGAGCTTTGGGTGCCYATTCATATTTAGATCCCTGATTAAGAAAAAATGCCTGTCCAGAGTTGTAAGCAGGTGCTTAGAGTGCTTTCTTGCATCAAGAGCAAGGGTTCATATCTTGCAGTAGAAGGCAGAATCCCATGCACTCATGTTTAGATCTTGTCTGGTATGAGATCTGCAGCAGGAACTGCTCATCTTCTGAGTTTCCTGCACTCTGTTGCTAGGTCAGTAAGTAGATGAAGTAACTTCTGCTGTAGAAAGCAGACACTTTCAATAACAGAAATGTGTTATTTGTGTGGAGATCTGTGAGGCTAAGGCAGTGAGCAAGTCTGACTCCTCTGAGAGAGTTCTGGAAGTGGTTGCATCAGAACTACCGGGGTATCTTGAGGCAGGGGGGATCCAGCAGCCTGCTTACTGTGGACTTGCACAGCGAGGGACTTGCCTCCCCCTGCCCTAGGACTTTTGAGCATACAGCCTCTCTGCACAGGATGGCTTTATGCTAAACATTTCTCAGGTGGATACCTAGGTCAGTTAGGCACAAGGTGTTTCAGCTCCCACAACGGTCTAGGAATGTCCCTGCACTTGGGAGGAGAGATGAAGGAAATAAAGCAACACYTAAGACCTGCTTTGCTGTAGAAGGCTGTCTGACAAATGTTGCTTTATTTGTGGTGTTGCACTGAATAATACAAAACCAATACATAAAATAGAAATGTGATGTTGTCCTTATTTTCTTGCATCTAGATTTACTAGTAAAYCCAGAGCTAATTTTGTAGCCTATTCAAGTTACAGTACATCTGAAACACATGTAGCACAGAATGTCTTCCATGTAATTGCTTTCTTTGATTGTTTGATCTTGCATCAGCAAAGCAAATGTGATTCTATCAACGACTTCAATAGTAGCTGAATCAAGCCCTAAGAGATAATTTAATCTGGGTAATATTAATGTGGAGCCATGAATGCTCTTTAATTGTTTTGGTGAATTGAAGTRTCCTGAACTGCCCTGAACTCTGATTATAGCTCTCTTATTAAATAAGGGAAAATGTGATAGCCATTTTTGTAATGGGAAGATATGAGAATTGGCAAAGGGACATCATGTTTGAAGAAAAGAGCCTTTTTGGTTTTATATAGATACTTAAAGGTACAAAAAGTAGGAACAATATAAATCAAAATTCTGACCAGTGTAGTTGTCAATCAGGAGTCTGTCCTTGCCATGTGGAAAGCAAACTTTGGGCAATACAAAGTGCAGATCACAGCAGTTGTACTGTTTAGTATGCAGCAAATCCAGTGAGCAAGACCTTAAGTAACAATCTTTGGAATTTGTTCCATTTGTTCCACAAAGTCACTCTAAACCTATTTAATCTCCTTCATCACTGCTTCTGGCATCCACATCTCATGCAGAGTAGACAACTGAAGAAGAWGATTTATAAGGCAACTCTCTCAATTCCTTCTTGGAAGGCCAGATTTTCATTTTAGGAAAGGTAGTGTTTCATTTTGTTTTATTTTTCACTTCAGCTTCCTCCATTTTCTCCTAGCCAGGATAATACTACCACTAACATAGCAATGTTGTGGGTTTTTTTATTCTTTTTCCAATTGATAGAAAATGAAATGGCAATTACCATTATCACCTTCCAGGAGGTTATCCACCACAGCACCATAGTCCCTCTTCTACAAGCAGAACATGGAAATGCTGGAACATAGAAATGCTGAGAGCTAGAGTACAGGGAAGGAGGGTAGCTTTTGTGTTTATTCAAAGGCTTTTTTCTTTTCTTTCCTTTTTTTTTTTTTTTTTAAAAAGCAGGCAGATTTAATAGCAGATTGGTCTTTTTCCGGAAGTTCTTTCCGAGGGCATTGAGGGCATAGAAGCTGTAGCAGAAATTCTGAGTGCAGCAGAAGGAGCAGCTTGTTTCACACACTATTGCTGGCATTGGTAAATAGTTATTGGCAGGGTGACTGAGTGAGGGACTCTGCACAGAGAAGTAAATCAGCAGCTTTCTTTTTCTGTTTTATTCTGTTCCTTAAAAGGCCAGTGCTGAGGAAAGGGTGATGGATAACATAGGAAACTTGTGAAATTTTACAAAGCATCTGGTATTGATTAATATAACACATTGAAGATGACTGCTAAGAACCTTACCTAAACTCAAAAGAGGAAAAATTCACTCAGTGTTTTGATCTTCAAAAAGTTTTACTACTAGACAACAGATTGCAACCCAGCAAGCAAGGCTGTAAGGCAGTCACTTCCCAGTAGGAACTGCCATTTGACTCCTCAAATCAAGTTGTCCAAGTTGAATTTGCGAGAAGGATTGTTATCACGTCAGACTGCACATCCTTGTCACAGCAGCTTCAAAGCTCTGTCCGTACCGGCTGTTGCACTGGCAGCCCTGTTGTTGCACGTGTTTTCATGGAGAATAGCTAGCTCAGAGGAGGCAGCTGGAAACTAGTAGTGATGCTGGTAAATAGGCTTTTTTTCTTTTTTTCTTCCAAGGAGCAATCTCCTGTAGGTCATGGCAAATTAGAGAAATTTTGAAAAGTCATGGAACCTTAGGCCTTTTTTAGTGCCTATGCCTAGTTTATGCATTTTTTTAAAAAGCGTATCCTAAATTTTATAAAGTAAATTAGCTTGAAGCATAAGTGGCCTTGAAAAGAAGTTTTTCTTGAAACAAAATGTAAGTGCGTGTATACTASTGAGTGTGTACCACTTATGCTGTTAGTGCAAGCAACTTCTATGCAATTATGTTTTATATTTTTGTGAAAGGCTTTTTCATCTGCTTAATTACAAATGGTAATGTGGTAAAACTATTTTAACTCAAAGATAAGTCATACTTGGGATTCCTCTTTTTTCAGGTGATATCTCTTGCTAATCTGGGGAGTAGTGAGTTCAATGAGTTGATCCTGTTAAGTTAATCAGTAATTCCCAGCTGTTTTTTTCTTACCTCTAGACATCTAACATTCTTGCTCCAAATTCGAAAATAGCAACATGTCTTGTGATCTGGAAGAGGTCAGGTAATATCTCCATCTCAGGCTCTCTGTGGATGTATAATTAAATACTTTTCTGAAATATGGCAAAGTATATAAAGCCTTCCTGATTTACTGTTCTGTGGAAGTTTTTTTTCCTCTCTCACTAGTATTTTGGAAGTTTCTGTCTGTAGCAAATAAAACACCGTCTACTGAAAGAATCAGGGAAACATTGTCCTGTTTGGTGCATCTCTCCTGATTTTTGTGGGGAAAATAGAATATTTGGTGAAAATGAGAGCTCATCTCCTTATGATATTGCTCATATTGTGGTCACAGCAGTAGATTCCATCTAGACCTGGGAAACTATTGCATTAAGCAATAAATAAACTTGATGTGTTGATGTTGCTGGGTTAAGTTGGATATAAAATCTTAAAATTCTAAGCCTGGTAATAGCAGAGAAAGTTGCATGATCTCCCCAAGGCAATCAGGGTGGTTATCAGTTGCAGTTTTTTTAAGTATGTTCATCTTGATTTTTATCACACAAAAGCACTGGAGAAGGGGATGAATGATAGCTGAGAATTATGGAAAAAAAAAGAAGGGAAAGTGAGTTACTGTCACAGAAAAGGAAGTTATAAGGAAAGAAAGCAGAGARCAATATAGGTAGAGAGACCTAAATGGTGTTAGAGATTGAAAAAGATTAAGTTAGTGTCACATCAGCTAGCAGACTCTGGAAAGGGAATCCACAGTGATGATGCTGAAAGTCTGATATGTTTCTAAGATCCTAGAAGACAGTAAGGACTAAGAAAAAATTAAATTATAAGCAKCCTGAGAAGATATGGAGGACTGCAGAAAAAATGCTTGTCCAAATCACAAACATGAGGCTTCAGAAAACCAAGCTATGTGGGGACAATGAAGGTCTGTTAGTTTAGACCTTCTTAGATTAGGTGCTCCTTTCTCATTTTGGGTAGGAAGAATCTCTGCTTTTAATTTAGGAAGAATCTCTGCTTTTTATCCTAGCTCATGAGGTTTAGAAAGGGGAGGATGATGGGATTTGTATCTTGGGAGGAACATTCCCCAGCTGGCCTCGGTTAGTTCTGTCTGCTACTGTACCTGACAGTGAACTGTCAGCCTATCCTCTGTGGAACACACTCAACATAATTCTATGTGCCTCACTTTAATGAAAAGATTTAAAAGGTATTCCTTCTTTCTGTCTCTCTAATAAAGAGAACCAAAAAGGATATCAGTGCAGAGAATGGTAACAAATGATTAATGTAGATACGTAAATTATTGTTTTTGTTTTCCAGAGTCTTCTAAAAGGAGTTGTTTTAAAAGAAACAAATCTATGGGTAAGTGAATTAGGTGTTTACTTTGAACACTGTTATACGCATGAGAACCTTGCTTTTTTTCTCATTCACTTTGAATCTCTCACGCATTGCGACCATCACTATGTTGAAGTTACGGAAGCTCTGCAGTCTTTTTCTCCCCTAGGAGAGCAAATTGTCTCTATCTTCAGCTGGCCCAGACAATGCCTTTTTAGTTGGAAAATGAGCAGTAACCTCCTGAAAAACATATAATGAAGCTTGAAAGGTTATTTTTTTGTTCTGTTGTACGCTTGTTGATCTTCCGCAAAGAGGTATGTATTTTGCTTGTGTTTGCATTTCTTGTTGATAACTGAAAAATCTACCTTAGGGATTTGCAATCAAATCAGTCATATGTTTACATAAAACAGAGACTTAAGTTCAGAGAAATACTGACTCATATCCCCTCGTATTGTGCAGGGACTTGAATCTTCTGTAGCAGAGTATCTTCTGTTTGGATTCACTTGTGTGTCAAATGACTTTTTCCCAACTCAACAAGAAATAAAATAAGCTTGTAAAGATAAAAGTCTGAATACAAACATTTGCAAGGCTTGTAAGCCAACATTATTTGAGATTATTTGTTATATGTGAATACATGAATGCAATCAGTTCGCCTACTTTTAATCATTCCCTGTTTGCTGCCAAGGGAAATAGATTTGTAGTACACAATAGGTCAAGGATCTGTTAGGGAATCAACGTGCAGCTCATAAATCTGTATAAACATAGCTACAGCTCTAAAATACAAGTAGTAAATTCTCCTTTTCCTTGAATGTGATATTTTAACAAATTGTAACTTATTTGAAAGAACGTACTGTGACTAGGATACTTTTATGAGCTCCTATCTGCATATAAAAAACTGACCCTACTCAAGTGGTGACGCATTTTATCATTAGCAGACCCCTCCAGGCTGCCCAGCTAACACAATGACATTCCTCAGTTGTGAATATGAAAATAGTTAAAAAAACATTCAAAAGAGTAAAGGTTTCAAACTCAAACATAGAAATTTTAGTCCAGAATCATGATTTCAGTCTTTTAAACTGAGTTTGATGCTTTTGTATATATAAATTATGAAGCCTTTAGCTAAATTGACATATACCGGTCTCCTGTTTTCTCTTTATGGTCCTCTCATACAGTGCACAAAGTGGTCAGCAGTGAGTGAAGGAGTTGATACTTAGGCTCAGTGTGAGGGTAAGCAGTTCAGTTTAGTATGGAACATTCTAACACATGACTGATTACAGATGTATTACTGTTCTTATGGGCTTTTCATGGTGCTCATTATCACAGTGTCTGAGTGTTCCATAAGCAGTAACAGGTTTATCTTCGTAACTCTTTCTGAGCAGATGTATTATTATAGACTCCTCTCAGAAATTTTGCTAGTCTTTAATATTTTCTTACAAACTATTTGCAAATGGCAATGTCAGATACGATAATTTAATGAAACTTCAACAGGTTGGACACCAGTGAGCATCRCTATATCACCTTTGTCAGTAATCTGGCAGTTATCAGAAATCAGTCCATATTCCAAATGAAGGATGGTAGAAATCTCATCAACTAAGCAATAAATTTGGTTTAATTGCTAAAATCATTTTCTAACTTCCTCCTTAGAAAATGCTGAGTGCCTTTTTTTCTGTCTGAAGTACTTCGTCATGTGAACTTTAGACCAAACTGTTTGAATCTTGAAAAACATGATAGTTGATAATGAGATTTTCAGAAAAGCGTGTTACCTAAGTGATGCCTATCACCGTGAAGTTCAGTAGCATCAATTTGTTGATTAAAATAAAATATGATTTGATAAGATGATGTAAAATGTTCAAATGGTATGGAGGCATTATATATGCCTCTATAATACTAATAAATATATTTTTAAATCCAAATGCCCTCTGTTAAGTTAGAGCATTTAATTACYCTAGGAGTTTCTCCAGAAGGTTGGCAGGAGGCCATTCCGCTTCCACCAGCTTTCCCATTGCTGTCTGTCAGCAGTACTGACATCTGCTCTCCAAAAGCTACTTCCTTTCTCTCTCTACTGCAAGTAGGTCATTTCATCCCAGTAATACAGTAAGAGAAGGGTAGGAAAGATGAAAGAGTAGAATTGAAAGAAGCAAAAAAAGCTGAAAAATAATATTTTCAAATTCATAAAAGTGACATCTGTCCATGACAAATATAGAACTCTTGAAGAATAAAGTAATATCCCAATGTTCTTAAAAAAAAACAAACAAACAAACAAACAAAAAAAAACTCCAACCTCCTTAAAAATCTTTTCACGGGGTGGGGGGAGTTGGGAAAAAAGCTAGCTGTCAGCAAAATTAAAGTATGTAAAAGATCATGTATCATGACATTACATGGTAGCAGTCAACTAGGCACAGCTCCTTGCAGTGTGAAGCTCTCCAGAGTTCTTTCTCTTCTCAGCATGTTTTGCTTTACTTCTGCTTAGGTAAGTTTTGAGTGGTGGTCTCATCTGTGCTTGAAAGATTTTGAGGAACGGCAGGAAATAAGGTCTCAGGATAGAGTACATGGCAGCTGCAAGAAGGCCCATGTGAGGGAGAGGTAGCGCAGGCATGAAGCCTTCCCTGGTGCTGCATTAGCAGCTTGGGTGTGCTGGGATAGAAGGTTTGCCACCATTTGCAGCCCTGATCTGTCTGAAGAAGCTTTCCAAGTTCCAGTGTAGGAAACTTCACCCTTAACTGCCACAGGTAAAGAATTATCTAAACAAACACTCTCAAACTTGGGAACACATGAAGAGCATTATCTCTGAAGCTACTTTTTCTGTATATATTTGCTTTCTTTTCTATTATTGCAGACCTTACCACCGTCCTTCTGTTCTTCCTGAAACTTTGTATTAAGGAAACATTCCAGTTACTGAAGAAACTAGTCTGTGCCTCAGTGAATCCTCACAGTTTTATCATAGAAATATTCAGAGATACTGTGACGTTAGTCAAGCGAGCTTGAATATTTTTCATCTAATTTATAACATTTAAATTTATAATAATAAATTAAAACATAATAATTGTGTCAATGTTTGCTGATTTATACATAGGGCTTTACATCCCTGGATATTTAGCTATAGCTTAGCTATTAGTTGGTTGATATCCCATGTAGGGAGAGAGGGAGAAGGGGTAAAACCCCAGAGCTGTCCATTTGTCTCCCTCAAGACTGTCTTCTAGTGTATAAATCAAAGAGCTTCCATTAGCAACTCTAAGACTACTGGTGTGCCACAGGATGTGGGAGACTGCTGCTTTCCAATGGAGAGAGAAGAGTAAAGGGCTTGAATCCTGGAAAATGCAAGTTKTGTGCATTTTTCAACAAGTTTGGAAAGTCCCTCCCTAGGGGGGATATCTAAAATTTTAGAACTGAAAAATGTTTTTTAAAAGAAATGAACATGTGAATGTGTTCATAKTCAGTATGTTTTTGCGCCTTTTTAAAGAACAGTAAACGTGTTATAACTAGGGAACATAAATTATAATTATCTATGGAAACTAGGAAGAAAATCTATACTTTTAAAGTCTCCTGGAATATGGGGAAGTACACYGACCACTTTAATATCAATAAAATCTGATGTGCAGATGCTATTACTGATGTAGCATTCTGAGTATTGAGTTTTCATCAAGCTGTGACAGTAGAGAAGTTCTTTTAATCTCTGCTGCTCTTGAGATTTGCTGTTAGGCTTGGACAATACATTTCTGTTGAAATTTTTTAAATTACCCTTTTTTATTTTTCTTCATTATTTACCAACTACAGTCAAATGGAAGAGAGTCAGTGCTTGTGACAGAACTGCTTGAATTGGTGTAAATTGTCTCATCTTCTCTTGATCTGGTAATTTGGTTTTCTGAACGTTACTGCATTYAGGTATAAGAATGTCAATTTTTATTTCTTAACAAAGGCAAATTGGAATTGAATATTTTAATGCAGATCTTCCCTAGAGAAAGTCTTGTTGACTCTTAAGTAATATTTGTGCCAGAGTAAGATATAGGTAAGTTAATTTTAAAATGTGTCTAAAATAGTATATAAGTGCAAATGAGGTGAGTTTTGATTTGAAAGCTTCTTTTAAGGTGCTACAGCAGCCAGTACTCAGTGAGCCTGAGTCTGATCTTTCAAAGTATCCAGTCTTGCTTCTGCCTATGACATCCTGGTGCTTTAYGTAGAAATGTATAATCCTTCTGAGAAATCTGTAGTGAACAGGGGTGCTCTGTTTTAACGATGGGATCACAACCCTGCTAACAAGGCTTTGGGCAGCCAGGTGTTTGACATTTCAGGTGGATAATGAGTATACAGCTGCCAGGATTGTGAGGGGAAAAAAAACAAGGACAAGGAGGGGATTTGGAGAGGTGGCTTATCTAAGGAAATTGCCTTGAATGGTTATGGACGTTACTTGAGATCTCTTCAAATCTTGGATCCATAGATGTCAATAACATTTATTTCCCAAGGAAAATAGATAGGCCAGAATATCCAGCTGTCTCCAACTAGCTGCCAAAATGTCCGGTCCACCAACAGCTATAATAGCTCTATAACACTTTATGATACAACATCTGCAGCCCACTGGTATTTTGGAAGCAAAGTAAAGTTGCTTGTAATGAATATCAAATTAASGGAGTATGTAACAGCTGTGTCAGAACAACTTCTGAAGGCCAAAAAAAAAAAAGTCTTATATGTAAGCACCCCTGGGGGAGGGGGGGGAACCCCCACATTTTCTGGAGTTTTTTTCTTTTCTTTCCTTTCTTTAAATTCTTCCCAGAGATTCACTGCTATGTACTATGATGCCTCGAGCATGACATCAATTTGATTTGGACTGATGTCCAAATTTGATGTTGATTTGATGTTGCCAGGTTCTCATCTCTTGAAAGTTCTGCTTGTCTTTTGAGAAATGACACTCCAAGTATTTGGGACTCTTACATGTGTACCTACTCCATCTCTGTAATCAGGCTTATTCCTCTCCCTAGCTTCTCTTAGTGTGCCTTGCTTCAGAGCTGATCGTAAGCTCAGTTCATACAGGGCTTCAGAGGGCCAGATTCTGACTGGTGCCATTCAGAGCTAACACAGCTACAAATGAGTTGTAACTGCACAGTACCTGGACTGCTTTGAATTATTTTTTTTTTTGCAATTACTTGATTCCTGTAGCTTTCAGATCTCAGCTCTAAAACATGCGACTTTGCATGGAATCATAATTAAAGCAAACAGATTTTCTAGTTTTTCTCTTTAGGGGATGGATTTTGTTACTAATGGCAATTACTGTCTTAATAGTAGCAGTATTGCAACCTCAGCGTTTGCTGTTAGGAATTTAAGAAAAAAAAATGCATTTTTTTGCTGTATATGGCAGTTTTTATCCCCTGCATCTTACAAAGGTTTGTGAACATGAATTATTAAACTTCAAAATACTTGCAAAGGTAAGCAAGTCTTTCTATTTTAATGGTTTTCTCATTACTGAAATAAGCTGATGTCCATATGTGTATTGTGTTTAATTGTGGCTCTGTTGTTTTTCCTCAGTGTGTCTAGTTCTGACTAAGTGTGCAATTGGCAGTTGATCTTTTCAGACCTATCAACAGTGTATGTACCGTACTGTGTGTATGATGCTTAGAAATGCAGTCTTGGAATGTCTAGCTTAGGGAGCCAACAGGGTCAGCGCTTGGCTTTGTTGAGATGTGCACAGCTATACTGACTGAAAAAGGTAATAGGCTGTTATTCAAGCCATCTTTAGGAACGTGGTGTAGAAACCCTGCTAAGCAGGACATTTATCTCAACTGATGTATATTCAGATTTTTAGTACTGTTTCATTGTTACTGAAGGCTTGAGTTGCGTAAATYGCCCATCCAAGCATCTGTGTGCACAACCAGTATTTTGAAAATATTCTACTGTAGTCTGTACTGAGCACTTCTTTTCTTAAAAGTTAAATGATAGATTTTTTTCAAAGGAAGATTAGATTGCTTAACAGCTTGTCTCCAGCCTTATTTTTATGCAAAATAAGCTAATAGTAGTTCAGATAGATAAATGATGAATAAGAGGTGAGCTTTAATTTTTAGAGTTTTCAAAGCTGGAACTCTAGGGTTGACTTGCTCTGCTTTGGCACAGATGCAATCTGGAAACATAAGGTTTTGTGTATTTCCAAATTCAGTCTTGTGGTGAGGAATGAAATAGAAAATTCAGGAGCTCTTTTTAAAGTGCTGAGTATTGCTCATTAGAAGCCTTTCTGTAAACAAACTTGGTTGTTAACAGTTACTTATTCCCACTGTATGTAATAGAAGACCTTCCTGTCACTGTAGATCCTGTCCAAATGTCTCTGACTAAGCAAGCTCTGTCCTTAGAGCTTAGGAAGGTTGTTCCTGGTTTGCCTACTGCAGTACTAGCAGCTGCAACATAACTTGCTTTTCATTTCCCACAAAATTCCCATTTTAGAGTCTTGGAGCTTATTTCTGGTCCCTTATTAATTGGGCATGATTTACCACGGCCACCATTAATCTTTGATCTATATTCGTTTTCATCTTTCCATCTGCTTGATCATTTTTACAGAATACTTAAAATCAGTTGAAATATTTCCAACTGTTAATATAGTCATCTTTTCACACTCTACCCAGCAGATTCTGCCTTTACTGGCCAAGGAAGAAACCTAGCACCTTCTTAAAAATATAAACCTTCTATTGCAATAAGAACCATACAATTTACCTACTAGCATTTGAATCAATTGAACTTTATCTACCTCGCTTTTAGATTATGTCTTTCTAGCTCATTTCCTCGATAATCATTTTGTCACATAATCTTGACTACAAATCAACTYGGTATGATTAGGATGACTGGATAGCAGTGGCTTTGCTGATGACCACAATCAGCTCCTTCTCTGATAATGCACTTGCTGTAATTTACAGACTGAAGGAGTGTGCTGCTTTGAGGTGTTTGCCTGAGTATTGTGAGCTGTACAGATGTAAAGCAATAGATTTTGCAATCAAGTAATTTTTTTTTACTTGCTTAAAGCCTTTTCTTTCACTTTTTCTKTGCTTCTGTCCGTTTGGTTCTCATCTGGACATTGGTCATCTGTCCTTTGTTTGATACTATGAAATTAATTACTGTTCATATGATGTTCATGTTCTGCACCATATCCAGTTGAACAAATGAATATGTTGTATAATGCAAAGTGTTATTACCTTTTACCCAAAAGATTTACTTTTTTTTTCTGATTACTTGGTGAATCATTTTTTTTCATTACACTGGTCTTGCTCAGCCTCTCAAGGGTCAAAACTCAGTCTTATTTATATTTTCAATAGTCAATAGTCAGGAATACCAGATCTCAATAGCAACCCTGAGCATATCATGGTCATCATCACGGCTTCTAAGTTATCTTCTCTATAAATATCAAAATATTTTCTAGCCAGTAAGTGCACTAACACCATGTTCTGAGCTCCTATTTGGGAGAATTGGGGAGAAAAATTGTTTTGAAGTTACAAATTTTAGAAGTAGATTTCTAGAAACAATACAGGATAAAGTGAAGAAAAACAGTATTTCTGTTAAAAAAAAAAAAAAAAAAAGCAGAAAAAAGGTCATTTTATTGTTATGGATGGTCTTCAGCTTTGTAGTAAGAAATATGTATGCAACCTGAAAAGGATACAATTCAGGACAACCTGCAGTGTTTTGAAAGGTTTGATATTATCACAACAGATTCATAAGTACATTAGAAATACAAGATTGGAAGGAACATCATAGGGAATATTGCAGAGTAGTTCATAGCCCTGAAAATAACACCACTCACCTAGAATCACATGCAAACACTGAGAAGCAGAAGCATTGAGAAACTTTCCCACAGATTGCAGACTATTGCCGGTGGTTTAAACAACATATTTTTTAAAAATTTGGCAATTAGTACACCTCCCCTGAAATGTAATAAGCACCATAATACCAAAAATGATGTGAACTTAGTGAACTTATTCTGCACATCCCTCTCCAGGAACAGAGATTCTGCTATTTCTGAGGAGAGAGAAATACTGTTGTCTCCAGACTGTCCAAAGGGGATGATCTATGCTTGAGTTAAAAGCTGTCACCTCAGAAGACCTATTTGATCACTGAGAATGTGTGCTTACCTTGTGGTAATACACAAAAAACAGTTAACACACAGTAGGGATGGAYCGTCAGCCACTGAATGATTATCCATAGTGGATAGTCCAAACCCTGAGATTATGCAGCTTCTGTCTTCCAGCCCTATGTGCTCAGAGATGTGCCAGAATATTTTAGTGAAATGTCTAAATTTGTCACTGTTCTCAAAGAAAAACAGGTTATAACTACAGGACTATTAAGTGCCTGCTTTGAACATAATTAACTTTCTGTCCTCCCTCTATAGGTAGGCTTACTATATGCCTTTGACGTACTAAATGGTGGTAATATTTGAAAGCCTGAGAGTGTTATTTCTTAGTCATGTTTCAAGCATTTTTCACAACTTGGACACTAACCAGTATATATTTGCTAGGTCTTCTATAAAACACGTGTAGGGCTTATTATAAAAATGAGCATAACTTAATTGTCAGGGTATGATGCAAACATGCACTGGCGCTAGAATCTACTCTGGGTTGATGTAAGCACTGATTAGAATAAAAATTGCCTGAATAACCAAGCTGACTGGTTAGCTTTTAAAACTTGAGCAAGGCCTCTGTGGCTTTATTTTTAGTGATGCTTTGATACAGTACTTTTTCAAGCAGTTATTGGAGATACCCATCAGGAAGCTATCATAATGTTTCAGTTCTTGTTTTTCTTGCACCTCAGTTTCTTATTCCATATACTAACCTGTTCTCCCTTTGGTTTGGTAATTCACTAGACTACTGTAATGTTACACTGTCACTTTGGTTTTCCCCTCCACACAGGGAAATGGTCACTTAAGAGAAATGGTCACTTAATTTTCTAGACAAATGATCATTTCACAGAATCCGACCAACAGAGCTCAGGCTCTCTTAGGCGTGCAGCGTGTCTGAAGGCACCCTAGATAGATCAGATGATGCAAAGCAATCCACCTGCAGATGTTCATGGGTCATACTGCTGTTATGTATATTAAAAAAATGTGCAATTGTAGCACTGGGCCTGTGGGTTACCAACACTTGTATTCCTGTAGGCTGATGTAAATTACACAGAGCAACTAGGGTGGCATGGGGGCATCACAGCCTCCAGAGCCTCCCTGAGAGGCTCCTCTACTTGGCCTTGTTATTCTGAGACTGGAGTATAACCGGGTCACTTTCTGATAACCTTTAAGAATATTTTAGGCTAAAGCTTACCCTGTCTATTGTGAAACAGACCTTTTCATCTTGAGATGATTTTTATGCAGGATAATAAGGCATGTGCATTTAGCCTTTCAGATTACTTAGTTACTGGTACTAGTGGTCTAATTTTCATCCTGCTTTGCCGGCCTTAGTAGTTTAGCACTAATATTAATTGTAATGATGTGAAGCAATTTGTAGTAATACTGTTGTTGCTTACTATTGCTAAATCCATCAGAATTGTGAATTGCACTGATGTAATAAGGAAAGTCATAGCTACATCCTGTGTCTTTCTGATATTACATTGCTGGACAAAGTTACTGCCCTCTATATATGTGGATGTTTTGTTTTATTGAAAGGAAATAGATCATTATTTGAATTAAATCTTTTTTCTTCACATTCTCTGACCACTGAAATTCTTTGAGAGCCAGGCCAATAATAAATAAAATTGCATAGACTGTAAGTGTAGATTGGAGTGGAAGAAAAGGGAAAAGTGACCTAGCAGCTCTTTGTCAGCTCTCATTTTTGTTTCCTTGAGGAGAACAAAAAAATCTTTTGAGCTGAGTATATTCATTGGAGTAAAATTACTGTAAAAGCTTGCCATGGGACACTTGCAGAACTGACCATTAAGGAAAAGAAAAAGGCTCTGATAGAATATAGTAGGTATGTTTTTTGTTACTACCTCTATCCCAAGCCTAGGACAGTATTATATAATAGCAGCTAGACTCTGTCTTGCATTGTAATGTACTGATCAGTCACTAAAGATTTCACTAAGAACAGAAAATTGGATTCAAGTTAACTCATTCTTTTACCCATGTACAGTAATGTCAAATTATTAGAAATGACTTCAGGGTATGCAAAAATCTGTTATACAAAAAACCTCAATTATACAAATACCTGTTCATAAGTGTTGTTATAAAAGTCTCAGGTAAAACAGGTATAAAAACTGCTTTSGTCTATGACCTTTGCTAATGTCCTAATTCAAAAGTATTGTGATAATTCTTTCTTGTACTGGTCCTTTACACATGAAGAAGTTTCCCCTCCAAAAAAGTATGTTCTGCATTGAAGTGAATGTTTTTGGTGCTGATGCATCTCAAAAATGGTGGAGTTTTCTTGCACAAACTGAATACCAGAACCCAGTTAGCAGTATGACTGCAGCACCCTAGAGCTCTGCACTGTCAGTCTGCAAAAATGTTTGAATAAAGTCCTGAGTGTAAGTAGATGAGAGTGAAAACATCTAGTATTTTACTCGCATTTGTGACCCGGGAGCCCAGTGAAGCCAGTGGAAAGACTCAATTAAGCTGAGTGCTGGAGCCAGGAGGTCTTTGGCCATTGGAAGCTCTGTTATTCCCATTCTCTSGTATGCCTCAGGATATGCCCAGGCCCTCATTTGATAATTGAGGCCTTACAGTGGCAGTGATTTTGATAGACCATCTAAGAAATAATTTAAAATTGCTTGAAAGACATACTTGAAATGATATGCTGAAGGACATGCCACAGGCCAGGGAAGCAAAAAGTACTGAAACAGTCATTCGTGTGTACCTCCCCTATCTGCCAAGTCATGTTGTGTGTCATGTTTGATTTTTTTCCTCTTCCCTCTTAACAGTTAATCCATATTATTATGTAGGGAGTCTGGAGAATGAAATAAAAAGATTTGCCAACTCTTCTCAGTATGTTTTTCTAAGTGAACTCTAAGGTAATGCTTTAAACAAGGCAAAATTGTAAAATCATAAAAGCTACTTTTTAATTTTGTAATGATGCCATGTAATGCCATGTCTCAGATTATTAGATTTCAATTACAGATAGCCACCTGCCACCAACTCATTCCCATAACCAATTGCAACTGAAAATAGTTTATCTTGATTTTTTCATCTGGTTTTGATGGACAAATTCTTAAGGATAAAAATACAGGGTGAGACCAGAGTTTGAGACTGACTGTGCCCTTATGGTACAGTGATCAATGTCTGTATWATGAGCAAAAATATATGCTGTGCTGTTTTTCAAGTTTAGCTTTTTATTATCTAAATTCTACTGTGAGACTGACATTTAATATTTGAGTTGTGCTGTTAAAATGTTTGCTGCAAAACAGTGTAGGGTGAGTTTCTGAAACTGASTTCTTGTAGAATTCATTTGAGAAATCTGTTGATTAAATGGTTGGCAGCAGGTGATTATTATGAAAAATAGGAAAACCACTTAGAAGTGGCCAATTAGAAGGCAACTTCTTGACATAAGAATAAAATTGCAAATCCTGCTAAGGTTACTAAATACAATTTGATTTGACCTTCAATTAAACACCAATCTCTATAGGGTAACTAAATTACCTTACGCCTAGGGGGTCACTTAAGGTAGGTGGCATTGTGTGTGTAAGGTATTGGCACGATAGGGGCTTAAGAAAAGTATGCATAGAATAACTCTTTCCTCTTTTCTTCCTTTTCATCAGCTGCCAAGCCATAACTTTCTTGAAGTAATTACACTTCTTTTGTGCTGAAGCCCAGCAGTGCATGTGTATTTTACTTGTCTGGAAAARTCTCATTGTGCTTTTGTTGAATTGAAGTCAATTAGAGCCAATAGTAAATGATTATTTGGAACATCTTGGGAAGCTGAAAGGCAGCACAGGTCTTAAATGTTCTATGTGTCCATTTGTCATTCTCTTATTTGTACTCTTCTTTCAAGTAATTACATCATCCCTTTTCTGTAGCTCATTTCTGAAATCACTCAAAAGATCCATCTCCTCTTGCTGTGTTTGTCAACCACTTACAAGTTTTCTTCTGTATACACAGGTTTCTTCTGAGTTCCCTTAGTGAACAGCAACTTGTTTGAGAACAAGCTATCTTAGCTAGGAGACCACCTAGGCTGTGTAAATTTTTTGTGGGTTTAATAGGCAACCCTTTGCAGCTACAGTGGAGTGAAAAAGTAACAGTGGACCTTTCCGTAAGCCAATGTCATTTTTTGTACATCTCTTGTAGGAAACTTGCTGAGTTGTAGTCAAAGAACCACCAAATTCCTTCCTTGAAAGAAAATCAAAGGGGAGCTTCTTTCTGAAATACTGCTGTTTAGAGTGCATCCTCATTTGCCTTCAGTCAGATGCAAAACTCTGCTTAGGACCATCCTACTGGAAGTGAACACCCAACTCAATAAATAATACTAAAAGCAACCTGAGGAGAAGATATTAATTGATAATTGATTTGACAAGATTTCTTCTCCAGAATATTTGAGATTTATAAGGGACTGCTGATTCACTTAACAGTATCAGTTGTGGTGTCCTTTGCAGCTCAGCAGTCTCCTGCGTGTCAGCAGCTCCTGGCACTTCATGTCAGGGGCCGAGACGGTGCGTGCCTGGCTCCCACCTGCCTGCTGCTCATGCTCCTGCTGCTGCCCCGGGGCTAGTGTGCGGCCTAGCCCTCCCCAGTGTTGAATATGGAGGTGATTGTACTGACCAAGAACTAAAACTAGCATATGACAGAAAAACTTGCCACACTACATGTAAACACAAGCTTTTTGTAGACTAAAAGAACACTTCTACCTTTTATTATTTTGATTAAGCAAAATAGAGCTGTTTAAACACAGACTAGTTAAATTTTATACTGTGAAATATGAGTTCACATTTTAGTTTTTTAATTTGCAATTGGTAKAATTTATCCTGTGAAAGAGCTTTTTTGATACTCTTAATATGCTTGGGCCTCATACTACCTCTGTCCACAGGAGTGAATTTAGCCTAGAGTGGCATGCAAAAGAGCCATGCTCCATGGTAAGTTATCTGCTTGCACTTGAGCAAGTCACAACCTGCTCCCCACAAACTGCCACTTTTGCTCTTATTTCCTCTAGGATTCAAAATATTAACCTGCTTCATGTTCTTTTATTCCTTAAACTGCTTTCAGGAAGCAGTACTCAAACGTCTCTTTACAAACTGCATTTTTATCTGGATAAAATGAATTGACATGCTTGAAAMCAGCAGAAAACTTTACTAGGAAACCTTTTAGTGTTCTCTGAAACACTTTTTTTTAATAGATTTGTTTTATTTTTAGGAAAAAACTTGACATCTCGGGTAGCAGGCCAAAAATGGTTCTCTAGCTTATGTTCATCAAAAGTGTTATTAGTACAGATGCCTGTGGTTATATTTCCTCACTTTATATTTGTTTAGCTTAGTTAATGCTTTATATACAGTGTTTATAAGAGATTTTAGCAATTTTGAAATGGGCAAGCCTTTGTAAAAAAGTCGAGAATGGACAAGAGCTAACTCCGGAATGCTACAAACAAAATACCTTGAAATCATACAGAATCTGGAGTTCGCTGAAAAATTACATGTTTTATATGTTAAAGCAAATCTCTGTGGCTTCTATCAGAGCTTTTTAAAACTGGAAGAGTAATGAAACTGCCCTTGTTCTCTTCCTCAAAACCGTGGAAGTAGGAAAGTAAACATTCAATTAGCAGGATTTGCTTCGTTTATGTCATGCAGTCTCTATTAAAGATCATCACAGACGTTTTGTGCTATTAGCTGCCTTACTTTTCTTCAGTAAATGCAATGTTAAGAACATGCTTATTATAGACAGTATTTCTTTGTTAAGGAAGTCTTCTTTTTTGCATCAATATTTTCTAGTATTACTGATAACATTTTAATATTTTAACCCACCATGCAGCTTACAGCTCGTAGGTAAGGTTTCAGCAAAGGAACATTGGSAAAATATTTATAAACTGGAGCTACGCTGTCCTGCAAGAAATGAGGTTCTGTCCCTTAGCACAGCACCATCTTAGCACAAGATGGTTTGTGCTGGTTTGCAGGGGTAGTCAGGAAGCAGCCAATATCATGGTGTGACAGGCTGCTCTAGCCACGTAGCTGAAAGTTTTCTGCTTTTGTAACTCTCTCATTGCTCATATCCTGCTTCGTTAAAAGTAGCAGGGATAAAAATGTTTGTTTTGATTTGCATCAGTGTTGGCACTTCTAGCAAATCAGCTGCTGATTTGACAAATTCTTTTGAGCTTGACTGTTTAGTACATTTATTTTTCACAATTTGATATTTCTCAGCAAGGGAACAGTCCCTTGCTGAAATGGCTTCTGATGATACATTGACAAGCTACAGAAAAATATATGTTTTAGTGTCATTTTCTCAGCAAGACTTATTCACAGTAGCAGAACACATGCACACGTAGCTCTTCCAGGCACATTTTCTTCTGAAAAAAAATGAATGTTGGGTTGTATTTATAGAACTGCTGTTAAGCTACAAAATTACAATCATCTACTTTTCAAATGTGTGTGGGTAGCAGGCTGCAGAATCCAAATAGAAGCTTCATTTCAGTAGAGAGAAAATCAATGACATGTTGTGATTTACAGCAAGCCTTTCCCTAGGGTTTCAAACTCTGACAATCTAGCACCCTGAGTTTATGAACTTACCAAGTCACACTTCAAATTATTTTGAAAGACAATTTCAAAATTTACTATTTAATTCCCAAAGGATAATAACAAATTCAGGAATTCTCAAWGGGGATGAGGACTTGAAGTACTGACTACAAATGTTGGATTGGTAGTGTAGGGTAGAGCATTGAGGAAATAATARTAATATGTTCTGTCTTATAGCTCTATGCTTCTTGCAAAAAAATAAAAAGAGCTAGTGTTGGTTTAGCCCGAGTGAAGAACTTTTCAACAGAAAAAGAAAAAATCAGGGCAAACTTTCAAACAGACTGTATTTGACGGATTTTGTCATCAATATAATAGTGACTCGCATCAGACTATTGCCTAGCTCCTAACTAGCAATAAATCAGCAGAAGTCTCTTGCTTTCTGTGTCCCAGGCATGATCTTGAGGAACTGCTCAGTGACTTCAGTAGAAACAGGCTTTTCTGCCCCTTTGGCTCTATTTATAAGAAAAGTCTATTAGGAAAAGTTATTACAATCATCAGTACAAAATGCAAACAAGAAGCCTTCTCCCTACAATTAATATATTTATGTTTCTGTTGCATTTTGCAAGTGTGCAAGCTGAAACATTGAGAAAAAAATCACTTTCTTCAACTTCCCATTCCTTCCTTTCCTGAACCATGTCATTTTTGGACCTCACTTAAAGGGAAAAATATGCTGGTAATGTCAAGAACAAATTCAACAATGCTTTCTTCTGTTAGAATTTTTTTCTTTCACATCACATTTGGTGATTTGTTGCTTTGCTTTTATATAATCTTCATTTTTAACTGCAATTTATTGGGTCGGATAACTTCCAAATAATCAGTTTACTTTCATCAGCTCAGCCTAATACTTCTGAATACTTCCGAAGTTTAGAGCTTCAGAGCCTACATGTCACCAGTATATGAAATGTGTGGAGGAAAGGGCAACTAGATTGCCCTTTCCATGCGAGATTTTGCCCTTGGCGAGAATCCTAGCCGGTGTATTGATGACAAGGAGATCACAACCGTGTCWAGAATTTTTGCCTTATAGAAATGCTAAATGGAAAGTTTATTAGGCCTGAAAAGCTCTCAAAATGGGACTAAAATCAGGTGGAAAATGTGATTATACATTTTGGATCATACAGTTGTTCCATTTTATCTACTATACAGCTTATTAAAGTTGACAAAGTCCTCATAAAATAGTTTGAGAAATGTMATCTGAACCTACTTGTTCAAAAATATTGAGATTAGGTGTCACAAGTTTCTCCTCTCAATTATAATAATGAGCTGCTTAGAACCCAGGGCAATATGTCAGATGTAGTCAAGCTACAGACCAGGGGCCATTAGTTCTCTGTGCTTTGTATAATGCCTATGTCTATGCAACACAAAACTGCATTAACCTTTCAGACTTCTGCATTGCATCGTGAGAGGAGGTCTAATTAGCTTTCCACTATTACCCTTAGGTTTATTTCAGTGTTGCTGATTTCCAAATTTTCCCCCTTCTTGAATATCATTATTTTGGGTTTTCATTCTTCATCTGTTAGCTGACACTTATTCTGATCTAAATCTTATTTTCTTGGRGAAACCATTGCTTTATTGTTCACTCTCCCTAGTGTTTTTTTGACCCCACTAGTATTTGAATTTTATTGAAGCTTAGTATTATGAATAGATCTGTTGAAATAGTACTGCTGCCTTTACCAGATGCCTCTTGACAAAGCTAAGCAAAACTGCATGTGCTGGCAGTTCTAAATACTGTGTTCAACCTTACTCCCCACCTGGCCTTCAACCACAGTCTTTATGGCCTTCAACCTGGTTGTGATTCAAGCCTATCCTAATTATTTTTTTCTAATTAAAATTTCTTTAATTAGAATATATAAAAGCTTTCCCTCTAACATTAACTTGCTTTTATTATCAAGCCATGAAATCTCAAAGTAATGTAAATGCTAAAGCAAAAAGCTTGATTACACAACTTCTTTTGAAATCCATTTGCAACATTAAAATGGAATTCAATGGTCCAAATGTAGATATGCTTTATATATATATTTGTATATGAGCTTGTCATCTGCATTCTCTTTATAGTAAATAGAAATAAGCACATTTAATCTTGTGGCTTATAGCATCCTAAAGTAGAAGTCTTCTTTTGGACAGCAAAATTATGCTCAAGACACACTAGTGTCTCTGCCTGTCTCTGGTAACTGCAAAGAGATSTCGGGTATCCATAGACTGCTGATGTTAAATGAGGTGATGTTTGTCTAACAACAGTCTATCTAACCTGTCTATCAGCAGGTATGTTTTTTTAATTAGATTAGGTTTCTAAGTTCTTGTAACATCTTAGTCTAACTCTACACTTGAATTCAAGGCATGATGAGTTCTTGTAAGCTTTTAAGTTTCTTCCATTGTCTTTTGAATTAGCACATTCTAGTAAAAGAAGGTGGTTGTATTAAACACAGTTTTCCCCTTATTTGCGTTCATTTTTTTAAGGTTCTAGTACTGACACTTTAGGAAAAATGTTTGTGAGAAAGGTCTGTTTTCTGGCAGTACTACAGATTTGTGTGGCAGCAGTAAAAAGGATCCTCATCCAGCAGGTTTGTGCTGCCTGTGCTTCTGCCTGTGCTTTTGTCTGCTGCAGCCTTTGCCAGCATGTTCTGAGCATGAAAGCCTTCCTGAGAGGTCAGGAAGGCTACTAATAGCACTGGTACAACTACCCCTCTGGAAATTATCAGCCCCCAAGGATCATAAAAGTTTATGTTGCTTCAGCAGTTTAAAAAAAAARGGGGGGGGGGGGCAACTCCTTTATTTTGATACTAGAAAAATAGCTCCCTTGTGCCCTTCTTATTCCATTTTGTAAAAGAACTACCAGCCAGAGCACAGAGTGCCTGTTATTAACGCTAGAATGAGGCATAGTCTTCTTATGCCCTTGAATGCTGAAGATTTACTAGAAAGAAAGGATTGCAATTCATTTTTTCAGGTTGGAAACTTAATCTGCTAATGTTCATATATGCCACAGGTGTTCCTCCCTAGCAACAGCTTCTGGATTTTGTGTTAATCATTTAGTGTCAAATTCTGCAGCTTTTCATTAAATCTTGTTAACAGGTTGACCTACTGGGAGGAAAAAAAAGGAGTAAGTAACACGATTAGAAAGAGTGCTCTCTCTTGAATCTCCTTGACTCAGTTTCTCATGTCAGACAGAATAAAAGACTGATCAGGGTTTTGTTTTGTTTTTTYCCCCCAACAGGGTTCCCTCAATAGTTCATCAAGGCTTTTGAYAGGACACATACTCCAAATATAGTATGAGGACAAAAATGTGAGAAATGTATGAAAAGAAATTCATTAGGACACTCAATTTACAGAGAAGATACCTGATACAAATAAGCAGGTTARCAATGTGTGGTCTCCACCACAGGGCATGAGTATCCCGGTAGCTCTGCCAATATCGTGCTTCCTGTGTTTTTTCTTAGATTTTTCTCTCACTTCCTGTGCAAATATTTTAACAAACTGCTAATTATAAGATGTTTTGGTTGTGTGCTCTGACTGCTTTGCTATTGAGATGGGTTGGCATCTCATGCATTTGAAAAGAACTTAGCTTCAGTTTAATACAGGTTAAAAATAGAGCCAAAATGGGCGTATGTGTCTGTGGAGAGATTTCTCCAGAAAATAGAATACTTGTTTCCAGCAATGTCTTATAAGAATTAATTTGCTCATGTTTTAGAACACATTGGAAAACAAAAATTGCTAGTTGGATGTGAATTTTGAATATGGTTCTTCAGCGTAACAATTTTAAAACCTTATTTCTTTCAACCACTCATATTGCACGGAGGTGTTAATATGTATTTCCTTGGAAGGAGAAGCTTTCAGTTGTGTTGGACCTCCCTGTGTCTCTTTATAGCTTCTGCTAGAGCCCTTGGAGAAGAGAAGGGAAGAGTTTCAGGTGGTGGCTGTGGTGCTGCCTCTGCTCCTGCTTTTACTGCATCCTGCTTTGGGCAGAGCTTCTGGAGGCCCTGGTCAGCTCCCAGGGAGCTCCCTTACCTGCAACACATGCAGTCAGCAAGAATCTTCTCTTAGTGGAGTGTTGAAGCTGAGCATCACTTATGCATATCTAACTGCAAATAGAAAAGAGAATTATACCTTTTCATTTATTAGAAAGTCTGTGCTTGTATTTTATGTGCAACARTAAAGGAAAGGCCCTAGATACATGGAAATGAATACTTAATCAATTTAACTTCACTTTCATTGATTTGCAAACAGATGGTAGAGACAGACAAAAAAAAAAAAGATAAAATAAGCCTATAGCAGGTCTATAGCAGGTAATTATAAGTATAAAAAGCAATTAGGATAAACAGGAAAAACAATCTTTTAAAAAAATTGGAAAAGTTGGATTTTTCACTATTCAGTAGTCTGTAAGCGGTGAGTTTCTTTAGGCAATGAGTCAGAAAACAAAGCAGGATATGTCAGCAGGTGATCCATGTCTTTGCTGGGTGCAGGTGCGATTGCATTGGTGAATGCCAGTGGGCTACATGTGAGGGGTAATATCCAGCTGATGATGAGAACAGCCCCTAGGAGCCATGAGGCTGAGAGGAACCTCTGTGCTAATGACTGCATGGAGTGTGACAGGACATGCAGGGCAAGGCAGGGGAGTAGGCCAGAGCTGTAGGGAGCTATTCAATCAGCTTGTCCACATGGGAGGTCCTGGAACGCAGGGCAGAGCACTTCTGGCAGCCCCACGGGATAGGGRAGCACAAAAGGCAGCACAGACAGACTGGGTTTGTGTCCACATAACACTATGGAAGAAAGCCTGGACCGTAGCCTGCCTGCTCATGTCTGCGGAGAAATGCAGAACATCCTGTTGATGTTCACTGTCTCATTTGAGCTGCATGCTTTTATCTGGTGTTTCTTCTGTGCGTCTTTAATTTGGATCACCACAACAGCAGAAACTGCTTTTTTTWAATGTTCTTCCTAATATTTACTGAGGTTGCCCTAAGTCTGGTGATCCTGTCTCAGTGCCATTTAACTGAAAAGCCTGGGCTTGACAGAGCAAGCAATGTTTGTTGTTTGCCTTCCTGTATTTGAGGTGGGCACGTGTGTCTTTGCATCCCGAGCACGCGGCGCAATGTAGTGTGCGCGGCYGCTGGGAGGGAGGGGCCTTCTCTGCAGAGGTGCAGGGCTGCACGAGCAAGGGCCTGTTCTTCGCCAAGTGAGCTTAGCTGGACTGTCAAACCATACCTTCCATCTTCCTATCTGTCACTTAGAGATACATTAAACTATCAAGATCATTGTGCCTGTGAATGAATTCTTACAGGTTAATTTAGAGTCCAGTGGAATTAAAGCACTTAAGTATATCTATATGCATAATATTGCTGTCTTGCTCTCAGGACTAATAGGCAGAGATGGTTGGGCCTGGAGCTTAGCCTGCTTGCAGCCCTTCAGCAGTTAGCGGAAGCACTAGCCTTTGCGTGCCACTATACCTGGGCATAGTTCTGCCAAAGTGCTGTATACTGGAGATTTTCTGTCTTTGGAGAATTGTAGGAATTTATGGCTATTTTTCTAAGCTATGTGGTTCAGGATACTGTTCTCTGCCRTGAAAAGTGACCTGCTTGCGACTAGGTTACAAACGTGTCCACACCTCCACTAGAAAACTGTCGGGCTGGTCAGGGGCAAGCTGAAAAAGTTTGAGAATTGGAGCAGTAAGCACTTCCAGCATCTTGTTTCCTCTGGCCTTTTTGGAGGTTGTTACTAATACATAATAATACAGCATTCCTGACCTCACTGCTCTGTAAAATCTACCTCAGAAGATTTTCTACTTGGAGTGTTCAACACAACCGAGTATACCAGGGAGCCCCAGGTAGAGATTCTGCAGGCCAAATCTTGATGATTTGGCACATGCAATGTTTTCTGTGTTAATTCAGCGACATAGCCACTTTAAGCGGAGAATTTGTCATCAATGAGCTGTAGTAAAAATCTCAGGTTACTGCTGGACAAATATATTTTAACACTATTGCTTATCTGTTTCATTGTTTCTATAAAACACACAATTTTCTGTAAGAATAGTGATGTGTGTGGAGCTTAATGATGTAGGCAGCCTTGATTTCATAACAACATAAGCCAGTGTTTTATTATGTTTAATGACCTTATAAATTAATTGATTAAACTGCTGAGTAGATTTAGGCTTGGTATGTAAAATAGCCTGTTCTAATCCAGAAGTTAATTGAATGTATATCAGATGTCTTTCATAGCAGGACTTGATGTTACTTGGTACCCATTTTGTTCTGAGTAAAATGAGCATAATTGAGAAGCTCATAATTAGTTGAAAGATGTTTTTGGTTTTATTTTGCTTTAAGTCTTGGCAGAACTCTCTCTCTTCTCTGTTAAGGCAATTGCTCCCAAATAATTACAATTGATCATACCAGAAAGCCCATTTTAGTTTTATATTCTCTTGATGTAGGCACTAAGCATGAAAAATGCCCACTGAGTTAGTATGGGTTATGTATAGAAAGTTGAGGTTGCCTAATAATGGCAAAGGTACAGTGAGCCAGCAATGGGGTGCATTTGGGTTAGCGTTACATAAAAGTTTCAGCTGATGTCTGAAAATGAAAGGCTAATAAATGAAAATACCTTGAAGACAAAATTCCTCTTAAGACAAAGTTCTACTCTTAGCCACTGTTCAAGTCACTCTCATCCGTGAAAATCCTCAAAAGATGTTTTGGAAACATAAGCAAAAGATGGCATCTGCAACAAAAGATCTGCTGAGCCTGCCTGCTAAGAAGGACTCTTGTCAGAGTCAATCGCCTGCAGAACCATCCGTCTTTCTTATTCTGTAGTRCAGCTGTAATGACTGCCCACGGTTATGTCTGGAATTTACGTTGTCGTCTTTGCTCCAAAAGGTGCTGTAGATTTCCCCTGCTTCTGCTGTTATCACAAGTGCATTTCTTTCATTCTTGGTCCTTTGTCTTTYGTTTGGGCATAGGCTTGCTGGCTGTGGCTCAGGCAGGTGCAAGTCTTCACATTCCCAAAACCTGGTCTGCATCTGGTTATGTTAAAACAGTTATCTGCCATGMTTCATGCATCCTCACTGCAGAGTGTATTCAACTTTAGTTATTTATCAATTCTAATCCTCCCCTTGCCCCTGGACAGAAATCTCCTCTAGCAGTTGGCCTTTCTTTCAGTCACGATTACCTGGCTCAGCTCAAGGGTGACATGTAGGCCGGAGGTGGAATCTCTGTTTTCATTCGGGATGGTGACGTGCTTATCCATAACARGATTGAGGGAGTGGTGATCTGGTGGACGGATGGTCCCTGTAATGCTTTCCTTTTAGCAAACCTGTGGCAGTGCCACGGTGGGGGAGGAACAAGGTGTCACACAGCATGAATAACTCCCCCTATCCAGTGCCTTCAGAGATGCTTGACATGTGCCGAGCACCCAGCTTAGTCTGCCTGGTGAGGTGTAGCCCGTGCAGCTTGCCCACATATTGGCCCGCTGGGCTGCTGAGCTCTCACTCTGCTTGAAATGTTTGCAACTATTTCAGGGTCTTGAGAAACTTTACAGCACTGTCTGCCTTTAGACAAACCAAGTTGCTATCATAKTTGTGTGCTCAGATTTGAATAGATTTTTATGTGGCCATCTTATATTTATAATCCTCTTTCAAACATTAATGCCTATACATTGTAAGCATATCTAAAGAAGATAGCCTAAAATTACAGAAATCCCAAATRAAGGAATATTTTCATTTTAAATTGTTTGTAGGGGGCAAGGGGATTACATCCTTTTACCTGTCTATCTTCTTTTGGATTATATAAGACACAGTTAATTATTTTAATAAACTAGGTGACTAACCTCTGTGGTTTCAAGGCGCTCTAGGTACACAAAATGTTATTGCTAGTTGTTTTAGGATGTGAACTTAGGTATTTCCTACGCTGAAGGTAATTACTTCAAAAGATATATTTAATCTAAGGAAAAAATACTGCATTTCCTTAGGGTGGATTCTCTGCCCATAATTCCAATGAATAGCTTCCACTTCAGGAATCTACTGCAGCGCTGAAAGATTCATTTTAAAATTCTAGCATTGCAATACAGCTCCAATTTTCCTGAAAAGACTTGCAAAAATTTAACATAACATTTCTTCAAAGTCTTGATAACGAAAGACCATAACTTTTGAGGTTTAGTTCATTCAGGAAATTGAGATGTCTGGGAGTATTGGCTGGAAATAGTGCTCACTGAAATACTTTGTGTTTGTGCAGAGGAGAGACTTGCTCCTACTAACCTGACTGGGGAATTTGCAGGTGCAAGCAGAAAATAATACTCTGCATTTTAAGGTTCAGGAGCTTTTTCTTTTGTACATTTTTGGTCACTGGTTGTCCAGTGCTACAGTTCCTCTAAACATTTCATATTCTCTGTTATTCTTCTAGAAATGTAATATAAGCTACAAAGAAATAAAATGTCAAGCATCTAGTTATTGGTGCTTATTGTAAATGGACAAAATAGAAACTCGGTAGACCACAACAGTGTTGTTTAATAGGTGAATGGTGATGCAAAAGAGAGCAGGTGTTGGACAATGAATTTCCTCTAGCAGGAGAAAATAAAGAGGGAAATAAATTAGTGAAGAATATACGACCTTGTCATTAAGATAAGAGAGTAAATACTAAGGTTTTGATCAGGTTGTTTAGCAATATTTCCTCAGCAAAAAGGTTGACCGAGGATAAAGAATCTATTAAAATGTAACTTCACATCTAAATTTGTTGAGGCAAATAATTGTCAAATGTAATTGCCTTAAAATTTTGAACATAAGAATGATCTACATGAAAAATGTATTGTATCTTTTCCTTTATAATTTTGCGTATAATAACAACTGAAGAGGCAGAGGTACATGGAGTTTGAGAGAGAGGCTCATGAGACATGAAAGACTTAAAACACTAGGAAAAAACACTAGTCTTAGTAACTTTTTTAGGTATTTTTAAAACTGGAAAATTTTTCATACAGCTGCAAGGGTATATATGTATCTGTGACACAATTTCAGGAGAAAATAAATCACTTTCTCTAAAGATTTGTTCTGTTTTGAAATATTACTGAAATATTACTGAARTAGCTTTTTGAAGCTAAACATACAAACAGTGGTATGGACCTGGTAAATAAGGAGCTTTGTGGCCTCTAATGCACTTCACCTTGTGGGAGACTGGGAGGAATCTGGCCTAGGGGAGACAGTAATGACAATGAGTGTGAGCAGGGAGTCTCTCTTTTCTCACAAAAGAATATCATTAAAGGGTGTTGAAATCTTAATTATTCCTGTTTCGTATAACAGTGGCAGCTTAAACAAGCAGAATCAAGAATAAAGAGGTATCTGAAGTTCAATTTCTTGCCTCAAGCTGGATTTTCTTGAAAGAAAGTTATGCTTTATTGTGAACTTTAGCTTTTCCTTCTCCCCCTCAAAATCTCATTTACCATTAAACCTGCCAAATGGGCTAACATGAGAATAGTTTCTTATTCAGGCCAGGCAGGTATATATTTCTATCTTATCATTTCTTGTTATGTGTGATTTTACATAAATTACAGTAATTATAGGGAAATACTGAAGCAGATCTACTACAGGTGGAAGAATGAGACCTTGAAAACACCTACTTTTGATCTGCTTCTCAGCAGGATCCATTTCATTATTATGAAACTGTTGCAAGAAGCCAGAAAGTTTTGCATATGACACCAGACCATAATATGTGATGAACAGCCTGCTAAGAGGAGAGAGCTCAGCCTGCTAAAGCAGAACGTGCAGCTGTGAAAAACAAAAGTTGTGGCCCAGGAAATAGGATAATATCTCTGAGCTTTCAGTATCTTGGGTAAGAAGAACARTTTGCTCTGTGACAAATATAGGACAAAGTAAAGAATCAGATTAAACCCAAGAGCAGCAGAGTGCTTGGGGAGCCAAAGGCTGCACAAGGAGGTAATTCATTTTTAGATTGCTTGTTTTAAAAGATACTTCATCTTCATCATAAATTTTCCTTTATGTAATGAAAAATCCCACAATTTTCAAAGCAGAAAAAAATAGGAAAGAGAAGCAGGTGCTATTGCCTAGCTTTAGATATAAAAGGTACAGAAAGGACATTTAAACAACAAAAAAAAAATTGATTGGAAAGCACAATAGGTTCTTGAACAATAAAAATTTGCTTTTCCTTATTCAGTGGTCAGGTTTCCAGTCACTTCAGGAGATTTTAGGGAAGAAAGATTGAGAGGAAAGGAGGAAAGGTAAAGAAGGCAGAGTGAGGGAGGAGGTAGAGAAGAGGATTCCTGCCCTTCCTTTGCCTGCATTTTCACTGTATTAAGCTCAGATGGGGAAGAACCAAACCAGAATTAGATCAAGATTCTGGCACTGAGTAAAGATTTTGTATTTCTGTGGTATTCTGGCAGGGTTAAAAGCTGGTGACACAAACTCGAAAATACATTGTTAAAATGTATTTTTCAGTTTGTGTTTTTGACAGGAAAAAAATTAATGATAATAACTGATAAAATTCAAAGGCACTGTTACATACTGGTTACATTTTCTTTGGAAAAATGTGGTTGGAGCTGGGAGTTCTTGTTTGATTATTTTTTTTTCAGGTTCTCGTAGCACTGTGTCAGAAGGGATTTTTCTGCAAAGTTCATCCTTCATGCTTGCTTTTAATCAGATGTCAGCAATGTTCTTTCACTTGTTCTTTATCCAGGGAATCAGCTGTTTAATAGCTAAACTTGATCTTGTTGCTGTTTTCACCATAGAAAGACTGTAAATCATGCAGGTTGCAGATATCTTATGCAATTCCTTTAAAGTCAGCTTACTTCAAAGGAAAACATTGTGAGATTTTGGTTATGGAAGGTACATTAGTTTGTGAATTGCAAAAGAAATTTTATCCGCMCATGGATGTTCAGAATTTTGGAAAGCATTCCCTTTTACTGAGCACGGTTCTCTTTAACAGAAATAATTTAAAATATATTTTCCTTTACATCCTGGATAAGAAAACATTCAGTTTTCTTTTTTTTTTTGAAGTTAAAGATCATATCCAGGTAGACTTAGTGGGAAACTGCAGAAAGGGAAATAGTTTTTAAATAAGTGCAAGACATTCAAGAGAAATATGTAGCTTAATTATCTTTAGTTTAGAAGATGAAGTGGGAGAACAATTCTAGCTTTACTGCCAGAAGAAGTTTGAGCTGAGTATTAGCATTCAGGAATGAGATCATGGAATTAAAATAACTAGTTCTGTGAAAATATCTGCTCTGTTCTCAGTAATCATCAGAAAGGCAAATTGAAGGTTGGGAATTACAAAGAAATCAAGAAAAAAGAAAACAGAGGAGATGATTACATGATGGCATTATTCTATGCTGTGCCTGAATTGTGAACTTTGTATGGAGTCTCTGTATTTCAAAGAAATAATGTACATTTGGAAATTGTTCAGAGAAGGATGGCAAAGGCAATCAAACATATGGAACAGCTCTTATCCTGTGTGAATAAATACCCCATGACTCAGACTGGAAAGGAACCTAGGGGAATATCATGGCTAGCACTAAGAAGGTGAAAAAGAAATGGTCATTCATGGTTTCTTCCAGCAGAAGAATGAAAGGGCCGCAAATGAAAGTAGCAGGTAAAGCAGCTTCTTGCAGGTCAAATCACTGACAATTGGAAAACGTGAATGGTCAAAGTTATGGATGCTAAAGCTTTATTTTCAAAATGTCAAATATATGCAAGTATACAAGGCATATACAAGGCATATACAAGTGAAGTACATGGCGAAATTTGCAGAAGTCTGGAAATAATGCAGGGAAATGTCACTGAATGGACTATGCTAGACACAAGCATATACTTTTCCCCCAAACGTTCTGTTGTAGAGCTGCTGGAAACCTTGAGGCTAGTCAGTACAGCCATCCTTATCCTTTCYTTAGTGCAAAGTATTGCAGGGCATTGCAGGGATAAAATTGAAAGGAAGCAGTCATGTCTAGATACAGCATCTGTAAATCTAGTTTTCATGTTTTTACAGTTAAAATGGGAGGAAGAAATGAACTGCCTAGATGGCTATTATATCCTTCACCTCCTAAAGATTTTAAGTCAAATTTCATACATACTGAGAGTAGCATTTCAGTGGTGTAAGAGATTTGATAGGGAGATWTATTCTCTTCTCATGTCTATTAAGAAGTGTGACCTGCTTCTTAACCTGCTGCGTTAGACTTTCTGTAGTAAACCAGAAGGAATTCCCAAAATTTCCATTTGTAGGCACTTTATAGTGTGCATCTTGAATGTCCTCATCAGCAYTTTATCCAATTCTGCCATTACATTTTGACATATATCTGTTAATGTTTTGATGTATGTTTTGGTCTAACTACATATTTGTCAAAAGGTGACCTTTTGATTTGATTGTTTGTCTGACTTCAGTGCTAATAAGCTGAAGGATGAGATGTCTAATGAATCCTGTGTATAGAAATAATGATAGATGACTTATTTGGAATTCTACAGACACAGCATGGCTGAGCATGCTGAGGAGTTACTGGAACCGAACCAAGCTTAGAGTGGGAACCTTATTGATTACACAGGACACGTTTTAATCATTTTTACAATGCTGTACTGCCTAAGGTACTAGAAACCATTAAACAGGGATTATAAACTTTGTTTTAGAGTTGATCCTAAATTGTTTCTGATGTACAGTCAACAGGAACTCTAAGATCAATCTCAGTTACGAAGGCATATTAAAATCAACTTGTTTAATTTTAATTGCTYATATGCCTGACCCTCTGTGAGGCAGCTGTTCATAAAGCTAAATTGCTTTTCCCCAAGATGAGTTTCATTTCACTTCATGGTAGATTTTTTCCCACTACACTAACCAGCCTTTTGCTTTCCTTTCTCCCTCCTCCTTCTTTTCCCACAATTCTCATTTCTTTGTAGATAATTTTCTCTTTCTGCCTTCCATCCTCATTAGCAGAATCTGCAACCTTGCCAAGGAGTCAACTTTAATAAAGTAGGTGGATTCGTTTGAATTATTAGTTGATGTAAAGTTACAGACCTGGAGCTCTTTTCGGGAAGGCTCTGCTAGCCCTTGCTATGTGAGTGATTATGCTCATGGACTCCTAATCAGATCATGAAAGCTGCTGGCTGTATTGATGGGTGTACTGTGAACAGGTACATTTATTTCAGACTTCTATTTTCTGGTCAGCTGCATGTATTTTAGTGTCTTGTGCTTTGTTTTCCCAAGGGGATTTCTACGATGCTATTTAGTAATTTCATTCCCCTTTTTTTCTTTTTTATCTCTCTTATTCAGCCCTCCTTTCTTTTGATAGTGAAAGACCTCAGTCCAGTTTTTTTATTTCAATTGATTTCTGTTTTGTAGTATCTGCAGATAATCATAGGCTTGTGGCTTTGCTATCAGAGTAATAAGAGTAACAAAATTGAGTCTGTCTCATACGTAATATATTTATACATAAACCTATGCCTATATTTAATATTACCGTTACCTTAATCTGTCTATAAAATGGGTTTATAAATACCTACCGGCTGCTGAGCAAGGGTTCATGGAGATGCTTTTGTCTTCTGAGGAGTATTGAGCGCTTTCAGTTTTTCCATAGTTCTTGACAGTTCCTGATCAGTGCTTTTAGGCTGATGGCAGGGCAGGGAGGAAATAATAATGAAATTGTTGTTTTCCATGTTATTGAGTTGGCTAGTGGCACTCAGCAGAGAGTATGTGACTGCAAGAAACAAGTAAGCGAGGAGCAGGGTATTGAGTCTATTAGTGGAAAAAACAATGGTTCCAGCACACCTGCTGTCTATCTGCTGAATTTTTGGAAGGCATCACAGCAAAGAACCATTAAGGCAACTAGTGGAATAGAAAAGAGAATGACTTTGGACATATTACCTGTGAGTTACCCTAATGCACAGGTAAATAAAAGGGAGAAAAGAGGCAGTTCTTTAAAAATTTTACACCATGTAAAGGGAAGTRTCCTTGCTAACACTGTAAGTGAATATTTAAGCTGTGTAAAGTCATTTAACATTACTAAGCACAATTATAGGAGTACACAACACCAAGGGAATCTATACTTTACAGCTTTACTAAAACTGTTACCTTAGTGGTAGCATCAGAGTCTTGAGATCACAGGACATTCTGTAGAATTTCCCATGGTCTCATTCCTACTCAGTAATGAAGGCTTTTTTTTCATATGGATGATTCCCGTGTCATTGTCATGACATTGGTTCAAGGGTGACTTGTCTGTTTCTCTTTTTTCATGTGCTTTTATTATTCACTGCTACTTTTTCAGCAGATTTTAAAGTACAAGTTGACATCCTCAAGCAGGGGAAGAGAGAAAGGCCTACACTGCTGTCCCACCACGGTAATGGAAAGCCTGACAAAGTAGGGAGCTCTTCAGAGTTCACTTTCATCTTTCTCTGGGCCACATAACAGATTTATACCAGCTTGACTTTTTTAAAATAAGCCAATGAGAAATGTTAGGAAAGACCTTATATAAATACAACTAACTTGCAGATCTCCAGAGAGGTCATCTGGAGGCTACAGATGAAGGCCACGTGCTTCATTTAGTGATTTGTAGCTCATCCTTTGCAGCAGTCTTGGCTTCTCCTTCAGCTTCCTCTGTCTGGAATTATGTGAGAGTGGCCAGAGCCCCAAGTCCCCATCTGTGGCCTCGTGTCTGTTCTTTGAAAGACTCACATAGCAGTCAAAAGCGGCTTTACATTTCTGTGCTGAATTTCCAGGGATAACTGTCACTCAGGGATGCTGAGTGTGCCTTATGTTCTCTTCCCATTCAGTAAGCCTGCTGAACACTTTCTTCTATGGCATGTGTCTCTACTTAAAAATGGGATTTGCAGGATGCACTCAGAGCTTACAGAAGATGATACTGTCTGCAGTTATTGTTCTTTCAGGGTTCATCAGCTTTGGGATGCACTCCCCTGTTAATCTGTAAAAGCTTGATTTTTTTTATGCATTTTTGGAATAAAAAAATAGCTAGCTAAGTGAATTTTTTCCTAGGTTATCAGGAAAGGCAGTATTTTAAAGCAGAGATATACTGAGGTGAATTTACCTTTTAAAGCTTTTTTTTTTTTTTTGAAAAGGCCTTACAAGTTACCAGTTTCGTTTAAGTAGGTCTGTCCTCAGAATTGCAAGGTAACAAAACATACATGGTTTTAACTGCTTTGCTCTCCCTGGGCCAAATTCAGAGAGAGAGAGAGAGAGAGAGAGAGAGAGAGAGAGAGAGAAAATGTTTTCGTATAAGGGACAAGATCTGCTTCTCTGTGCGTATAATCTGGGAGAACAGTTATTATGAATAATGAGCCATGTGAATTGGAAGAGCCCCATGGCTCATATATATGTATCACCTGCTACCATGGTGATGGGCATCAAATAAAAATCTCTCTAATAAAGAATCTTGGAATACTCTTCCTGGTTTTTATTCCAAGGCCTAGGCAAGCACTCTTAGAAATGAATATCCTCTGGGCAATGTGAAATGTAACTCAACCTTGGCTTTTAGGAATTTGTCTTAAGAATGGAAAAGTTGTTTGTCTCCATGTCCAGTTGAAGCTGCCAGCAAGTTTGCCAAGCAAGTTTTATCTTAATGTGATATAAATCCTGGTCAACAGAGAGTTAGTCTCATATGCTTAGGAGGTGTTTTTTTTTCTCCTTTTCATTCACCAGCAACCTGGATCAAAGCATGCACAAGAGGCCTGGAAGTGAAAACTTGTCTTGCTTCCTGGACCACAGAGCAAGTCACTCTCTTTGAACAGCTTTCAATCCAGCATGCCCATGCAGGCAGCAGGTCAACCAGTGCAAAAGTGGCTACTAGCAGAAAACAGCACCTATGTGTGATAATCTTTCTGATGAAAGCCTCTGCTATAAAATAAGCAGAGGTTTTGACTTGTTTTATGTAAGGGAAAATGCATTTTCTGTACTTGCAGGSTCCTTCAATTTATGTTTTCAAGATGATAAACAGCAATGACTTCAGTGTCTTTGGTAAAGCACTTAGAACAAATTGCAGAATCTTTTAGAGTTGCTTCAAGTTTCCCTTAGGAATTGTTTGGATTCATCCCAAATTGGAAGAAGCCTGTGGGTTTCTTTTTACCAGTATCAGCTTTGAAGTTATGCTCCATTACAAAATTTCCACTCATAACTATCCTCTTACTGTAAAGACAAGAAGGCTGTGATTGCCACTGTTGGTTTGTGGACATGAGCCCCAGCTATTTTACTTTGCCCTTGTCTCTCAGTTCCCAACTGTGCAATGACCTAGCGAAGCATAAAATAACCAGGATGCAAGTGAACTGGAACCTCCTGCTTCTGCTGGTGCTTTGGCAAGTTGTTGATCTTCCATAACAGCTTCAGGGATTTGCTTTGACAAAGTGCTTGAAGAGGTTTATATAAGTCCAGCAAGAATAAACAGTGACTCAATTACCTTTTCTGATAGTTATTATTGCTACTAAGAAGATAGGTGAATTTGTGAGTTTTGAGACCTGCAGTGTTCAAAATCACTGTTACATTCTTACAGCTGTATGTTTATTCTTTGAACCTTTATTCTACCTAAAATGTGGAGTCGTGTGGGTTGTAACTGTGTGTACCCTGATGTCATGTGCTGTTGTCAGTCAGGAGATACATCAGGATAGACACTGTGGAGTAAATTAGAAGCAAATGCATAAAGTCTGTAGAAATCAATACTAAACTGAATGTATGTTGTCATGTTTAAGGACATATTTTAGTCAAAAAATTGTTTCATGCTAATGATAGATCATCCTTCACTGACTGCTTTTCTACCTATCTGATTTCTTCTATGAATGTTCTATGAAAAATGTGGAATAAATAGTATATATTAACACAATGTAAATTGCAGAAGAAAAAGCCCCTGACTTGACATTCTGTGTTAAATTTGCATTTTTTTCTATTCTCTAATCATTTAATGTACCTCAGAAAGTGAGAATTGGAGGCACAGAAGTGAAATGTAGTATATAGTGAACTGATACTGCCTGTGTCTAATTGGAGGTGTCATGGACTTCTGAAGAACACCAGTGTGTTCCGCACAGCTGGCAGATACCCAAGGAGCTGGACTGTGTATAATCATGTAACATAATATGTTCCCAAAATGCATAAAATGCCTTAAAATTATGAAATAGTTTATACTTTGAGTCCAAAATCAGCAGTTGCAGCATAAAGGTAAAGAAAATCTTGCATTTTATTTTTTAAAATCTTTTTTGGCAGATTCAAATTAAAAATAAACATAAAGCCATATAACTGATAAAATATGTATTCAACTTTTTAAAAATTCTAAATTAGGAACTTCTATATATTCCTAATGGACATATAGCACCTTTTGGGTCTGCCTTCAAGATAATGGACCTGAGAATAATTCAGGCCTACRAGTGCTTTGAAGGGGACAAGACCCTGGAGCTGTTGTAGGGGCTGTACAGAGCAGTTCCCTTGGTGGCCCGCAGGCAGCTGTCCCTTCTCTGTCCTCAGCCCCAGGAGGATCTCTGGAGTTCTGGTGCAGTGTCGGGCTCTGCGCTGCAAGAAGATCTGTGCAAACTGAAGAGAATCCATAGGAGAGCTAAAGCACAATTAGAGATCTTCAGAATACGATACCTAAGGAAAGCTGCTTAGCGTAGAAATTAGAAGATAAAGGGATGACACATAAAAGGCTGCTTCAAAGGGGCAAGAAAGAAAAAAAAACTTCTCCATATCCATGGATAGGAAAAGAATCAGTAAACTTAAAATGCGTCAAAAGAGATTAACATTTAATATTAGGAAAAGCTTTCTAATATTAGGATTAAATAACACTGGTGCCAAGGATGGATTTCAAGAAAGACCGAATAGGCAACTGCATAAGCAGCAGTAAAGTCATAGCAACAGCAGAGCAACCCCTCAAGCAATTTCTTTCTGGCATCTAAAGCAGGCAGCCTCTCTGGCCAGAATAACAAGGGCCTGTAGCTGAGGAGATGCAGACCTGGCATGTCTTTGCCAGCTCCATCGTTTGCAGTTCTGTGGGTGGGAGGCTGCCCAGGCAGGGGGAAGGGTGCTGAGAAGGACCAGAGCTTTTTTTTCAGCCCCTGCTCATGGCCTGTGGCACCTTGTCCTTTTCTGATGAAGTCAGGAGTGCGGTGATGGCCTGTAAACTGCTGTCGTGTGGCTGAATGTCAGGATTCCAGGGAGAAGAGCAGACCAAGTTGTTTAGGTTTGTTTTTCTTTTGTTTTGTTTCTTTATCAGAACCTCCAAAGTCTCAGTGAAAACAAGTTTGCTGAAAGCAGAGGGAGATGCTTGAACAAGTCCTAATGAGAACTAGTAAAGTCAGGAGGGTAGAAAGCCTCCAACCTTGGCTTCGTTAAGTATGGATTTGACAGTCATTTGACAGTTGTCACTTAGTTACAGTTGTTCATGTCCTAGGGCAGAGAGATGGCCTATATGGTTTCTTAATGTATCATACTTTTCCTTTTCTCATCTGCTCTTGTACTGAAAACTCTATTAGAAATGGAGTAATTCCAAACACAGCTTCTCTTGGGGACATTTTGTTTGTGAAATGGCACAATAAAAACATTCCTATATTCTTTAGATAATTTACAATATAATTTTTAAGTATTCAGTACCCTTTTTGGTATGTTCCTGTAAAGCACTTAACAAAGATGAGGTAAAATGTAAAGCAGTGTGAGACAAGATTTCACTGTATATTTTTTTTTTGTGTGAGAATATTTATAGGTTAATTATATAACTGGAATATATAAGAAAACACATGAGGATTTGGCCAGCAGCCTTCTAGTGGTGCTCCCTAGAGACTCTCCCAAGCTTGAGAGATGGAGGGCAGATGGGTGTCAATCTAAATTCAGAGCCTGGGCTACCACCAGAAGCTGCCCTGGCTACTCATGATTCGAGGAGTATCATTAGATCTCCTGACAGACAAGATGTACCCATGAGCATTGTCCCTCCATTTCAGGTTCTCTTTAAAATTAATTTCCTGTCTCTTCATTGATCTCCCCAAGGTTTCCTAAAGCAGGTATGTTTTCATGGCCAAATTACCTGCAGTGAAGACCACAGAATGATACAACTGGAGAGTCTGTGGTATCATTATACAAATATTGGGAGCATATAAGATACCTGCTTGTTCACTGAGGTGCTCCAATGTAGCTGATGCTAGGCTGATAAGATTTGTTTTACGCGGACAGCTATATGGGTAGTTAGTGAAGAACTGGCATAGACAATTACTGAAAATAATTGATTTTGAAGCTACAGTTCTTTCCCAATTAAAATTTTCCTGAGGCACTCAAAAGCTGTAATTTAAAGCTGTAATAGAAATCCAAGTCTTTGCTTGAAATGATTTTTTTTTTAGCGAGGGTAACGAGTTTTAGTTATGCAAGCAGTAAAAAAAAAAAAAAAAAAAAAGTGCTTCTTGAGCTTCTTGTAAGTCATCTACTTTTTTTTTATAAATATATATATATAGATATAAAATTGATTTTGGTGTGTTCTTCAAATATGTTCAAAACAGGAAACTGGAGCCACTCGTCACGCCAGGAAATCCCCAGACTGGTGTAATCACATGAAACTTTACTATTTCGTGTTTTTTTGACATCAGATTTTACCCCATAGCCTAAAACTGAGATTTCACTCGAGAACAATGGAAATAAGATTAATCCTGCTAGCACAAAATTCATTTTGTTTCTAAGCTCACCGTACTCACCATGGACAGCTCRGGTCCATTTAACTCTAGGGTTTGATACAGGTCTGCACTGGAGTAACTGTCTGTTACTCCTTTTCRTGCTTATAACTTAAGAGTTCATCTCCCTTACTGCTGCTGTGTAACAGCTACTTAATCCATAACCCGTATGTAGTGGTAAAACAAGGGGGCAATAGAGCATAGGCTCTCTACTGTGCCCTGCCCACATGGGCTCATTCTTCTCGTATTTTACAACTCCTCCTTATCACCTACTAATCTGTTCAACAGCCTCTCCTTTTCCAACCTTGCCTTTGGCTTTGTACAACTTTAATACAGGTTAATTTTCATGGAATAGAATTTGTAAAGGATTGTTTTGCTTGTTTGAGATGAGAAAATACAATACTMTTAGGAAAATTCTGCAAAGCCACATACATTAACAGTTGTTGTCAGTTGAAGGGAAGATAAATGTCTTTGCTAGTATTTATTTTATTTATAATTCAAGTTTGCCTGATTTACGTCAACAATATAAATGATACTTCTTTGCGAAAGGCATAAGTTCTTGTCCAGGAGGTCTCACATCACTACCTTTGCTTGTGGGCTCTATTAATAGACTAACCTCACCATCATTATATCTACTCAATGCTTTGACTTTGCCAGAAAATATTGATCTGTAGCATGGTCTGTCCAAGGGCAACAGCATCATTAATTGCTAAGTGATCTGCAAAACAATTAGAGACCTCCTGGCTGTTGTACAAATAGATGAATGGAGCTGTCTACCTAATCGGCTACGGTTGTGTCTATGCGTGGGCCCAATTGTGCTGTTTGGGAGCGTCCTCAGCAGCTGTCACTTTCCCACCTCTCACAAGAACATATGCCCTGCTCCGCCCGGCAGGGTTCCGGCTCTGAAGCCTTGGAGAGGAATTTGCTTTAGGAAAGGGTATGTGCATGTGCACGCTGTTTCCAAAGGCTATTTATCRTCTGTATAGATACATATGTATGTAAATGTGATGTGTGTGTGCTTTCCGATTTGCTGTTTGAGACAAGCAGAAAGGATTAATCTAAAGTTTATACGCATGCAAGGTATAATTCAGATTTGCATTAATAACATGAAGAAGGACAAATATATGAAAATCGGCTCAGAGCTTGGATGCAGTAAATTCAGTGCTTAAAGAATTGAATAGAAAAGATTTTCTAGGCTGTCCAGAGCAAAGACTCTTTTATTACATGTTTTTCAGCACCTAGTACAGTGGGAGTCTATTCTTAAATTGGCTCTCTTAGGACTAAATGATAAATGATAGAAGTGAGACTGTATATTTATCAGTGTCATACTTTCCTGTGAAGAAAGCCAGTTAGGAAGGAAATATGCAATTAGTACTCAGTCCCCTTAAAGCTAGATAGCCCTATGCTGTATGGGCATCCTCTGCTTAACATGCTYGTCTTGAGATCCAGGTGGTACTTACTGGGAAAAAACAGACCAGCCACTGTCAACTGTGGTAAGATTTGTTCCTATTAACACATTCATATTTTTCCAAAGATTATTGCTCCATGTTTGCAGAGGTCTTTGAAGGATTTACTCTGCTGCTTTGGAGAGATGGGAAAGGCTGCATTCTATGTAAAACAAATAAGATTTTTTTCGCTACAGAGTCTTAGAGTGTTGAAGAAATAATAAGCTTGGTGAGCGTCACATAGATGCTGTCAGTGCTTGTGTGTGATAGCTAGTTTAGGGCCTCGAGACAATTCCATGTGGAAGATAAGGTGCTGAAGTCTGACTTGCTTCACATTCTTTGTTTACACATGCCAGCATTTTTGAGCTTTTTTATATAGTTGGTTGTGAGATTCGTTTGCAACATCTGTGTAACTGTCAATCTATCATTCGAACCAGAATTTGAAGTTGCTCTTGCTTTAACAGCTACCCAGATTTTAAGATTGCATTTTCCGCTGTAAAATTTTTCTATATTCTGTTTCACACTAAAGTCCCAGAAAGGAGGARCTTTTTACTAGAAAGGTTCCCTATTTTAGTAGGTTTTATGGCTTTGTGATGCTTTTATTGACATATATCAAGGGTTAGGGAGTAGCCGGCCACCTCTGTCCCTCAGTTGTTTCAGTATGCTGTCCATTGCGTGTAGCGATGAGCCTGTCTATGTTGCTGTTTTATACACACCAAAAAGGAAAGAATAACATAAAAAAAAAAAAAAAAAAAAAAACACTGAATTTGGGGCAATTTCCCAATTTATTTCTCCTCCGTATAGCCTGCTGCTCTCCATTCAAATAAGAACAAGCACCTAATGCAGGTCATAGGAAAGTTACAGTCTGAAGGAATAGCCTAAACAGCAAAGCCAAAGCAGCCTAAACACTTTCAATGAGTACAGCCCTACAAAGGGTAGAGGTTTATAACAAGACAGTTTTGGCCTTTATTCATACATGATTTTAGTTTGTGTGCTTAGTAGGATGCTTAGGATCACAGAAGGCTCCTACAACTCAGCTCTGCTTTTCCTTGTGCTGCTGCTGTGTTATTGGCAGTTGCATTTGGAGCTGCAGCTACGAGAGTTCACTTGCATAAGCAAAAACTTTTCTTGGAAAAGTGGCATTGTACTAAGTTGAATTAGTTAAAGATGACAAAAGATGTTTTTTCCCSGAGTGTAAGATGTAAGTGTGGAGGATTTGAGCTTATAAATATTTTATATGCTGAAAATGTTTTCTRCCTTTTCCTGAAGCAAATGGTACTTTTTCTCAGTAAGATCGTAACCCCCAAATGTTTATAGTTAGAATCTTTTGTTTAATAATGAAAACATAATAACTGAGATAGGGCTGTTCTGTGCTGCATAGTAGTCGTCTGTACCCAGCCCGTGCCTCATGTAACGCACCATAAATAATCCTTCTCCTTTCTGTGTGGCAAAAGCCACACAGGCTCCCAGGCGCCCCAGGAGCAGCGATCTCTCTTGAGATCCTGACCTGGATCTCAGGATGGTTTAAGCTATTCTTCAGGAGGGTTTAAATGATTACATCTTAGGTTAAAAAATCAACCTTTAATGAGAAACAGAAAGCTAAATGTTTTCAATAAAAACATCTTCTCTTTTCCATTGAAAATAGATTTCCAGTAAGCARAATGTATAACCTAAAGCCTTTATTTTTTGAAAAAGTTTAAATGGGAAAGAATTTTATTTTATTTTACAAGTGTATAAAGTAGTGAGTGCAGTACCTGTAACCACTGACCTTGTCCACGTGCTCCCGTCCTAGCGCACATGCTTCCCACAAAGGAGTTGCGAGTCACCTCCTCTGAGCTCTTGGGCACTTGGCGGTGACTTTTGTGACCTTGGCTCAGTCAGAACAGGCTAGATGCTGACACTTTTGCTGAGTCTTTTCTCATTTATCAAACCTATGGTAATTAGCAGGGTGGTCTGTTGAGTGAGGTGATGCTGGGAAGTTGGAAAATTAAAACTAGGTAAAATATCAATATATCATGAAGGTAAGACTATCATATATTCAAACCTAAATATTATTAGGAGCAGCATTTCGAGCAGTCTCTGGCTCTGGCTGCCCAGAGTTGGGGGGGGGAGGCATTTAATAGCAAGATGAATCTTACTGCCTTGGTGTGTTACTAGCCAAAGAATGACTTGTTTAAAGGCAGAATTACTTAATTAGTTTTGCATCTGTGAAGAGAAATAGGCTGAAAGATGGGCAGAGGAGGAAAAGAACCTGCATGCAGTTCAGAACGCAACTTGGTGTGGAGAAATACTACATCTCTCCAGAAATGGAAAATGCTTTCCAAAATATGTCATGTTAAGCATACCTCAGTCCAGAAGGAAGTCAGTGCGTGCACGCAACTACCATTGTTGCTGTTTTTCAGGCTGGTCTCTTTTAATTAATCTCCGTGCTATTCTGCTCCCAGTAGGTGGTGTGCACTGATGGACACAAGTCTTCTCCTTCATCATTTTACCTTGCTTGATAAGCTCTCCACTCTGAGTAATTTCTTTGATAATAAACTCTCATCTTACTCTTCCATTTACTAAATTGAATTATTAACAGTTGAAAGTATTTTTTTCCCCCAAAGAAAACATTAACTGTTTCACTACTGTCACCTTAAGCTTTTACCTAGTGAGCCAAGCCAACATACTGCAAGCACAGGGTCTGCTCAGCACCTAATGTCCAGCTCTGTCACGGGCAGCAGCTGCTGCAGCGACTCGCCTTCATCAGGGAGGTGTCCGGGATTCACTTGCACACTATCTGCACAGTGGCATTAGCTTTGGAATGGGCTGCTACTGCAATGAAACTACAAACTAAATCACCTTGGAGGATTTATGACTTAGTTAAATGCTTAAACAATTTGTAARCCGCTTTTAAGACTTCTCTATTTTTTTTGTGTGTGATGAAATGTGTCATATTTTTGTGCTTTTTTTCAAATTTTAACTTTTCTAATCTTCAACTACAGTCCTATAGAATTTAGGCTCATGCTTAAGGTTTATTGTAAAGCCCTTGGAGGCTTAATTATAAACTACTTTTAAAATAGAACTTAATATAAAACTTTTTTCATTGATAATGTGTGAAACTTCATGTATTTATCCTTTAATTTATGAGTAAATCTTCACTGCCATGAGTAACAGAAACATGTAATGATAAATTATTTTCTTTTCATTGTCCTGTCCTATGTTGTTTAACCAGGAAAACCTTTTGGCCGATAGTGCCTTTAATCTCTCCTCTGAGGAAGATTCACAATAGCTTTTATGGTGCTAACTTCAGAACAAAATATCTGGTCTAGACAGAAGCTTACCTAAGTCAGGTAGCTAAACACCAGYCCAATTCTTTAAAATGTTTCTTGTCTTATCTTGCACTCGTTCACTTTTTTCAGGAGGCCCACTGTAAACCTGTGAAATTTCTTTGCTTCTCTCTTTTCTATTGTGGGAGAACACTTCTCTAAAAACCATTGCAAACACAAGAATAGCCAGAAATAATAGTTCTAATTTTATTTTTTCTTGCATGCATATTTAATTTGCTAAATCAAATGCAGAAAGAAATTACAGTATGTTTCAGCACTGTTCTGAATGCAACATCAGGCTTCTGGCAAAAAGTGAAATGTTTTTAAGGCCAGTATAGCAGTTGTAAAGCATGCATATGTTTAGGAGGAATTGGAATGAATTACAGGGACTTACAGATCTTATATGGAGATGAAAATTCTTTCACTATTTGCTTACAATAAATCCAGAGTGTGTCCAGTGAGATTGTTCTATGTTTATTCACTGTAAAACAAAGTTCCTGGAGCACATTAGGCATAATCTACAGGTAGRTTTACATCTAGACATACAAGACTATTGAAATTCTCTACCCAGATCAAATTTCAAGACAATCCCATCTTAGCTAATTTGCTAAGAAGAAAATAGTTTCTCTAAGTCTGGTATCACAGTGGCACTAACCTACTTGTAGTTAGCATGTCTTTAAAAAAAAAAAAAAAAAAATCTTAAGCATCATCTTTGTGGGAAAGCCTCTGCCCGTTCATGTGATTCCAGTAATGTACCATGAAGGCTAGTGCTTTGAGGCCATCTATCATGTAGCTTCCTATTCTTTTTTTTTTTTTTTTT
>NW_020454638.1:1552927-1616795 GCF_003342845.1 Nothoprocta perdicaria
TACCATTGTTCTTCCCCAAGTGACGAGGGTACAGAATTGGGACACAGCAGTTTCTTGGGGATATAAGATGCATTCTGTGTATGTCCAAGAGGTTTTTTTTTTTTTTTTTTTTATATACCATTGTTCTTCCCCAAGTGACGAGGGTACAGAATTGGGACACAGCAGTTTCTTGGGGATATAAGATGCATTCTGTGTATGTCCAAGAGGTTCAAACAGAGCTTCTGTCCTGWGTGGAGCCAGTTTGCTACAAATATAAAGGTTTGCTAGCAAAGAAATTAAGAAAAGGTTATTTTCTTTGCAGCTTCTGCTCTCTCTTGTGAATAAGTATTCATTCTCTAGGTATTTGCAAAGCTGTAAGATCCAGTTTTCATGAAAGTGAGCTTCACTCCGCTTAATTTCACTTCGTGACARAGTTTCTTTTCCTTCCTTCCAGTAATAACCCTTCTGTTGATCATAATTATATTCACTGAAAGCTTAGTATATCCAAAAATGAATACATCATGAATGAAGCTGAGTCCACTATGATGAAACAGTGGTTTTAAGAATCCACTGTGATGGAGTATTTTCATTCTCATGTGTTGACTAGAGCCTCCCCCATTCCTTGCAGAACTCTAGAGATTATAGCTGTGAGAGAAGGGAAAATGAGTTGCTGTTTAGCAGATACAGTTATCTCAGCCATTGCAGGAAAGGAAGGATCATTTCACTGCCGGTAAAGATGTCAGTCAAGTCTGATGAAACACAGGATTCCTAGCTGGGAAGCTGGGTATTGTAATTCCCCATCAAGGGACTAGTAACTGTGAGCCATCTTGGTGGGTGAGGTTACATGAAAAAAGAAAAATAAATATCTCCAAATTCCTATGTCTTGGTATAAATAAGGTACATTGTTATTTACAGAAACTTGGGTTCTTGGCAGCAAACTCAGTCATTCAGATTTCATAGCATTTTTGCATTCATTTTGGTCATACTTATTGCAACTGTGAATAACTGCAGAAAGTTAAAAACAAGAGGAAATTACAGTGCACTGATCTCATTGGCGTGATTCCAGTTGCCTAAAATTGAGAAACAGAAAATTTGAAGAGCCAAAGAGCATTATATGTAATATTCGAAAGGTGGGATTTGTACCGTAAGAGATGAAGCTAGTGAAGCAGATTAATGCAAGAGGACTGTAGGCAGAATAGGTGGTCATGAATGCATATGTGGGTTTAAAGGTGAGAAGTGATATTTCATGTAGATAGGGAAAACAGATTGCATTGGGATCAATGAAAGCTCARTGTCCCTTGGTTAGAACAAACTGAAAGGATGCCAGGTGACTGAAAAAGGGGTACAAAGTACTCAGTGCTGGAAACGCTGGCTTCTCTGCTACAGGTGGAAAGGGACACTGCCAGGCACACTGCAGAACCAGAATAAAAAGCAGTGTGCTCCCACCCTCCCACCATCAATGAAACATAACTTTCAGTTGTTTCTCTTTTAGCTAATAATACAAAGTCATAGCTTCTTTCTGGTTTCTGAGTTACGAAAAATGTGGTGTTTCCAGCTTACCTAGCTGCCAGGGTTGTCTGTAGATAATTCCTGCTTTGTCTTCAGATAAAATGCAATTTATGTTAGCAGGCAGCAGGGGAGAATTTCCTTTAAAATATTTGATGCAATGAACTTCTCTTTTTTTCTATCTCAGATGGACAGATAAAAGTCAGGTATCTTTTTCAATAATAGAATTATTAGTTATGCTCTTTTGCCTGTTATACAGCTTACAGACTCACAGGTGTGGAAGCATTCCCAGGAACTAYTGTTTCAGAAGGCAAACAGGCCCTCAAACTCAGAAAGCGAGGCCTCAGTCCAAATAGGTGGTAGAAGTGCCTCTATTGCAAGAGATCCTACAAAACTGCAACATGGAAAGCTAATGTGCCATCCCAAAAGGGATCCAAATGGGAGTCACATCTTTGGGAAAATACACAATGTGATTCATCAGGAAGCTCGCCACACTAGGGATACAAGGACATGAGATATTACTTAGTACTCTGGGACTGAAATTTTGCATGATTATGTATATTTTACAGTATTTACATATTCTTGGGAATGAAACACTATGCATATTTATAGCTGTGCGTCTATCTTCAGCTTTTATTTTGCCCAACATTGTTATGTGGCAGCCTCCTTGATCTCTATTTCTTAGTCATCCCTAAAGAACAAAGTAATCCAGGCTTTTAGCAGATTTTGTTCTTCCCCAATGAGAGCATCAGGGAGGAAAAAGATGGGTAAAGTGGACACCATGTGGGAGAAGATTCTAGAAACCTGTCAAGAAAGGTTTTCTCCAGCCAGAGGCTGTCTGTGCAACTTCATTGAGGAGTCTGTCTTGAGGGACAGTTTAGATGACCCTCCCAGCGCACRAGAGTAAACACTGGGATCTCACAGAGGGGATCTAAGCATGCTGWTTCCCATGGTGACACAAACTTTGCAAGATAGAGAAGGGGACATTCTTACCTCTTATGGATTTTTTTTGATTTTGTTTTCCTCACAGTATTTACAGTCTAGAGCTTTATTCTGTTTCTTCAGTGTAAAAGGTTTTTAAAAGGAAAAATCTCAATGCTTGCTCACTTTTGAGAGAGCAGAAACTGACTGAGAAATGTTAGTGCTATTATTGCTCCCGCTGTTTCTAGAGGTGGAGATCCTTGGAGACAGACAGGAACATATGTGCTTAAAAGAGAAAGCAAGGGCAGAGGCCATTTCTGGTTCTGACTTCATGTTTTCTGCCCTGGAAGAATATGGGCAACACACACAATTTAGTGGCCAGCACCTGCCAGTGAAAAGACTGATGATGGAGAGGTGACTGCAGCATGTTGAACAAACCTTCCCACTGCTGAGATCGCAGTTGGGATAAAGAGCTGCTGGAGCCCCTTTCTGTAGAAATCAGAAATCACCTTGCCAGCCAACAAGATTCCGGAGGAAAATAGTGTGGCCAAGACCATGGATCTTGGGGGTGCMCTGAGGGAGCAGTGCTGCCAAAGCAGTTACTTCCCTATGTCCTATGGCCACATTCAACTTGCGTGATCAGGCAGGTTTTTCCTTTTAAGTTGGATARTTCCTTAACTACATTCAAAGGAAGACTCTCCATTACATTTGGCTTTTTCAAATCGTCTCGGTGGCTTTATTGGTGTTACCCCATCTTGGGAAGATGGAAAGCTGGAAAGGCTTCTGTGTCCCTACTCCTCCGTTTTTTTTCCTTCTCATTTAACCCTTAGCTTCCCAATCATGCTACAGCAAACCTGGGTATGTGTAATTAGCTGAAGTGCAAATATGCACATGCACTGAAATGTATACAAGACTACAGTGCATGGGGCTACTGGCTTTCCTCACAGAATTTGTACTTTGAAAGAAAAGAGGCAATGCTTTTTTTTTTTCTATCAAAAAGGAATTTAAACCAGCTAAAACAACATTTATTTTTCCATCTTTATCTAACTAGAGAACAGATGATCGGTTTTAAACAAACAGAAAAAAAAAAAGCTACATCTAAGACAACTTATACGCCAAGTTTCATCCAAAAATACTTCTTGCAGCCAAATTGTCGATCCCTCTAAAAAGTGTTTATAAAAGAATTGCTGATGCAGCTGTTATTGTAGGAATATGAATAGCTGTAATGAAGGCTTTAGTTGATGCTCTGGCAAGCGTGCTGCTAAAAATTATTCTGAATTTATCTGGCATTCAGAAAATGCTTGAAGTGGCCAAAATGTTTACACCAGCATTATCATTTTGACAATATCCCTTTTATCCCAAAGGAAGTGAGCGATGAACAAATTCAAGCAATGTGTGAAACACGTGCGTATTTAGCATCTGTTCTGCATTCCCCTGGCAGCAATTGTTCTGTGGGAGAACACCCGGGCCAAGGCCGCAGCCACCAACTTAGCAGCAGTTGTGCTGAATCAAACATTATTGCCTATTGTGCCATTTGAAAGCYGGCATTTCAGTGAACTGCATTCCACTTTTCCTAATGATCTGTTTTGGTTTATAATCAAGAAACTCCTGGATTGGAGAGAGAGTGTTAAAATTAGGATGATCATCTTTTGGAGTTCCATTCCTTCCCTTGTTTTTTGTCATAGCACGTCTTGGCATCATTTTGAAATACTCTTTTCTCTTTTTCTTTCTCTCTCCTTTTTTTTTTTTTTTTTTAAATCCATGGAAAAGTCATGCAAAGCTCACAGGAAAACTAGAGGTATGGCATTTTCCTGTGAGTCCAGGGGTTCAGGTCTCTGGAGCAGATCCCAGTAGATTTCTGATTATAGGAMTCCATGGTAGAGTTTCAGTGCATTGTAGAATAGGGTGCATAAGAGGCAGTTGCCTCGTGGCATAGTCTCATCTCTTTCATTGGTTTTGCCTTTTTTCCTTTATTATATTTTTAGCCCATAAAATAGTGCCCTTTCCTTGATTTCTGATAGCTTGGCTGTTTAAGATTGCACTGATCAATCAAGTTTGGGTGCTGAATTGATTTTATTAAACTCACATGCAGGGAGCCATCAAGTGAATTAAACCTGCCTTGTATCGACTCACCTTAAGTTGAGGAAGACTTGACTTATACTAAATCAATATGAATTGAATTTAAAATTATTTAAGCGTGTGCACAGTTGTGTTTGCAATGGTCTAATTAAATAAATGTTAAAACGTAGTTTAAAGTTCAATGCAGTGTAATTTTGCATTTTCTAAATTTTTGCATTTTCTGTGTTCATGGTGGTAGATCTAGAAGTGTCTAGAAAACAAAGCTTTGACATAAAAATTCTTAAATCTTTTTCAAGAATTAATTTTCCTTCAAAGAATTTTCATATACCAGATATTATAATTTCAAGTAGAAAAATATCTGTACCATTTTAGAAATGTCAAAAGAAGTTTCACAGCTTCATTTTGAAATAATGTCTTAAAATATTTTTTGTCGAAAGCCAACTACAAATAATATTTTGTGTCACTTTTACCCTAAAAAATATAGTTATCTAAAATTTCTAAATGTCTAAAATTAAAAGGAAAAGAGATAATGAACAAGAAAAAAATCACAATATTTGGAAGATTTTAATTTGGAGTTGCTCTGAGCAGTTTTGCTACCAAATAAATATGCTGATATATTGGTTTTTATGGATGTACTATCTCAGTGACACTCTCCAGCTTCGCAGTTGGCCTGTAGCCCAGGAGGGAGAGGGTCTCTTATGTATTTGCTGTTCTTTGTCTGAGCCAAAGCAGAGTGGTTTTATACCAAATCATCATTACTAAAAGGTTTACTAAAAGTTTCTYTTGCATATTCCAAATATGCAATATTCTGTCTCTAATTTCTGTATCTAATTCCTTAGCTGAAGCTRAGGAACACACCAACAACTTCATGAATTAGAAAGCCAGATATTTCAATTGGGGAAAAGAAGTGTTTTCAGGAAGAGCTTTGAAAAGATGTGTTCTTGTTGCACTGAGGAATAAATGTATATTGTGAAATTAGGAAGCTGCTGTGTGTTGTTATAACATGGTCCATAAGTTTTGTTTAGTTCTGGAGTTTTCTTCAGTTTTCAGACTGCTTTTTTTTTTTTTTTCCCCAACAAGAATTGCTTGATTTTCTAGGTTACTARTTCCATTTTCATTCTCATCACTGTTTTTATCTCATTCTCTCTCTAAGCAGTCTTTGCTCTTAGGTTTATGGCCATACATGACAAAGCTGGAACCTGGCTAGCTGCTGTACGTAATCCTAATCTTTGGGGGTTTTGTTTTGCTTAGAGAGAAATCTCTTGTACTGCACAACAATATAAAACAAAAAGTGGCTCTTAATGATGGTACTTGGCACTGTTACAGCTGACTGCAAGCTCAGCTGATWGTGGGTCCTTTCTCAGTGTGAGATTTAATTTTCTTTTAGATAGCTAGCTGTGCTTGGTGTCAGCACATATAAACTGTCTTGTCAGCAGTTGGTTGCATGCTGAGATGGGAAAGTGCCCCATGGGGAGGAGGAAGAAAACTACTCCTCAACAYGAGACCAGCTGTGGGAGCCTGTGCCGTGCTGTCATTATGTCAAGAACTGGTTAGGCTTATATATTACACGTATCAAGCTGGAGGATTTCCCATCTAAGTGATGTTCATTGGGAGAGAGGGGAGAGGCAACACTCAGTAGTTATAATACTAAGCCACAAGGTTTACAGAAATTACATGGGACAAATCAAAACACCATTGCCATCCCCAGCTCATAAAGTAGTGGAAGGTAAACCAACACCAGTCTCCTTTCCAAATATATATTTAGATATATTTTTGAGTGAACAGCTTCAATAGTGAGATTTTCAAGAAATTTGATGGAGAACAGAAAAAAAAAAAAAATGTGTAAAATAACTGCAGGCCTAAAGCAGAATCTGCTTGAAGAACCCACAGTCTCATAAATGCGCCAGTTTTCAACCCTGCTCTTTTGCATCCACTAAGCAGCTTACAAGTGCCTCATGATTCTGAGTTGTTCAGAGCTGATTTGCTGCTCATTTGACATCTTCAGGCTGCTGTCTCCTGCTTCCACAACTTGTGGCTCAAYTAACTCAAACTCTGCCTCATTTATTAATGTTAGTCATTCTCAGGTCCTACCTGCCCATCTGCCTGCTCATCCAGCATGACTTCCACGAGTGCCCTAATTGGGCTGATATTTCCAAATACCTTGAAGTGCAAGAAAAAGGGCTGAATAGAGTGAAGAAGTACCTCTCTTCTCAGGCTTTCCAGTCTTTGGGTTTGCCTCTGCAGAATACAAAGCACTGCTATAGCTTTGGGTTATCCGTGCTCATAATTGATGAGGCAGATTCTTCTTTACATTTACTACAACATGCTTCTGTGGCCAAGGCAACAGGAATTTGGGCTATTGTCAGAATTTAGAGCCAACAAATGTAGAGCTTTTTATTATAAAACAATACACAATAATATATTTTGTGTGCGACTGCATGAGGCTGTTTTGGGCTTGGACTAAAACCAGAAATACTGGGTAACTAGAACAAAGCAAAGGGAATTGTACTGAGGATATCAGCAATGCTTAATTTGTAATCCATGAGTACTCAGCATCTCTCAGGAATATGTACTTTGAAGCTGCTTGAGCAAATCCAAAATCTCATACGCATCTTTTTCAAGGGATTGAAGATAATCATCGGTCCAAACTTTTCAGAGTAGCCATTTAGTACAAAAGCTCAGGTTGGGGCCCATACTATAACTTACAGGAGCTACATTTTATGTTTCTCAATTTACAGGAAAATTGCATTCTCTTTCTGGAAACAGGGTTTTTACAAAATATGGTAAATGTGCATAAGCAGCTACATGCAGTTGAGAAGAGCCCCAGCGCTGGGGCTGATGAGCTCCTGACTGCACCTCCCTTGCTCCATGTCAAGGAGCCCTTGTCAGAGGCAGGCGCCAGAGGCATCAAAGAGAATGAGTTCTGTAGCTGGAATGTTTCCTGGGCCATGATTTTATTTGGCAGTCTTGAAAACTCAACCAGGCTTCTGCCAAAAAGTATCTATCATGCACATACAAAAGAGTATCCCTCACTAAGTTCTACAGCTCTTCAGACAGCAAAGTTATGGCATATTTTCTCTTGGTTGCAAACAGATTTTACTTCGTAAGAGAATTTTAGTCAATTCTTCRAAAACAAAATTGGTGGCCACATCTTGAACATGTGAAATGACTTATACATGCATAAGGAGACGGGAGAGGAGAGATACTCGTTTGTCATATGCACAACTTGAAATTTCTGTAGGGACTGATGGAGCGAACCTCAGCCAGTAAGTACCGTGCCACATGCTGTCAAGACCTTAGAAGTTGTATACGCAGTACACCAGGCTGTCCTCTGTGTCCTCTGGTTTGTCTTCCCATATGTCCAGCTAACTACCACCTGCTATCAAAGTACAGCTTGTCTGAGTACATGAGAAGCTGCAGCAATTTTACTGCTTGCAAGCAACCACTTATTTGATCTTCCTGCTATCTCCAAAGATTACTGTGGGTGCTAGAGGGCAGCCACAGATGTCATTGTGCAAGTGAGAAGCCAAAGGCAAAAGCTTCTGCAACTGAGACCCTTGGCTCAGGCTTCCCATGCTGCAGAGCCTGATAATTAACACAGCTGGTGCTTTTGTGGTCACAGTGCATGCTGTGAGGGTGCTGGCCAGGGGCAGCCACTCTGTGCAGAGGGAGAGAGGCTGTCAGCTATCAGTGCTGGTGTTTGGGTGCCAGGTGAGGTGGGAGGCTGTGGGCAATGAGGGAAGTTGCCTAGGTCAGGGTCAGGAGGAAAAAGCTTGTGGCAGAGCTACAGACTGGGAGGTGCCTGAAAGGAGCAGGGAGCCTGTATGAAATGAGGAGCAAGTGCAAGGTGGCTCTGCAGAAATGCTGGTAAGATCAAGGCTTTCCCAGAAGTGCAGAGAAGCAGCCTTGAGGGTGTTCAAGCTGGGAAGCCATTAAAGGCTATTGACTAGGAAAGAGCTGAGCAGGTCTGACTTTTTCTCTTGAAAGAGTTCCCTACTTTCTAAAATGAAATTTCAGTCTTCTAGGAAAATATCTTTAGTGTCTTTATCATGTTTAAAATGTAGACAATTCTGCTTCAAAAACTGGACTTCTTGTACATGATGCACAAAATGAGTGTTGTGGCCTCTATGTACACAGCAGACAAGCTCAGCCGTTTAACAGAATTGGTGAGAATATGGTGAAYGTCACACAGATACATTTTCAATTTTGATGCAAGTTCATTCAGAACTGTGATTATATAACATCTTGTGAAGGTTTAATTCCAACCACTGGGTCCCTGACCAAGCCRCTGACTTTGTGGCTGCTCGCACCTATACTGTAAATGTCATGCTGCAAATGTGAACCCAAAATGGGGTAATCCCWAGGTGGGCCTGAGGAGCACATCTAGGAGGGAAACTAACTGAAAAACTAGCAATTTTATTTTGTTTGAATTTTTTTCACCCAAATACCTATTTAGTCACATTAAAAATTATGAATTTGATTTAGATTGGTAAACATTTTCTCTAAAAAAGTGCAAATAAATTTAAAAACTTGGTTTAGAATTTTTTTTTAATTGAGGAGGGGGAATAAAGGAATTAACCTAAGCAAAGTTTTGGTTTCCCAGAGAGAAATTTGCGTCTTTTGTTTGTAAACRTTTTAGTTGACCTGAAAACAATTTTTTTGTTTGTTCTTTAGTTGTGGAAGATGCAGGAATTTACATGATCAATTTACGTGATGAAGGTAGTCTTCTATCATTTTCTAGTTAACGTATATTGACAGCAAGTATGCCTGGATACAGGAGTAGTTGGGAGTTTTGTGAATACCTTCCACCTTTGTTTAATTAGAGATATGTTCCATGTATTGGTATTCTGATTGACTTTCCTAAGGAGAGGGAAAAGAAAGGCTTAAGCTCTTAAGCCTGAAGTGGAAAGAYAGACTGGCAAAAACAAATTGGATTGTTAAATCTCATGTCCTGAAACTTCAGAGTAATCACATGCTGGGGTTTAACCCAGAAATGAGTGTTGAATCCACATTCCCCACRCCATATAAAGCTGCAAAACTGTGTGCAACACTTGATAGGTATTCTAAGGCCATTACTCGAAAGCACTAGAGATGCAAGCAGAAGCATGACATTCACCCGAGGGGGGAGAAGAGTTCTAGCACTTTGTTTYTGGAAGATCCATTTTGATTCAATCTTCTTTCAACTAAATCTTTTGCATTTTAGAAAAAAAMACTTTTACAAGTATCTATGTCACATTATTATTGTGTTTAATTGTTGTATTAAATCAGCAGTATTTTAATTTTTCTACAAAACGAATCTTTTAACAAAATCATTTTAAAATATTAGAAATGAATAGATATTTTTTCTCAAAAAAAAWGAAGCAAAAATACTTTACAAGGATGAAATATTCCTCTAATACTCCTATTGTATGGTGCACAGCAGTGGAATTACGCTGGTGTAACTCAGGGCAAAATTGMGCCCTCAGAGAGAATGGACTTACGCCTACCTTTAGAAATGATAGATGCATTCAGCTTGCGAGAGCTGTAGCTCATTATATCATCTGGAATATGTTTTAGTCACATAAAGTATTTAGTTTAAATGATCCTAGAACTTGTGATAGACAGAGGCAGGGAGGATGGCCTCAAATCTTAACAGTCCCATTACTCCCTATGCTGTCAGTCATCAGCTAACCCTGCATTACGGAATGGGGGCACTGCTGCAGCAGGATCTTCTCCCTGGTTATTAATAATGCTTGCAGGATTCTGTTCTGAATAATGGATTAAAGATTTTCATCACCAATTGGCAGGCCAGTGGGCAAGCTTAATTTAAAAAGCATGTTAATAAAATTATGTTTTGGGAGTAATAAGAATAGTTTAAATGGAGCTTGAGCTGGTTGGAGATACTCTGTTAGGCAAAGGATATTGACAGACAGAAGCAGAAGACCTTGGTATCCACCACAGACTTGAATCTTTGAGATTATAGTCTTTATAAAAATAATACTTAACATTTGATATATCTAAAGAGATGTGCAAAAGTGGAGAAATAAAAATGTAATGTTGCTTTTTATTTTCCTTTGTAACAGTGTACTTTTGTGGAACAAAGCATTGTCAGTATGCCACGGGAGAGAACATATGAGGAGCCTTGCAGAAACAGCTTCCCAGCAGAGGAGAATGCAGCCATGGTAAGTGTGATTGCTATTGTTAGAGAAATTTGGATTTATTTATGCGCACAACCCACTCCCCCACCCTCCCCACATGCCAGTGTAGCTGCAGAGGCAATCTCTTCTGTCAAGAATCCAAGGCCAAYGCTTTTGTCTGCTTGTCTGGGGAGAACTCCGTCTCAAGTATTGATTGTAATTAGAGAGCTAAGTAGAGAGCCAGTTCTTCTGRCTCTGTGACTATTACCCTGACCCTGAACTTCGTAAACAAAACCTCATGTCTCCATGCTCAAAAGGTGTAATCCTGCTGGGATAATAGGAGCTTCAGGAAGGTTATCAGGAGAACAAATATGCTGGGAAAGGTACTGCTTTCTGATGGAGCAAGCCAGGCTAGAAAATACAGACAGCTCTAAAGCTTTGCTGTGTCTAAATGGAGATGAACCTGCTTGTGCTGTTTAACGTTCTGTGTAAGGTATGGCTGAGCCATCAACTACCTTCTGTTTGTTTGCAGAATCATTAAGAACAGGTTGAGGCAAGTACATGAGTATCAGTCACCCTGTGCGGGTCTGTTACTGTGTGACGCTGCATTCTGAGTCATGGTGACTTGAAAGGTACAACCCATGGCAGGAAAGTTGTTGTTGTTTTGTCTTTTTTAATTTGTTGTGAATTCTACATAAAGTCTGTCCTGCAGGATGTGCTGTAGGGGGCTGTAGCTCCCTTGAAAGATAAATAATAATACAATAATTACAATAAACATTATATGAAACTAATATTACTGCATGCAGAGAAAAAAGTTTCCTTCTAAAAGACTGTCATAGTAGTATCACTCTTCAGCAATCTCTGTGAGCCCAGTGAAATGGAAGGATCTGTGTGGTAACAGGCTAAATGTAATTGCTAAAGCTAGTTAGCATGCTCTCCGAGATACGTGAAGGTTGATCTTCGGACTGAAGCTGCGAGTTCTGTAAAATTGCCTGTGCCAAACATATGCTAATTGGAATAAGGAATCAGATTTTTTTTTGTTCTGCTTAAATGGGAAAGTAGAGAAAAGCTGGAAATAAGTCCTCACTTTTTCTTTAAGAGAGAAAAAAAAAGCTTCATAACAAAAAAAATTAGTAAACAATGCAAATATATATTTGTATATCTAGTAAAGAATTAGCCAATAGTAGCGGATATTATTAGCAAACAGTATACAAAAATGCGTTTCCCTACTTTACTCATGGGTTTCTGAGGATTGCAGTTGACAGAAAATCACCCTATGTGTACAAGTAGTTTTGAATTCTTTTAATTACTTCTGCCAGAAAGGTAAAGAAAATGTTCCCGGAACCGCTATATCCAGCTGGAGAGTGTGCTCTGATGTGCTAATGAACCATCGAATTCAAGTAGTAGAACTAAACTGTTCCTTCAAAGGATTCCTTTCTGCTTTTCATCTCAAAGAATTATGTCATAAAAATACACAGTTCCATAACTTGAAGAATAAATGGTTAAATTTGAGGGCTTTAAATTTTTCCTTTGGTGTCAACAACGAAGATTTTAACTTGTGTTGGTTTCATTAACAAGTAATTCGCTCTCTTTACAGAGCTCTTGATTTAGTTCTGACATGGAAACAGCTAAGGATAGGGAAGGATTATTTAGAGCTATTTGTGCCTTGCTCTCACTTTGGAGCAGAAAGAAATTCCTRTGTGGAATCCCAGCTGTTTCTTCCTTTTCTAGTTTATTTCTTCCCGAGTAGTCCCTATTCTGAGTATAGCAATGGCTTTCCCTGCTCTATCACTTTCAGAAAGATTTCTAGCTGTTTTTCTTAGCTATATGCCAGTTTAATGGCTGACAGCTGTGATTTCTGGCATCCTGACCAAAGCACAGGAGAGACTTAGTTTTTATGTGCACATCACTGCACTCTTCAGGCTGGTAAAAAATTGAAAGCTCAGTGTTCAACAAGCTAGAATAGCTAGAATACGTACATCGGATACAGCCAGAAGAAAACATACCTGAACTACTGATCAGTTTGGCTGCATGCTAAGGAAAAGACAAGTCTGAAACAAAACCTGACTTCAAAACTTTGGGGCAGTCTAAAGAAGAGCACAGCAGGCATATGCAAAGTTGGATGTAGCCTTTGTTCCAGTGTGGTGCTGACAGATGCTTGTCTGTTGAGTGAAGATACTTGGCCATAGTCTGTGAAACGTGGGGCAACACTGACTTAGGAAGGAAAAGACCTGGAAGGATGCACTTTGGCCTCTGAGAGCACCGCTTGCTAGGTGAGTGCCCAGTGAAGTTTTCTTAGATGTTTGTGAATTGTGTTACCAGCTACATGTCCAGTAGAGCTGCCTGCCTCCAAGCACACTGGGAATAGGCCTCTGTGTCCGTGAGCTGCYGTCTCGCGATAGCAAAGGTGCTTTTGCTGCTGTAGATGGGGCATCCTGCAAGGCTTGGCCTCCTCCCGCAGCTTTTTGCAGAGCCGCCTGGGCTGGTGCTTCCCCGTACGCACGGAAAGCCAGTGGCCTGGGAGGAGGGAGCAGTGCAGAAGCAGCCATGTGAGGCTGCTGGGAGTGGAGGGAGGGAGATGGGGAGGCACAGCTGCAAAAAGGCTAGCAACCCGACAGCACGCAGAGGGAAAAGGCAAATGRTGGAAACTGCCTTTTTTTTTTCTTCTGTGTCTCCTTCTGGAATGAGAATATTCTGGGTAAAAGACCTTGTGACAGTAACTTCAGTAGTCTATTGGTTTTAATACTCTTTAGAAGCTGCCGTGTCTTCTGCCATGAGCTTCAAATGTGTTTTATGGCTTCCCTTATATAGTGCATCACTCTGAATAAAAAGAATTCTTRGCAATAGGCTTTTAGGGAAGCTATATATGTGCACATATATGAGTCTTATTCTGTACTTGTGGACTAAGTAGTAATAGGCATCGATCAAAGGATGAGTCAGCTAAAGCAAATCCCAGAATATTTTAAGTACTTCATCAGTCACCTGAGAATTTAAAATTAGTGTTATAGGGATATTTTCTTTTTCTTCACTGTAAATACAATCTAGCTACCATAATGAAGAAAATAATAATACCTTGCACTTCTAAGTTCTTTTAACACAGCTAAAGCAGTTAATTTTGTGATGTCAATAATTAACTTTGTGTAACTTCAAAGACAGCATGTCATCAAAACAAGTTTAGTATATGAATATTCAACAATAGCTGTTTTGCCCCATTGCTACTAGCTTTGCAAAAAAAAAAAAAAAAAAAAGAGAAAAATATATCTTTTAAAAAGACTGAATATTTATTATTTACATTTAAAACGATGTTTGTGTAACAGTAAGCCTGGAAAGCACTCATTCCCTTGCGATAAATAAGTAATTTCTTTTTTCCTCTGCTAAAAAGACAAAAATTGAAGAATGGCTCATTAACTGCAAAGCACACATCATCAAGTAATTTAAATAGATCATCATGCCAGCTTCACACAAGCATTAGTAATGTTCAAAACACCTAACCTTGGCTTTCTCCGAAGCCAAGAATAAAACTGTTGCCAAGCATAACATTGAGCCTATGATAGTAAAATATGTTTGCTTTTATTTATTGCCAGTATATTGCAAAAGAATGATACATGACTTGAATTTTCATTCAGATATAGTGAGAATTTTATACTTTGGCTATCCCACCCTGGGCTATTACCTGCATACCCAGCAGAGCAATCTGAGCCCTTGAGAATACGCTGCGTGGAGCAGTACTTGCTTCCTGTAGSAAGTGGCTTGCAGGGCAGGCGGAGGCCTGGGGCTGCAGCGGGCTAACAGAGCGAGGGGCATGGTGTGAGCGCCGAACGCACCCGGGGCGCTGCGCCCGTCCTGGCACGCGCGCCAATGACGAGCCGACCGGCACCTTCCGTGACAGGGGCGCGGGAATCCCTCATAACGGCCCACGTTGCTTCACTGTCTAGACTTAATCTGATGAGAAACTGGCTACTTTTTATGAGTGGCCATAATGCCATCCTTTGCTGTCTCACAGGGAATGCACGTAGCGTGTCCTGTGCCCCAGCAGCTTGGTTAGAGATAGAGTGCTTTCTGGTGTCTTTATTTCTTAAAGCATCTGTTATGATATACAGTTTTAATTCTGTCTTACTGTAAGTTGTGCATTTCTTTTTGTAAACTGTCAGTACTGAGACGACAAGGGTCAGGAAAACTTTGGCCGTTGCACAGGCTTGAGCCACGTTGGGGACCAGTTGCTCTTCAGCCCTCTCATAGGCTTCTGCTTGGGTTGGCCCCATTCAAAACATGAATCCTAAATATGGATCTTGGGGAGCACATATTGCTCTGATTTTATTTATTTATTGTATTCACTTCCTTTCAGGTGTAWTTTTTGGACCTGACCTGAGTCTGTTCTAAGCAGTATCAAACAATTCCAGTTGATTTTCAGTAAAATTTAGTCAATCACGCCCAATATTTATAGTTTTGAAATACTCAGCCCAAATATTTCCCTTAAAATGAACTGSTAAAATTATCTGTAGAACGTAGTTACTTAGTTTTTGCTTATTTTAGTTCTCAAGGCATGAAGGCTTTGGTGTTAAGACCATAAATTAAAAWGACCTGGTAAATGCTGTGTGGATATTACCAAGAGACTGCAGGAAGAAAGAGCTCTGCATCTTGTAAGGATGTGAATGGGGGAGCCTCGGAAAGAGCAGGTGCCTGTAGTAGGCTCTGGGGCAGCGGTGGGGCACGGTGCTCTGGGAGAAGCCCTGTGTGCCAGGGCGTTCTTGATCTGTGCCTCATACTGCATTGTACTACCTAGTGAATCAACTAATGAAAAAGCCAACAGCAAATATCTGAAGGGGATGAAATCGGGAAGCACACGACTGAAAAGAGTTGCAAGAAAAAATGTAACTGGATATGATGCAATGGAGAAGGGCAGTCCTGTGGTGGGAGCGTAGTGTGCTTCCCATAGTGAACTGCACTGCTGCCACCATAGAGAGTGACTTTAAATAAACTGCACAAACAAAAACATATTGAAAGCAAGTGATAAATTGGAAAATGTTCACTTACCATCAATGAATAGAAGAATAAATCTCCTACTTAGCAGAAGTCACTAAGCTATTCTGTTTGTAGAGTCAAAAGTCCTCTGGACTTCCTTTATTTTGTACTGATGCAGGGCTGTAGATAAAATAGTGCCTACGGGCCATTATCCTGATTTCTATTAAAATGTTCCTGCAGCAGGCTTCAAAATTGAGGAAATTCTGGAAGCAACGAAGTGTTCTGCAGCTGTGTCCACAGACAGACAGAAGTTCAAGCTGTTGCTAATTTTCAAGTTTCAACAGTTCTATTGCAGGCTGCTCTTGGGAGCAACTTTGCCTTAGTGAAAGAAAAAGACAATGAGGCTTTTTCGTGCTCTTTTCCAGCTGAGGTTCAGTTTGAGGATTTTCAACTCCCTTCCCTGCGAATAAACATGTCCTAAGTGAAAGCTGAGGAGTTGCACCTAAGAAGCATTTGTGCATATTTTATGGTCCATCTACTTACGCTTCACTCTCTCACTGGGAAAACTGCTAATATCTGAATGCAGATTCTCAAAGTTATCCACTGTATTTCTGTAACTGTGCTGTCCTGCCTGTTCTAATTGAACTACATATATCTGGCAACACACTATTCTATTATCGCACTGTTCTATTAGCTTTCATTCCCACCTACAAATTTTAAAACAAATAGGTGCAACCCATATTAAAACCAGGGAAAGAAATATCCAAAACTAATAAGTTTCATAATGTATGAAATCAGCTCTTTATTGCTCAGGCTGACTGAGGATATAGACTGCATAGACCTTTTGGGTGATAAATGAGCAGCATTTCCAAGAATGAGGACAGACAGGAGATGCTAAGTAAGTGCTATCGGGCTGCCAAAAGCATTGTGCTCAGCAGGAAGAGGTTTTTTTCTGTAATTTCACATGACAAACTGTATTACTCATGCTAGTGTAACACAATATTTGTGACTGCCTTGATGTGGTCCACTTAAATATTGAGGAAGCTGCTCCTTCCAAATATTCCTGTGCAAGTACAACATGCTACATTAGCTCTAGTCAGTGAAGTGGTGAGTTGTCAGCTGCAGCTAATGTGAATGGCATGGGCCACCTCATCACTGAGTGACCTGCAGTCATCATGCAAACATTGGTATTTATGAGCAGCTCTTTGGTGGGGTTGTCTTCAGCTTGCTCATGTCTGATGTTGGAGGTTATATTCCCAGAGCTGTTTTGTTCTGTGTTATCTGCTGAGGCATCTTCCTCTCTTTGCTAATCCAATTGGAATGACCACCGAAGCCGGCCTGTGTGTGGTACCAGGAGCTGCCATTTTTCTTCCCGTAAGAAGCCGACAGTGCTGATGCCACTTGTTTATCGGCAAGACACGCGCATCAATCGGCTCCCGGGGAATTCAGAGCTCGCACCACATTGCACTTCCCAGGGAAGACTAGCTGAACTGAAATGCCTGACATGCCTATGTCAGCTTTTCCTGTTACAGAATGAAACATTATTCCTTTTCCTTCACAATCTCTGAAGGAAATGAGAGCGATGTTAAGCTGTCAGTCACTTAAGTCTCAGCCATTCATTAAGCAAAAAGTGTTATATAAAATCAGTAATTTTGCCTGCCTGGAATAAGCTGCAGCATTGGCAATTACTCAGGAACACCTCAACCATTACTGCCCTAAGCTGTTTAGCTTGGAGCAAGTCTGATCATTAGAACTGCCATCTTTACCACTAACCTTCTTGTGCAAATAGCATTTTTTAAAAACTATTAACAGCTCGGGGTTCACMGTATAGTTTGATTTGAAGCTTCTGAAATGTTTGTTGCTCTTTGCAGCCTGGATCAGTTAAATATTTCTGATAAAAAGAAAATTGTTGGTGGATAGAATAAGTAGCTAGATGTCTACTGTACATTTCTTTTTTAAACTATTCTATTGCTTATGTATTGGGATGTTTGGGGGAATGCAGGGATATCTGAGGTCCCTTAAAATCCATAGGCCAATGTAAACAAAAATTTTCTTCACTTTTTATCGCAGTCTTCCCATCTTCTGCTGAAATTCAAAATATGCATGAAAGACTACGATTAATCAAAGTTGCAGATGCAAATGACAGTTTTAATTATCTTTTAATTGATATTTCAAAGGGGTCATTATCAAAATTAATTCAAGGAAATTTACATGAGTGAACACAGAAAAGCTCTTTAGCCAGAAGGAATATATAATCATTGGAACTTTACAGATTGGATAGGTTCCTCCTACAGCAGTTTTGTATTGCCTTTCATAAAGGTATATACATGCTGGACCAGTAAAAAAAGTCTTCAGGGTGGAAACAAGAAATACCAGCTGCTCTCACAGGATCCAAAGGAAAGGGAAAACAAATGGAAGTAGCAATGTCCTCTACACAGGTAGAGGAAGCGATAAGCAGATCCCTTCACCAAAGGCTTGACAAAGACACCAAACATTGTCAGAAAAAAACAGTTAGATTGTTTGCATTTTATCTAGTTTTATGTGAATTTTTCCCAGAAATGTGGTTTCTGTCTTCATCCTGGATATACTCTACATCTGACATAAAAATGTTTTTTCTTGAAACCTAGCCTTTTGCCATGTCTTTTTCTTTCTGCTTCTGGTATCTTTTCCGTCATTTCCCTGTGCCACCTACTGCTCCCAACTCGTGTAGCTTCAGGTAAGTTATCTGGCCTCTGCTTCAGCAGTGCCCCTGTKGGCTAAGAGGGAACGGTGCTTCCCTGTCTCCTGGGCGCTGAGTTTAAATGCACTTGTAAAATCATTTCAGTAGCTCCTGTGCAGAATTCGAAAAGGAAAAGCATCATATAAACATCAGTGGATACCAACGACCCTTTGAAGAAATTGCAAACAACCTCCTTCTGTTTCTCCTATTTTCCTTTTCTTGGATAATGAGACACAGAAATATTTAGCTGGGGAAAAGAAAAAGGAGTGTGTGGGGGAGAAAGGCTTGTGTTCCTATTTGGCAGGGATTTTTGCTATTGAATTAAAACATCAAAGGTAAAATGAAAATGCAGATATATAGTTTAGCTACCTGACCTTTTACCTTAGAGTAAGTTCTTGAATTCCCTCCTGAAATAGAGGCTGTCATACACAGCTGTGACATTCTCCAAGTATCAAGTGAAAGGACAGGCTGTTCCTGTAACAGCAGGACTTGTACATTATTGGAAGCCTTTACCTAAGATAAGGGGAAAGTAGCTAACACTACCCTATGGCTTGGTTATGCTCTAGTTACCCGTCTTCAGCAATTTATCTTTGCGCTGGCAAATAAATAAGAAATACATGCTTTCCCCTAGGGGCTGAGTAGAAAAATACTTACAGATTATAAATGCTAGTTAGACTATATAAATCTAACATTAAAAAAAATCCTCCAATACCAAAAGAATCTCAATTTGTTAATATTAGGATATTTTTACATTATTGAATGGTGACATCTTGCAAGGATGGATTCTGTATTCTGTGGACCTTTGTACAGATTCTGAGTAGCAGTTTTCTAGTTATTAAAGGGCTTTGGAAGGGTAAAGATTGACTAAAACTCTCAGGCGATGTCATAAAAGTCATTGAAAGAACTAGGAATGCTCAGCTTTATAGACCAGGAGTCAGAGAGGRAGGAGGAGGGAAAGGGATGCAGTAACAATTTATAGAGGGTACATAAAAGGCTGATACAAGATTATTTCACATCCTTGAAGCACATAACAAGAAGAAATATAATTTTATATTTATAACTTTCAAATTTAAATTATATTTAAAACTTTAAAATACTTAATAAATATTGCCAACWAATATGCCAGTACTTTGACGTAATACACRYCAAGTCTATTCTGTAGCAGGACAAAAATTTGTAAAAGAAGACTTGTARTRTATAGAGATAACAGAGTGAGACAGKATGAYTCAAGACATATATTTTGTCTTTTCATAYGCRTGGTTTATTCTTCTCCAATACAATTAGATTTTCATCTCTGGTAATATGTATGGAAAGTAAAACCCRTTTGTATATGTAAAAGCATTTAAGAAGGCAAATATATGTTTCAACATTCYTATATAAAGAACTAGAAATGCTCAAAACTTAGTAATAGATTTAATGAGCATTAGGATTGTAGTGCTACAGCAGGTGTTTGTGCTCTGCCTAGTGAGAGGCTGGCAGCAGCTGAAAAGGCTGTCTCCAGTTTGGTGGTTTTAGACACTGAACTAGACATGTAGCTGATGGTCGTGCTGATGCCTTTCGTTTTAGGTCAAAACCAAACTTTTATTTTTGTTCACCCTTATTTGAGCACTGGAACAAGCAATGCAGAGCTTCTCTTCAYCACTGATACTATCTTTCTATTTTCTCATTATGTTTTGGTTTGGTAAATTCCACTATCTGGATGATAAGGCAACCCTGACAGCAAATAATTAATTTTGAGGAAAATGAAAATTAGTTTATTTTACTGCATTGACAAATAAGGTCTTTGAAAATAAAAAATGGCATCTAGGTTGTTAGATTTCTTAATTTGTTTTTCCTTTTTCCTTCTGGGCCCTCCTGCCCCTCCAAGAAACGTAGGAGGCTTTTAAGAAGTATTTCTGGATTTGTTTTCTTTTTACTAAAGGAAAAGTTTCTCATATAGTTTTGTTGATCTCTGTAGATTCATTTGTTGGAGAAAGGCTGACAAAATGTGTGTCAAAACTTAAGGCAGAGCCTAAACCAATCCTGTTGCATTAAAAATAAAAAATAATAAKCCAATTGTTAACTCATGCAAGCTCAGATTTGCTGCTCACCAAACTACCAGAAAGCCCTCCACTTTCTTCAGCATATACGGGACGGAGGCCCAAGTATCTCACTCACGGTAGCAGTTTCATGAGCATCTGAAAGTTGTGTTTCTACCAGGATTTATCTTTAAATGCTTCCCATTCCTGTTGGCCCAAACACTGTTCCGCACAAGGGGAGGACTTTGTAAGCATTCCCAATAATAATGTGCAAATAATTGCTTCTTATTGGTGTGACAACTGCACTCACTTTCCCTCTGAAATAGCCGCAGGGATGTGGCTACTGGAAGTAGTATTTTGAGTCCTCTAACAAATCCATGGACCCTTTCCTGCCCTGAAATTCATGCTGAGCTGTAGGGCAGGAGAACATGCATGATGGATGGATTCGCTCACTGCTCTTGCTACATCTCTTGATTTTGTAACACTTAGTTCATCAAGTCCTCGTTACCTTGTGTGGCTGAGAGATGCAGGCAACCCCRACTTCATACAGCTCAGGTGCCACGCACAGCTCCGACGAGGCAGAGCGGAGGCCACGTCTTTCAGATAATTAGAAATTCAGCTCTGCTTAACTTTGCCACGCTGTCTAGCAGAAGGAGCATGCCGCCTAGGTGTGATACTGGCTCTGATATGTTGGTTCTTATCTTCCCCAGTTGTGAGAAGCAGAGGCAGTTCTGGTTAGATTTAGTTGAAAAGTGTTGCTGAAGATTGGTAGCACCAGCAAAGCTGAGTGTGTTGTAAAAATTGCTGGGTTCTCAACAAAAAGATACCTAATGTTTTGCTTTTCACAGATCAAAATGGTTCCTAGAAAATGAGATGAGAATTGAAGTTTTGTATCTTCCATTTTTTCCCCCAAGGAATGTACGAGTTGTTTCCCAGCTAACTGCTTATAACTCATGGGCTGGTACCATCTCACAAATAGTTCAGTCAGACACTGGGAGAATGTATTGAACCTACCTGCATGATCTGATGTACAAAGGTGAGAAGAGTTTATTTTTCTTACTATTTAGACTATATTTTAAGTGAATTACCAGGAGTTACCTCCAATTTTCTTTTTTTTTCAGCCCTTTCAGCTTCAAGAGAGATCAGAGCATGTGGCTGTTAAGGCCAAGATTTCTCTGATAAAACTTGTGCGCAAATCTGCACAGCTGGGTCCCCATGACCTTTGGYACCATTGGTACCTTATTTTAAAATCTATTTTCATTTCAATTACTGATCCAAATCATTTTTCCCTCCAGTTTCATAGGAATTTCAGTTGATTAGCAAAAAAATGTAAACTGGTTTCTAAGTGTGTCTTTAGGTTTTGCAAAAAAAGAAAAATATAATTGAGGGTTTTAATTGCATGAAATAGTCTGAGGTGGAAAAGCTTACTTAATTTAATGTACTACTCGGTGGATAATGATATGGGGAAAATCAACCTGTTACGCTCATGTGTTCTGACTTGCTGTAGATGTCAGTAATAGAAGCACAACAGATCTCTCTTATTCATTAAAACTGCAGAGGTAACTGAGCATACTCGAGCAAAGCTGGTCTTCTAAGTAGGTGCTRTGTTTTCTGTATATGCTTCCAAAGTAGAAATGCTTTTTAGGTTGTTTTATTAAAGGAACAAAACATCAGGTATGCAACAAAAAAAGTTGTCAATCTTAATTATAACAGCTCAATTAAAGGTACGTTRTAACTTGTGTTTCTAGTTTGGTGCCTGTATATTTAACTTGTATTGCTGTTGTAAAAGTGTGAGTATAACCTGACAGCTGTCAGATTAGCTAAAATCGGTGAGAGCAGATTTTTCCTCATATTTTGTGTTTATAACTACATATGTTATATCACTACCAGTGAGCTACCATATAGGTTTTATGGTTTTAATTTAATTTCTCAAGCATTGGCTTGAGAATTAACCCAGCACTACTGTCTGGAAAGTGGACCGATCAATTATTAATGAAGTAAAATTAATAAAATGTACATGTTTGTATCATGGTATAATGTTTTGCAGTTTGGTGCCAGTAACAATAACCTATGTGCACTTCTCTTGAGCAGGTTTCCAGTGCAGTACAGGTCAGTGGTAAAAATATATACGGTATGAGTAAAGCTGGATGCAAAAAAAAATATTATTCCAAATTTTATTTATTTTTGTTAAAGGTTTAAGAGAGAATTTAAATTCAGTCCCAGTAAGCATTTCTGGGACTGAAARCAGTGATCTCGCTGGGTTCTCTAAATGAACATACAGTCACAAGAGGAATCAGAAGTGAAAAACGCAGCTCAGGAGCCAGTCTCTGGGGAACAGATCAAGTGGCACAATTTATTAAMCAACTCCTTGAAGCTCTGCCACTCTTTGCAAAGACTGTACAGCTTCAGCACCTCTAATTATGGCTTGTGCCATGTCTGATTTTCTTTGGCAGTGCTAAATATTGGTGTATTTATAGCTCATCCCTAAATTGCTTCTGAAGCATTTTGCAACCAGGCAGAAGTAACAACCTGGGCAGAGCGGAGCAGAACTGAAGGGATGCAGAGCATATGCAGTCACATAATAGAGAGTAAACTGGTTGACAGATCTCAGTGGGGCTGCAAGGGTGACCTTTTCAAGCAGGCCTTTTCATATCTGGGATATGAAGGTTTGAGCAGGAAGTGAAAGAGAGACYAAAAATTTGGGAGAATGGAGGATGAAAGTCTGTCAGAATTGCACAGCTCCAGAAAGCGCTGATAAAGGTGGTAGYCAAAAAGTCAGAACGGCAAGACCTGAGCCAGTTTTCCCTCTAATACCCTTATAATGAATGGTTTATTGAGAGTTTAATATGTTGTGTGCTGGAATAATTTAAGTGGACGGATTTATGTCATTCCTATGACTTTTTCTGTTTGGCTTGATACTTGTTTGAGGAAGTTTATATTTGTTTTCGAATGTAAGAGAAGCCATAATAATTTTGGATGGTAGTAGAAGCCAAGTTATATATTTTTAATTGTCTGTGCTGGCTAAAATATATTCATTGGCCTCTCATGCATCCRTAGACAGACACAGGGCGTATCCAGGCACTGCCACTATCAAATAGTATTACTTTCCACAAGCCAGGAGGAGTAATTCGAACTATTTCTGTGGGGTTCTAGTCTTAGAAATATGATCACRTCCACACACTACATTTCAAGTGAAGGTTTATTTGCTGCATATATCTAGCATTTGTAAAACTTYCAACTACAAGCATATATTTTTCTGGACATGCAAACATACATCTTCCAAATCCAGTCACCACTATCACCTAAACAAAACCGTTTATTTCTGGGTACAGCTTAGTTGCACAGGCAGTTACTCATAAAAGCAGTGGAAGCTGTCCAGATTTTAAGAGAAGTCAGGAGGGAAGAGTGCTGCCCTGCTTGTAGTTAACCCCACTGCTTGTCCCCTTTTCTCTGGGCAGTGGCAGGGCCGGGGAGAGATTCCCAGGCCAAGGCTTCCCATCCACATCAGCAATTGTCTGGCACAGCCCAGGGGAGACGAGCTGCAGCACCCCTGAGAAAAGCGTGGAAGGGTGGGCACCCTGCTCCATCCTGGAAGCGTGTGATCCAGGGACTATCTTATACTTAGAAATACAATTAAAATCAAATATGATCCTTTCTGGGGCAGAAGTTGTTAGTGGTATTTCTTGTTCCCTAGGATTTATCCCAGGTAATAAAAATGAACCTTTGTTTATAGACCTGTATGTGCCTTCATCTTACCAAGAGGGATTAAAATAGAAACATCATTCAAGTGAAGATGTTCAATGAACCTTTATCTTTGGGGATGATGCAGTTTATCTGTTTGAGGAATAATTGGACACCAGATGACAGAGCAAGCTAATTTTATCAAAAGAGTGCGGAATAAAGACTGCAGACTCTCACTATGTCTAATTCCATTTTAGGTCATAGTAAAAATMATAATGCCTTACCTTTGAAGTGGCCATTTTAGCCTTTATGTTGCAGATTACTAGCATAACAGTGTGATAGAAAAAGACATAAAGACCCCTCYTGTATGCAGCCATTTTTATCAGAAGGAGATAAAAATGACCAGGTTGTGAAAGTAGTAGTATCTAGGTCATTGAATCAATCTTACACCAATTTATGACCGTGCAGGGAAATGAAAATGGAAAACAGACAAATAGTCTTTAAATCCTGTTAACAAATTACATCCATCACTCATGCTCGCATTTCCTTCAGTTTTAGGGATATGAATGCCATCAGTGCTGAACATGACTTGGAGCTCATAAATCAGTTCTGAAACATAAAAATCTGTGGAGCTATACAGGGAATGTTCCCAGAACTGCTGCATAAACCAGTAATACAGATATGTAAAAAGCAGATGAAGATGAAATGTTTTATCTAGGGCCTTCAACTTTGGAGGGTTTTAGGCAGGAATGTGGTYGTTGCGCTGGCTGGCAGGGGCAGGAGCAGCACCACATTATTTCTTAGGAAGAAGATTTCTAAAACATTGAAGTGCTACTAAATTTCATTAGGGAGCTGAAGTGCCAATCTGCCAAATTAATTGAACCCGCTAATGAGGAGCAATGATTAGTATTTTATTAGGAAATCTGTATGCATGGAAAATAACACTTTCCTGCGTTGCAGAGAAATTCAAGGGAAATTCTCTGTGCTGCAGAGAAATTCCAGCTGGTAGGAGCTCGATGATTCTGGCTGCTGCCAGCAGTACGCGTAACCAGAAGCCTGGTTCCTGTTGCTTCCCCAGGCACAGAGGGTAGTGTGTTCCTGCTACAAAGGTAAAGCAAAAGCTTGTTGCTTTTTGCGACTCCCATTCTGTGTTGTGTTGGCTGCCTCGCCTGCCGCTCTGTGCTTGAGTGATACCATCTTGGGCTGGGGTTGTAATTGGGGGTTGAGGGTGTTTCRTGAGGTGAAACTGCAGGGCTTGGCTTTCCTCAGCGTCCTCAAAAATCTCAAGCTAAAAAGTTTTGCTCGATTGTGTACAGTTATTTTCTGTSTGTTCATATGATTTCTTGGAGGAATATAGTATTTTTGGCTCATTTCTGGTCTCACTTGTTGCTTAGTTGCTTAAGCCCCCGCGTTTCCTCTTTCAAAGGCTAAAGGACCCTTGCAGGGAGGAAGGAGAAGGAGCAAGCAGGGGGTCCTGCAGTTGCTTCCTGAGCTGTTGAGCCTGGGAATGCCGCAGCACGACCTGGCCAGCGCAGGGACCACACACTGCAAAGCAGGCTGCGAGGCTGCAGCCAGGCTCATTCCTGCTGTTTTTATCCTGGTCAGGGCTCGCTGAGCCTCCCCTTGTAGAAATGAAGCAGCGGGGCCACCTGAAGGGCCTCGGGCCCACAGGAGTGGCCGCCACTGCTGGGACATCCCACGTGGCCGGCTGGCGCCCAGTGCAGGCGGCTGGAGGCTCCCAACTCCTCTTCATAGAGCAGGAGCAAGAGCTGCCTCTGCTCAGGCTTCACGGCAGAAGATTCSCAATCCTGGGAAGAGGAGGGATTTTGCAGCATGCCCTTTAAAACCTGAGCATGTCCTTCCATCTTTTATTTTAAGCTTTTCCCTTTTAAGGAGCTGATGSTGGTGTGAGGCAGTCTGCTTGTTTTGGAAAAGCCCAGCCTAAATGACCTAAAAGGGAAGAAGTTTGTGGCATAATGTTGCTTGATTGCTTGTCACACCTGCATTCTCACTGTTTTGAAGCATAAACCTCAGATTACCTGTAAATTACAAATATTTTMAATACAGATAAAAAGGAGCATAAATTATGCTCCTTATTTATAGGTTAAATAAGTGAACCAAGACTGACCTTTTCCTCATTTTCCTTTCAACCTCCAAACCTCCTTCCCTGTAGTTTCCTGTTTTTATCCCTCTTTCTCCCCGTCTGCCACCAACTCTGATTTTGTGTGGGTTACTGCCACACAAGGAGCTCTCACAGGAAAGCAGATTATTGGCATGTTAAAATACCACCCAGTTCCACTGTGTGCAAGTCTGAAATGGGAATATCCTGCAGCAGTTTTGTGATTCGACTTGAAGTTTAGTGCAGCAGAAGCAGCCACGTATTCTTTTACAGATCAAATGCAGTGCCCTAAGAACAGAGCTGGCAGAGACAGCTGCCAGGTACCTCAAACACAGCGATGGATTTTGACACGCAAATCATTACGTAGCATATCTCGAGGGCAGGCAGCTTTGCTTTTTACTGTGTGGGTTTTTCGTGGTGGTGGTGGTAGCGGTTTTGTTTTTTTGAATAATAGAAATGCTGTCTTATGAAGCTGGACCTAAAGGGAAGATGTTAGCATGCCTTGGAAATGTCTGTGCTGTGATACGTTAGCGAATCACATACTGAGGGTATATGCATGGAAACCTTTCATGCCTCTCCCTCCCCCTCAGAGAACCTTTTGAAAGGCTGGAAACTCTTCAATTCTCACAAATTTCCTGGTAGAACACATACAGTATTAATAATATGTGTAATAGGAAGCTTTGGGAGAAAGAAGATATAATATTTGTGCTTAATCTCTTTCCCCCTTCCCCATTTTCATATGAAACTAATTCCCACCCTTTCCCGTGAGTCTTGTTAGTGTTCTGCACTTCCACATACCTTGGGCAATAGTAAAAGGTCTTAAATTTAGTGTTGAAAATGTAATTTAGGAATAGCATTTTAGCCTATATTTCTGTTTAAATGAGGTTTTTCTTCATTCCCAGTGGTTATAAGAATATTATAAGATAGAGAGTGTAAGTGTGTCTCCGCCAGCAGACTGCTATACGTGAGCTTTGCGGGGCAAGCTGGCGTACCTGAAGCTCCGAGCCRGGCACGCGTGTGCCTGGGAGTATGCGTGCAGGCAGCAGGAGCAAATAGACACGGAAACCTGGAAGGGGCCTTCGGACCAGCACGTGCTCCCTGGGCCCACTGCTGTTGTCACTGAGATTCCCGAAGCTCCTCTCCTGCTGTAGCAGGGACCTCCGCCAAGATTACTTCTGCCTGCAGCTTCTTATTCTGGCAAGGAATTCAAAATAAGGCCAGGGAGCATCTTGGTAGCTGTTATTTCTAACCACGTGACGCGTGTAGCGCCAGTTGGAGTTGGTGACCAGGCTCACTTGACGTTGTACAGGTGCATAAGCTCCGCGCTGTTTCCCTCAGCGGGAAGCAGCTCTACAGGTGTTTGCCATAAGGGCTCCAAAACACCTTTGAAAGCCACAAATAGGAGTTATCGCCTCATTCTCAGACAAATGCTCTCTGCACTAAAACAGGCTGTGTAGCCGGCATATTTTAGCACTCAAGTACCGCGATGCCAATCCCTGTGATCTGAACTCATATTTTTTTTTTAATTGTAGTTGCTGCAATATTCAACATTTCCAAGCATCAGCTCTTGCTCTCAGGCTGTTGAAGTAGGAGTGTCAGCACCCATTTAGAAACAAGTTTCAAACACTCATGGTAGAGAACATTGTTTGAAAATGACTTATCAGTTGTTTTACCGGTTGTTTTTAAAAAGCACAATGCTTGCATTCTTTATTATCATTATTTCTTTTTAAAGAGCAGTCGATAGCCAGTACTAAATTAAGTTATGACACTTGTTATTGTCAAGCAGCAGGAAAAAGCTGGAAAGGGAAAACAAAAAGCCCACATTTTGCTCGCTAGAGGGATGTGCCTCCATGAAGTGGCAGGAATGCTGAGGCACACTCGAAGCGCAGCCCAGCTGCAGCAAGATGCTTCTCATGGTCCATCACAACCACTGTGCCATCTGCTTTTTCCAGGCTGTTTACTCAGCTTTGTCTAACCTCTTTCCTTTCTGCTTTAAAAACAACAGTATTTTCACAAGAACCAGTATTTTTCACTGCTTTGGCATATTCATCTATTTGTCCTTAACTCATACCACCTGTTTAATTTTTTATCTAACTTTTTGCATGATAGGGACCTAAGTGGAAATATCCAGGAGTGCAAATGATGCTAGTGCTTGACTGCCTTCCTGAATCAGCGCTTGAGGAATGAGGTATTGGGTTGTAGCGGCAGTGAGTTTGTTATATAGTGCATCGTATCTGTTTTAAATTTCTTGCCTTTAAGTGTCCTCTGTGATCATTTATTATAAGAAAGCCTATGAGAATGCGTGGTTTATCTGCAAGGTACTATTGCTGACTTTGTAGCCTAGTATCACAGCTTCCCTAGGACGTGTCCTCTTCAGTGTCCTCTTCAGTCAGTACTGATCTCCTCGCGCTACTCATTTATGTGGGTCGTTTGTATCATTGTAATTTGTGTTGCACAAATACAGCCTAGAGAGAAGTCCCTTATCTCATTAATCTTCTTTCAAATGGAAGTGTCAAATGTCAGTGTCCCTGTAGTCCTTTGAACTGATTGCCCTGGAGCTCCTGCCCCACGCTTCCTCTGCCTTGCTCTTACAYAAGGAAAGAAGTGAACAAAATATTTGGTCAAAAAGGTGCATTTGTGATTTGCATAACAAAATTTCAGGACTGTTTTTATATCTCATTTCTTAATGGTTCTCGGTGGGTTTGGAAAGGAATGGCACGTTGGTGCGTGGGGGGAGGAAGAGCCTTTTGGCCACTGCTGCAGTAGAGCCACACGGTTCCGGCGCTTCCCAATCCGGACCCAGCTGCCGGATCAAAGCAGAGATGGGTTTTGTCACGCTCGTGGCTTGCGGGGCCACATGTCTCCAATAATGAACCAGCCTGCCCTGGGACCCACGCTTGCTTTAGAAGTATATCGCATTTACAGCATAACCTTGCATAAATGTGTGTGTGCTCTCGCTCTAGTAGTTTGCACTGAGGTTCTAGAAGGACAGAGCAGATGGAAACCTTATTTAAATTTAGAAACCGTGAACACCACATGCTGAGCTCAATGGAGCAATTCCAGTTGGTTTCCCTTAAATGAATTATTTTTAATGCTGGATTCCATTTAGGAGCTTTTGGAAAGCATAAACACTTGATATATAGCATTTGAAGATACCTGTTTCTCAGCACATAGTGCCTCACTTGTATATGAGCATGAAAATGCATCCTAAGCAGATGAAATTTCACGGCAAGTTGTCCTGAAGGACGTTAACACTTCATTATTTATTAGCACCATTATGAAAGAAACTCCTGCACCGTCCCCAAAGAGAGAAAATCTGTCATGGTTCCCAGGAAAAGCAGCAAGGATTATCCTTGAAAGCAATCAAAGGAGAGAATAGTTTTTACCAACTTGTCAGTGGAGTTGCCATGGGCACCAGCCGGGAGCCTGGGTTTAAATGTCACATTTCCCTTCTTCTACTGTCTTTTGCTTTTCTTTTGCTTTATTTTCGCATTTGTTCCATTATTTCTTTTTCTTTTGACACGAACTTGCCCATATCTCTTTTTTTCCTAACGCACACTTCTTTCTATGCCTGTCCTCACACATTATCCCAACCACCAGTAATCTCTTTAAATTATCACACTTCAAAATGTTACCCAACAGCATATATATATTTTTGAGTCATTAGCACATTAATGTTTGTCTGGCAAAGAATAAAAAAGCAAGGAAAATTGCATTAAAAGGCTGCCCCGGCTGAGAAGGAAGCAGCAGTAACAAGACGACGTGGGGGAGCGCAGCTCGCCGTGGGCTCGGTGGTGCCCGCGTGGTTGGGCCATGGGGCGCATTTCATCATTTGCAGAAATATTACGTGGGGGGGACGGCGAGAGGGCAGCAGAAGGAAAAAAGCCCACATCTGTGGTAGCGTCTCTGCAGGGGGAGAAAAAGGCAAATCCTGCCATTTGTGGAAGGTATTCATGTGTTGCCGGCTGGCTAAACTGCACATCAATTGAATTAATGTATCCGTTAAATCTAGATAAAAGCTCCGAAGAAGCAGTTTAGAAAACACTTTTTTCTTGCCTTTTTTTCTTCCCTTAATTCCTCTAAGCTGGCACGGGACATCTGGGTCGGCTTTGTTTTGGTTTGCTGGGCTTTGTTGGGCCATGTGTGTCTTCGCTGTCAAAACCTCCAAACAAGCCCAGCTGTCTTAAAAAATAAATAAAAGATTTCCATTGGTGTTTTGCTTACTTGCTAATAGTGCTACATGTAAATGAGCAGGACAGGAGCTCGCCAGTGGCTGGGAAGTTCAGGGCTCCCTGGTGCTCTTGGCTCAGGCTGTTAGGCCTTTTTGTTTGCTTTTTCTTTCCCTCGTAAACAAAAATAATATTTACAAAATAAATCATAATTTTGTAAAGAGTTGACAAATGGTGCCATCGCCTGGGTGCCTGTAACCTCCAGTTGGCCTCCAAATTTGTTTTGGAGAACAAAGATAAAACTCCTGCCAGCAAAYTGTCTAATGCAAACCCTGGTTTTTGTTTCTGAGTGTATTTGCACTATATGCTTAACTGTAGTTACAGAGAATGTGGTAAATTGCTGCTTTGAGTGACTGTGAACCCCTTTCCTGAATCTATTTGTGGTGTTTTCTGTGGAAGAGCAGAAATGAGGGATCACCCTTTACAAACAGGAAAAATTAAGATTAGGCATGAAAACATACTCTCAGATAGTAAAGATCAGGTAGTCATTGAGATAGATTTCCTAGAGAAGTTATTTTAAGTAATTTTTTAGTTATTAATTACTTTTTTCAAAGCATGGTTTCAGAGAGGATCTTTTGTTTAAAAGAAAATTTATTTTTTCTTGCTCAGTAGGAGAGCTGAAAGAGTGATTCTCTTATTTCATTTTGCTGTCTAAACCTGGAATAATATTCACCCTACAATGTGATAAAATATTCTTATCTTTTAGTATCAGTTTCTTCCAAAAATCTGTTTTCGTGTCTTCTTGTACCATACCTTCATTTCACTTCCATTGAAGTATAATCTGACTCYGAAAGCCGAGTGATGTGTTGAAAGACAAATCTGACGAGTCTATTTCTTGATACGTAAATTAGAGCCAAGGCCCCCGTATCTCATTCCTGCATGGCCTGAACCTGAGCTCCCCTGAACGTGAAGKGGGTTCTGCTGGGATGCCAGCATCTTGGCTGAGACATCCCAGCCCTTCTAAGGGAAGTACATAAAGAAAAGCAAAAGTAAAAATTGGGACTGTCTATTCCAAAATTTTGGAGTCCAGAACTTATATTTGTTTCTGTTTCTTGAAAGATATTTCTTTGACTCTGAATATGTGCTGAATGCTGGTTAATATATGAAATTTGTCATATTATTCTTCATTTCCAGTGGAAAAGAGGTTGCCTTCCTCTCCCTCTCCTCCTGCCCAGGAAATTGCAGTGCATGTGTAGCCATCTATTCGTGTAGGAGCCTTGGACCTCAGCCATGTGCGAGTGTAGAAATGCGGAACTGGGTTACCACATGGAAACATAAGGTTGACATAAGAACATAGATTAAAATTTCTAAGATTAAGCTTATTGCCAGCTTATTACCAACAGCAGCAGCCAAAAAGGAGAATTAACATCTGGATTCAGCAATGCAAAAGAGGCAACTCGATAGGTGAAAGAATGTAACTAGGGACTGCAGCGGAACCATCAGTGAAGACACGTCAGATATATGTCAGTAATCTTAACCTGTTATTGTGCAGTGCCTTTTATGTTAGAAGTTGGGGAAAAAAAAACTGCTAACAGCTTTGTGAAGCGGCAAGCTACATCAACATCAACAAGTCACCTTTTCAAGGGTATTACAAAGCCGCTCTCCTCTTTTGTTTGCAGCAGCTGGTATTTATCCTRTAGCAGCGCAGGAGCCCCTGCATGGTATTCAGGCCCTGTGACGTGGGTGCTGCCACTTGTGCTTGGATATGTTCTGTGAAGGTGTCAAGACCTTCAGCAGGGCTTGTCCTCAGGGCCGCGCCAATGGCAACAGGGCTAGGGGTTAATGTGCGGAGCAGAGCTGCTCAGACCAAAGTGCTTAGCCTGAGCAATCTTACACTGCCTCCAAAATAGCTGGTTCTGTGAACTGCTAGCTGATACCTAGTGCAAATCAAAAATAGGATGAAATACTGCGTGGCCATTCCAATACAAGGTGGTTGCCCACGAGCTCGCCTGGCTATCAGGTATCAACATGTGGGGAGACAGCAGCAGCAACTGCAGCAGCAACTGCAGCTCCCTGTACAGGCAGGGAGGAGGGAAAGCTGAAGGAGACACTCTTGTCAAATCTTACTGGTCAGCAGTAAAYGGCAGACAACAGCCTGGCAGCTCTAGCTTGGTCCTGCCTGCTTGCTGAAGCTCTCTGTAATCTGAAAGGTAAGCGCAGGTTGCATCGCGTCTCAGGCTGCCYCAGACTGCTCCGAGCAGGCTGCGGTTTCACGTTGGCCTGTGGCCTTGCCTGGCCAAGGGGAAGCGCTGTGTGCGCTGTGTGCCAGTGTCTTGGCCTCACCTAAGGGAAGATTTTGCTGAGACCTGCMTGCAAACCTGAGAATTTTGGAAGTTCCTGGTCTCTGATAGTACCTAGCTGGSTCTTAGGAGCTGTAAGTTTTGGAAYRCTAGTATGAATAAAAATGATGGAGACAAAATAAACCACAGTGGAAATATTTGCATTAGCATGTTTRATGTTATAAAGTCTTAATGTCAGGACTGTGGACTTCGTATTATCCATTCTAATACTTGTTTGAGAGCACCCAAGGAAAATAATTCCTTTTCAGTGAGTCAAGACAAGCTTCCAGAAGGCCAGATCTCAAAAAAATGTGAGCAGAATATGTGATATTAGCGTGAGCAGAATATGTGATATTAGCGTGCTCGTTAGAAGAAACATAAGGACTGTCCAATTGCAAAGGTCATGTGCTTTGGTATCCTATTTCCAGCAGTGGGCGTAAGCAGATGCTGAGGGAAGAAGAAAGGGCAGATTCTTAATAGTCCTTCAGCCTTCAGCTGTTGGCAGTTTCCGGGACTTCTGAGGCTGCATGTGGCTTTTGTGTAGTTAGACACAGGACAGAGAAAGTCGCAGGATTTTCACCATTTCTGCTAGTCTCCCCTTGAGCTGCATGTAAACTTGATTAATATTCACAAAGTCTGTAATGCTCATATGTGAAAATCTCAGTGTGCAAGCAGAAATTCCGTATAGAGCCACTCATGCCAAAGGATTGATGCTTTTAGCTAGCTGTGGATATGCAAAGTAAGGTAATAGTATGAAAAAAAGAGAWGTTTTCTGAAAGTGAGAAGGGTCGGCTGTCATCCATGATCCGGGATGAACAGAACTGTAGATGCACTTCCTTTGCATTTAGTTTCATGCTTTTTGTGTCTGCACATCAGCAAATGGCATCGTTGCTCCGTAGTTAAAAATTTGTTCATGTGTTGTGGAAATCTAGACTGCATGTGACAGCAGCTGCCATTCCTGTGCTGTCAGCATTATGCATATGGAAAGTACAGAAAGGAGAGAAAGAAAAGCAATCTAAACTAATGRGAGAAGCGAGGGAGCAGAACCTTTGCAAGATTCTTCTTTCTGAGAACCACCTGAGTGTTTTTCAGATCACTGTTTTTTTSCCATTGACAAGCAAAGCTTGAGAATAAATAATAAGTGCTGCCTAAATTAAGTGGCTAACTGGGCATGGTGCGCTGGATGTCCAGACGCGTCTGGGCTCTGCTGGGGTGCCAGGGTGCCGCTGCCGAGCGCTCTGCCTGCACACGAGATAGCTGGGGCACAAACGAGCAGGAGAAAAAGTCCTGCAAACACCTTTCTGTGCTGTTAGCTGTAGCATTTCACCTGTCTGAAATAGCACAGAGCCTCTAAGCATGGCTTAGTGAATGAATAAATCTTAAATATTTCTCTTTTGATATTGCATAGGTTTTTTTTTTTTTTTTTGTCTCTAATAAAAGATGGTTGTCAGCAAACAGAGAAGCGAGTTATTCTCATCCACCTACAGAATTTYTGTTCTAAAGTGTCCTCAGCTTCCCCCTTGTCAGCACAGCCCTTGGGTGTTAGAGACACCAGTGCTGAACTCAGGTGAGACTGTAAATCCAGTTGGTTGGAAAGGACATCAGCAAAGGCGCTGCAGAGGCTTGCACCAATTGCTGTTTCTTTCACTCTGCATTTCTGATTCCCAGTTTAGTATTAACATCAAATAATTTGAAATGGGGCTTTATTGCCTTTCCCTCTTCCTCTTCCTTTTTTTTTTTTTTTGATTTTTGTTTTTTTTGTTTTTTGTTTTTTGTTTTTCTCTGTTCCATTTTATTTTGTGTAAGAAAGGTCAGACCCTGTCCCTAGCTGATGATAGAGAACAGGAACCCAGATGCCCCAGAGCTGACCTGGATGGGGTGCACTGGGCACCTCGATGGCCTGCTTGGGTCTGCCGCTGGAATGCGCTGCAGACCAACGGAGACTGAGGATCCTGCAGAGTGTCCACAGAAGTGCCAGACAGGGCCTGCCTGCCTGACTGTGGAAGAGCTGAGAGCTGAATTTTGGTTACTTACCTGAGCCATGCTTGGTAAAGCACAGCACCTTTCTGCCTTCTCTTTCATCTCTTGAGGTTCCTAAGCCTCTGAGGWAGGACCGTCTCTCCTGGTGTGCACACGAACCTCAGAGCAGCTTTGCACCACGCTTCTCACCTTCTCCTCTGAGATGCCTTAACTTCATTTTGGACTACTGTAATTATAAAATACTGTTAAAGGACTTCACAGTGTGTAAGAGAAATCCAGTTGAATTCCTACCTCATAATGTCTGTGGCATATTTCTCCTTAGGGGTTCCGGTCATTTGGATAAACTTTGTATTTCCTTAAATATATTTTGCTAACGKTAATGTATGTAACAGGCATCTGGACGCATTCACTGATTTGCAAAACATGCTGCTCTGGGATGTTTTTTGCAGATGGCTCTGCTAGAGAGAAGAGTTAAGCCTGAGGGTTAAATCTCTCCTAGGGGAAGGAGAAGACTGTATGTGTCTTTGCTCTTTCTGCTGTCCAAAAGCACTTTGTAGTCTAGAGTAGAAAACAGTCAATCATTTTTACATTTCATAATGTGCTGTAATAGTCAAGTGCAGATCTTAACACTAGCACCATTCAGTTCCTTATTAACGCAGAAGCCTGCTGCAAGCACTCGTACATGTAAGGTAATGGTTTCACAAAGAGATAGTCGGCACTTCAGAGCAGGGCGCTCTGCGGGAGCATCCGAGCCCTCCCTGTCTGGCAAAGTTAATCTGAGCGGCAGAGGGGATCCCAGCGRCCACAAGCACGATCCTGCATCACTAGGAATACCTACAGCTAGTGGAGGGAGGTCTAGCCCCTTCTTCACAAGGATATTTGTGCCTTTCCAGGTGTATTAACAGGACTTCGAGCAATTACCCAAAATCAGACCTGAGAGCAGTAGGGAGAAACAGGCTATCATGTGTGATGCTACCAGTAGGGCTTTCTTTAAAAATATGCCTAGAAAACTATATAAAATAGGTCATGTGTCATACTCCAAATCCTTAGTCCTCTTCATCATCCCTATTTGGATGTTATATGATACGAAAACTGCTGCTTTGCCATATGCAAGGCCCAGTCAAGGGCTGGTTTTCTGCTCCTTTGCCACACACCTATTGCACTGTGGCTGTTTTGAGGTCCCTGCAGGCAGCCTGTTTCCCTGTGCCAAGCTGCAGGTGCCCCAAGGCTGAAGTGGACTCGCTGGTGGTSCCCAAGGAGCAGACTAAATTGACAAATCCCCTCCAAGGTAGTGGCAGCTTCCTTCATGCCGCAGTGCTGTGCTCTGSCACTGCGGGGGGACTTACTGAGACCGTATCCAAAGGGAATTCGTTCTCCTCTCCAAGAAGAGCCTAGTGCAGTGTAATACGGCGTGGCTTGCAGAGTCAGGCTCTCAGTATATCTGGAAGGCACTCTGAAAGGTAGRATCAGAAAAAATAACATTGCTTTTGAGCCCACCATTGCGAGTTACCTTAGGCAGCCTCAGATTAAAAGCTTATGAAGAAAAAAGAGCAAAAGGGCTTTAACAAAAGTCTGAGTTCTGATAGCAGTGGAAACTAATGAGAGCAAAAGCTTCAGGCCATAGTGTTGTGTACCTTTCAATTCCTCGGTAATTCACTTTTTACCATAGGATATAAGAAAATAATTTTAAATGGCTATTTTACCATTTTACCCTTCCTAGTGGTCTCTGCTTTTTCACTTAGAATTTTTGGGCCAGCTTGAGGGAAGAAAAAACATTTGCAACCTTTTAAACTTCATACTCGGATAAGCTCACTATTTTAGCCCAGATAACCAGTTGCTTTTTGTTTGAATACACAGACCCCTGTGAATCATAGCAGTCCTTTGACAACTTGATGCACACTAATATAGCACTGGCAGTGTGAATCAGCCTTTAGTTTAATATTGCATAAATAATAATTGGAATTCCTTCAGCCTCTAGAAATCATGATGGTGGCCATCTTAGGGTGGAAGACTTTAACTCCACTGAATGAAGAAGGTTTTTCCTGTCTTCAAAGAGCGAAGTGACAAAAAATGAGAATCTCTGGTTCCAGTAAAGAAAACACACAAATAGAAACAAAGATGTTTCCATGCCTGAAAGAAACTGTTTCTAAGTCATGATTTAAAATGTTCAATTTTCCAATAATATATATATACACACAACATGTTTCTGTCATCTGCAGCATATTGAGAGGAAACCTTAAACAGCAGATGCTCCATGGGACTTTTATGCTGAAGTCCAATCTATATGGGAGCGAGAACTTATAATGAGACATAATGTAGTTGTGAGACAAGACATCACAGGCAATTTCCTGAAAGAAAGAGTGAGATTTAATCACTTTGAGCTGCTTCTGCAGCTACTGCTGCGGCGGGTGCGCGTCTCCATCAGAGAGGGAGATGCTTGTCAAGATTGTAAGCAAGCAGAATTGCTGCCAATGGTTTGCTCGCAGACGGCAGATGATTCTCATACACCATTTCGGCACATTTCATTTTGTGTTTTGCTGTCTTTCTAAAAACCACAACCTTTTATGTTACAACAACAGGACATTAACAATTACTGCTGCTGAAGTGCCGCACGCGTAAGCAGAGGCACCTTGCTAACGTGTTAGCTGGGAGGGCTCAGCTCAGTCATTGCCTCTGGCAGTTCCAAGAGCTCTAATTCTAGCAGTTTTAGTTACCTCAGGGAAGTAGTTGGGCAGTTTTTGATTGATAAAAGTARTTTTTCAACTTCTTGGAGCAGATAGACAGGTGTGTTATATCAGAAGGGGTTCATCCCTCCCTGAAAAGCTTCCTGGTGGAACAAGACATCTAACGACCATGAAGAACYGAATTAACTCTGCTTCTGAACTGTCACTCTGAGAAAGATGGGGGCATGAGGTCCACGTTATCTCAGCAGTCACATTTTCTGCAGCTCACRTGAAACACTAGCCCCAGTTAGCATTCGCAGTGCCAGCCTGAGCTGACACCCCACCACAGCGGTGCCGTGTGAAGGAAGCAGCTGGAGCCAGGTAATTCCCAGGCCAAAGGCAAGATGTGGACTCGCTGCCCAGCCTCTCTGSTCCATTCTGCCAGCCTGCATGGTGAGCTGTGGCTGCCTCTCCTCAGCAACAGGTATCCAGCCTTCCTGACACTGTCCCTCCCTGCCGGGATTGTTCGGAGCCCGCAGTCTCCGTCTTGGTTACTAGGTTGGTTGCACAGATTGTCAGTCAGGGCAAATTTGGCAGAAGCACTATAGGAATGAAAAGGAGACAGATGGGTGAAAATTACATTGACCCAGTTGCCTCGTCTGAACTAAATGGAAAATTGTATCACTGTCCCATCACTTTCCACTTATCAAAAAATAGTATTTCTGTACTAGTTCTATGTCATTTCCATGGCTTAAGGGGGAGGATGAAGTGCATCCTGTACAGAAGGCTCATGCGAGGCGAGCCTCCCTCTCACCACCTTTTCTTTCCTTCAGTGCTTGCAGACCACATCTTCCCTTTGGCACTGGCTTAGCGCACCAAATTGCAGGTGCAGCAAAGGCCTTAGCTTGGCTTTCACACTGCACCCTGCATCCTCTGGCCTGGATGGGCAGTTACGGACACAAACTTTTTTTGTGTGATAAATGAAAACATGGCATAAGAATGTGCAGAAGGGTATTCAAATAGGGAAACAAATGCTCTCCAGAATAGATGGAAATTAGCTGGGGGCAGAGGGAAGGACCGTTATTTTATGTGATTTAATTGTCATCRGCTTTAGATTTGAGGTATGCTTTTTTGCCTGATAGATTCCTCTGTTGGTTTCAATGAAATTTTGATCAGGTTATCTAATTACTGGACATCTGTAATATATGGGGATAGTGTTTTTGTGTGTTTTTTAACAAATCAAAGCATTTTCTCCACTGCATATAATACAGWTTCATTAAATTAGCACAATCCAAACAAGATGTGAACAAGACATTTAATATATCAAAAGCGAATTAAYTCTGCATTTGAAAAGGTAATAACATTTTTTCTTTCCATAAAATAGAATTGGTTCTATTTTATCTCTAAAGCTTATAGTGAAATGAAATTATTGTTGAAATACAAGCCAATTGTTTAAACCCTAGCCTTATACAATTATCAAAATGAGGAAAGTTCATAAGGTTCAAAATGATGTTGTTATGCTCTCAACTTGAAGAACAAGCCATCATGGCACTGCTGAAATTATTAGTGCCACAGTGATTGATATTGCCAGACATCTATGTCTATAGGAGAGACTTGGATCAGAAAATAAAGAAATACACAGCTAGGCAGAGAGTGCTCATTTTTTAGTAAATCTGTGCTTGCAGGTGTTTACAGATGTTTACGTTGAGACATGAGTAATATGAGCAGATTATCTGAAGTCCGATGCTGGATGTACCTCTGGCCTAGCACAAAGGTGCTGTGCTGGAGGAGCCCAAGTTCCCGCTGCCTGTTTCKGCATCCCTTTGTGCCTGCTGCTCATGCTGTGTAGTAAATGAGTTCACTAAGCTGAATGTACCCCCAATTGGCAAGTATAATATATAAACATGGACCTAAATTGCTGGAAACAAATTTTGAATTTGGAAATGTGACTATTTGTTGAGGAAGCTAATTCATTTGCAGTGGGAAAATGCCATGCAGACCATCAAAACTAAACTGCAAAGTACAAACTGAAAATATCAGATAATGAGACTGAAGCGAACAGACAGATTTAGGAAGTGTTTAAATTTGATAATCAGGTCATTCTTTTGTGGAGCAAATTTTGAATTTAAGTCCTACATTTTAGGTATCTGTTTTGGSTAAGATTTGTTCTCTCAACCTCAGTTTTGTCTATATAAAGTGGGAGGGATGACATTCCCTTTCCTTATAGAGATGGCAAGAGGATTAATTCTTTTCCCATTGCTTTGCATATGGAAAGTCCAAAAAAGTGCTATCTGAAAATTTCAGACAGCTCTCCTGTTATCCTATTACCCATTCTTAGAGGCAAGTAATGGGTAATTGGCTTCCTACTTACCTTCCTTAGATAAGAGATTTCTCACTTAGCTCTTAATAGAAAGATTAAGAGTCCTTGTTACTCCAGGAAAATAGTTGCATAGGAGGGGAGAAGTGAGTAATAGTGAATATAAAGCCGTGGTGGCAAACCGCTAAATCTAATGCAGGAAAGACATTTCAAGCTGTGAAGTACCTTCTCTAGCTTTTATGGTTGTACTTCTAATTCAGTACCAGTGACACGTTACTCTTTATCCTGCAAATTAGAATGAAGCAGCCCATTAATTGCATCCAAAATTTACAGGGTAACATCATGGTTTCCTACCCATAAGGGTTTGCAAGACTCTCCTGTGAACTAGCGCAGAGTCTGTGGAGAGGCAGTGGGTCCTCAGCTTGACTTCCATAACTTGCTCTGGTCAATACTTCTTTATGATACCCATATACATTTCTCATCTTTCTTGCAGCCCTGGCCTGCTTATTGGGTGTTCTCAAGATTTTTTTTCTGTGTTACAAGTTTTTATTTGCTGGTGTCAAAGCCTTGTTTAGAAAACGGGGCAAAGATAACACGTAGAAGACAAAGGGAGTCTTTATAATGAAAATTAAGTTTTTAACCTGCTACATCAATATGCTAGGTTCATAATCAGAGGAGAGAAAATGCAGACTCCTTCTCTGATTGCCATACCCTGTGCACAACTAGATGGGGTTTCTCAGCAGAAATTCTCTAACGCAGCAGCAGATGCTAGACCTAACTGATAATGTGTCCTAAGGACCTGAAGATACTTTATTATTTGTTTTTAGCAGACAGAAGTTAGATGATGGTAGCAGTCAGTTCTGATACTCTAGGTGCTTCCTTTTTCTTCTTTTATCCAGGAAGCGCATTCAGAAGCAYTTTGCTCCTTCCAGACAAAGCTGGTGATTTCTAACTGTGCTGTTCGATAGAAAATTACATGTGATGCAGCGTAAGGATGTTTTCTTTTCCACAGCCACACAGTATTTCTAGACAGTATCTCTATTTATCTGTAGTGACCTTAAAAAGAGTAATCTGCCCTTATGACTACAAAGCTCAATAACTGGAATTCTTTAGTTTGGCCTCCGCCAGGCTTCCTCTGTACCATGCAGCTCTCCAATGTCGGTTCCGGCAGACTTACTCTCTGGAGTGGACTCCCATGGCCAGTTGCCACAGGGTCTGCGTACTTCCTGCAAACCGCATTCCTGTTGCTGCTGGAATGGGGAAAGCAACATATTCTGGATACTTCATCTCTCCCTGTTTCGAGATTGCAGGAGCACAGTGTTTCCCCCATCCTAATCAAGAAGCCTCCTATTTGGAGAGTGATGAGGTTAGTAATATGCCCTGCAGTCCATGCTCCAGCAGCTTGAAAGCTGTACCTTACCTGAACCAATGTAAGACTCTAATGTAGCATTTTGATAAAATCTATGCAGGCCCTGTTGCAAACCATGCTCGTGCATAGGAGTGAGAAGCTCACAGTCACCTTCACGGCCTCATCCCCATGTCCCCAGGTGGGGTTCGGTGGCCGCCACACAGACAGAGAGCAGCTCCAGGAGGCGAGCGCCCCTCAGGCGCTGCAGGAGCATCTCCACACAGCCCCAGCTGCCCCTTGGTAAGGACCTGCCTCAGCTCTTCCTGCCTACTGGGTGTTTGCTTTGCAGCAACTCCACTGCCTTCTTCCTAAATTTAAAAATAAACCCTCTCAGTCGCTGAAGCAAGGCTGGCTATGCGTTTTCCTGGCATACTAGCAAATCTTTAAATAACTAGGACATTGTATTGGTGATGAGAAAAGAAGGTATTTACATAGGGAACAGGCTGCCAAACTTTACAAATTTCTTCTCCACTAGAAGGAAAATAAAGCCTCTGGATTCTCCTAACACARATGTAATGATTGTTCTGTATTCCTATAGATATAAATATTTTCAATAAGACCATAGGAAAACCACTGATTATAATAACTCATAATGGAAAAGAACATTCAAAAGGCAGTGTCAAGAAGAYTAACAATACATCAGCATGCAGCAAAGTTCAGCAAGTTACAAAGTAAATAATTACGGTATGACCTGTTTCATATTCACAGTTAGCAAAAAGTAGCCAGAATTATTGAATGCGAACTATAGGTCTTTTCCTCCCCCAATTTTATTTTAACTATGTTTTCCTGCCATCACTGTGTGCCAGTCTTCACTGTAGGAACTGCTTAGGAAATAGCAATGTGCTTGCGGTGCCGGGCCCTGGTAGGAAACATGAGAAAGGGCATGTTCAGTCAAGGGGAATACAGCAAACCATGCCTTGGAGCTGTGGTGTTTTCCTGAATTTCAAAGGCAAAGCCCCTTGAAAAGTGTACAGAGGATCCCCTAAAGGAGATTTCCTTCACTGTAGTTTACCAACATGTATTTTAAGAGAGAARTCCGCTTTCAATGGCACCCATCAACAAGAAGGTATGGCGAAATGCAAGAGGGTAAGCTGTGGACAGCAGTGTGGGGAGCAAGAGGATACATCTGCTTTAGACTTTCCGTTATAAAAACACGTGGAGCAGATCCTCACCACAGAGATACGAACATTTCATATGCATCAGGTAACTAGTTCATGTTTTCTGGACTCCACAGGATTGAATTATTCTGCTATTTTTCAATTGTAACCTTTTCAAATTTGTGAGCCAGACATGATTAAACTATTCTATAGAGGAGATAAATGAGATATTTTTCCAATTAGAATGATTTCTTTAACTCATTAAGAAWTCTGTCATTCTGTTGGGAAGGATGCAGGGAGAGATACTTCACTGTTCAGAAATATTGAAAAGTGCTGCATTTTCACAATAGGARAAGGAGATTGCTAATAAAATTTGCAGATGATATTGAGTTGAGAGGGGCAATAAACACTATAGGAATGAAGAAATAATAGAAAGAACTAGTTCCTATTGAGGAAGAGTGATGCCCAGGAAATGCAAAATGAGAATCAACCTGAAAAAATATGCAGGCTGATGTCTCCTGGTAAAATATTCTTGAGGATCATAATCAATGTCCAACAGAAATCTGGGAAATAGTAATGATTAAAGAGATCCTAAGGTGAAGCTAGACAAAATTAGAYGCACAACTGTGCAGTTTTGGCATAGGTCATGTCCCAAAGATGGTCATTCTGTGGCCAAAGAACTAGCAGGCGCTAAGGGACCTTGTGTGGCTGCAGGCCCTGCTGCCTGGGCGAGCTCATGTCGCGGGCATGGGGACAGGGCCCTTTTGCTCATTCTCAGCACAGACAAATTTCATTCTTGCTGATTGATAAGAATAAGAATTAATTTCTTATGATGTGAAACACAACAGCAACTTCCCTGATTATTATTTTCAATTCAGCCATTGTGATTCTCCTATGAGAAGAGAAATGATTAAGAAAAAATAGAGCCCTAAATCACTACACTGATTTTAAATGTATTCAGTTCATACTTTAGCCTTGGAGAAGAGCAATCATTTCTCTTTGTACTCAGATGGAAGGCTTCCTGCTTCCTCTTGCCTCTGCAATTTTTAGAAAAGATTTTTAGCATGATCATCTAGAAATCGTAGCAATAGCAGAGAACTGCAATCACCAGTGTTATCATGTAATGCCAAGGCAGACACACACTGATTCACTATAAAGGGATGAATGCACAAATGTTAGATCCGTGCCAACAAACTCCCAGGTCCCAAGTGGAAGAAAAGATCAGATTATAAACAGAGTTAAAGAAACACTCAGATGTCGTCCCCATGCTCTATTTTCAATCCTCTTGTAACTCTAAAGGGTCCTTAGCCAAAGCCAGTTAAAATGCATTAGTTCAGGGAAGTGCTTGAACAGGAGCTTGATGTCAAGTGTGGAGTGCTGAAGCGTATTGGCTTCAGCTGCGATCATCTGCCGAGCGGAGGGCTCCTCCACCTAACGGCCTGCAGCCTTAGCCCTGAGCACCTTTGCGGGAGGCATCTCAGCAAAAGCAGATGTTAATAACCCGCTCAAATAACCTGCCCTTTCCTTCTCTAAAGGCTCAAAATATAATTCCTCTCCATAAGAGAAAAAAATATGTTTAGACATTGTAGTCTCTTTCATATGAAGTAAAAAGCAATTTAATTTTTTTCCGTGACTAGTGCTTTCTTAACTTGGAGAAATACAGATAAAAYTAGGATGTGCACATTTAAATTTTGCCCTCTTCTTTGCAATTATAGTAGCGAGCTGTTCCAATAAGCTTTGTAAAAATGGTAGCAGTCAAGGCATTCAGATAAGTGTTCTAAATTTTGAGAGCTGTATTTGCTTATCTTTAGCTTTTGCCTTGGTCTTATCTGGCAGTAAGGACGAGCCAATGTGCATCTCTGATTTACACTTTTTTTTCCTCCTTTCAAACTGGAGAAAGAAGTAAGATGCCAAAGTTTGGTCCCAGATATATCAACGTAAGCCTAGGCTGGAGTAAGTGGAGTCACTTTGGAAAAATATTTTTGTATTACGTTTGTCCTCTTTTGGATTTTATGCCTCCCTTCCATTTCCCTTATCCTAGTGCTTCATGTGACTCCAGCTTCTCTCAGAAGGGGAACAAGAGCTGCCCTGTAGCCTCCCAGTTCAGCACCACAGTGCGTGGTGTTCCCTTGATTAGGTGGTGCAGTACATGGAAGAGCTGGGAGCCACAGCCGATAAATTAAAGGAAAAAATACAACCCTTGCTCTTTAAATTCTGCCTGCATATTTTACATAAGAACAGAGCCTTTGTAAGTGCTGTACTGGAGGCTAATTATGCCAGAGGAATAAAATTCAGTTCCTTGTTTTTATGTTACTTCTGTGGCAGACGCATCCTCTATAGGCATCTCAACTATACAGAGGGCTTCATGCAAAAGAAAGAAATGGGGATCAGGGAGAAGCTTAATTGGCTGCTTCAGATGTTTAAACCATGAGGTCAGCACATTTCATATGTGAATGTAATGTAACGCATGTAAGATGAGCTTCTGCTAAAGAACTGAGCTAAGGACCTTATAATGGCATGCTGAATACATGTGAATTCCTGGGGCTTGGCAGCAGGGGCAGTAGGAGATGATGGGAGCGTGAAATAATCCACACTGGGATATGGGTGTGCAAAACCTGTGTGCAAAACCAATCAAAAGGATGCGCACTGCTTATGTCATTTACAAGTGATATTTTTTAAGTGTATATATGCTTTCTTCTTGCCCTCCACACATGCTATAAGTATCTTACTATGTTCATCTCAACCCTTTATTAGCTACTAAGGTACTAGGCTGGTACCAGGAGGGTGAGGAATTGGCCGTGGTGGTAACAAGTTCTGCTCCAGTCTTATAAAGCTGGCAAAACCTTCCTTAGGTGCAGAGAAAAATAATTTGTTATTGGGGATTCAGGAAGGCCTCCATAAAGCCCCTACTTGGGCTGCAAAATGCAGATTGTGGATTCTTTCAGCAGGATGCAGAATCTCTCAGACACAMAGAGCTCTGAGCTCCTGGGGGCAATGGCGCGCGGCTCTCGTTTTCGCTGGTGTCACTGAGCAGTCGTGTCACGCAGTGAGAGCCCTTCTCTGTCCCCTGGGGCTGCTCCCCGCGGCCTCTAAGCTCCTGTTGGCAGGCCTGGGAAGGGAGGATCTGCTCCCTAATGAACTCGCCTGTCTAGGGTCCGCACCGCTTCCGCTGTCTCTCAGTGGCACCAAAGAACCCTACTCAAGGCAACAACCTTTGTGGTTCCTTTTTGTTTTTCATACTGATTCTGACCCTAAAAAGAGATCTGGAGCTTCATAGCTCTGTACTGTTTTTATGCACMAAGTTTTACAGTTTATCTCAGTTTTGATTACAGTTTCACAATCGCTTTAAAATATAAACCGTGATAGTTTTATCAAAAACTGATCTTACTTTCTAGTGTTTATGTTTCCTTTTTTTTTTTTTTTTAATGTATTTCTATATCAAGTTGTTTGAATAACAGTGTCTGAACAGTGTGGAGTTCAACTTTCACTCAGTAACACTAAAAACTTCCAATTCACCTTAATGGATTTTACATTACACCTTCTGCAGAGAAGAAACATGAGGAACAAAGGTGGTGCAGATTGTAAGCAAATGATTTATTCATTAAAAGATACCTTCCTGAAGGGGAAAAATGAGCACTACAAATTTGCAATGAATTCAGCATTTTCTTAATCAAAAAATGAAAAGTTAAAAGTCTGAAACTTGAAAATATAAGCTGAAAAATATATTTAATTTCAGAACTATATCTTTACATTAATTTTGTTGTCATAGAATTAAATCAAGATAATTTTGAAAATRTAATAGCAGATGCAGTTTGGTGGGAAAATCCTGAAAAGAATCATTTTGGGTCAAATCACAGGTTTGCCTCTGTTCCTGTTTGCTAAGTAGAAGTCCCCACAGCRTTATTCTCGAGGACAATTATTCTATAGTAGCTTTAATGTGATTTTATTGCTTTGTAACCACGCTTTTCACCAGTCTTTCCCTGATGCTCTGGCTGTGATATTAGCTTGCACGTTACTGTTAGATGGTTCTTAAATTAAGGCACAGGATTAACAATAGGACCTTGCAGAACACATRATAATTGCGAGTACATCTAGCAGTGTGAGCTAGATATTCTCTAAATAACAATGCTGAATCTTTATCCATTATTTATCACTCCTTTTTCGTGCCAATTCTTTACCACACAGTTCTTTTTYCTATCACGGAGTCGGGTCAAAATGCCTAGTGAGCTGGGTGCATTCCCTTGCCTCTCCTCTTCCCGTGCCAATGAGAATCCCTTGCTCTGTTTTGGTAGCATCTGTACTTCAAACCAGCTGGTGCAGCACCAGCAACTGCAGCATCCTCTGTCTTGGAGCTCGCTGCTGACTGGCTGTCCCTCATGAAGGCTTTTTTGGATTACATTTCAGTTCTGTGCTTGCTGCTAAAACRCTGCTAGCCGTTCAACTGCTGCTAGCCCTGACTGTGGCTGCGCGGGCTCTAGCTCAGCTCGTCTCTGCCACGCGAGGATTTGGAGCGCATTCGGCAGATGCGAGACGTGCCTGCTTTTGTACCAGCTGAATCCCCAGCTAACAACRTTCTGTTTGCATGCTTTTCTCTGGTAGGGATGAAGGTTAGAATTAACCTGTTAACTTCTTTGCAGTTTGACAAACATGGGCCTAGCTCAGGGGAATACAGGTAAATAATTTTTTTTACCGATCTCCACATTCTTGATTAGAGAGATTATTGGATTTACAGTCAGTTTTGGTTTGTGTGGATTTGCAAAAAAAAAGTAAGCTGTTGAATTTTTATTGAACTAAAACAGAAACTAATCCTCTCTTTCCTTGCCTGTTTTAATTGATTTTGGTAGCTASACAGTGATATTTTTGTATCTTATTTTGATTCCTGTTTTGCTTTTGCTCCCAATCTCTACTTCTTTCTCTATTTTTTTTTTCTCTTTTGAGAGTGTTRCTGATTCCAGCTCATCTCTGTCTAGCTAGTTCCTTTTTATTTAAACTCCAAGTCTTCTGCTTCCCTTTGCTCCRCACTTCTTCCTCCCTTCTTTGAGGGAATCCATCTTGGCACATACCAGGTTTGTATCACAACCTTTTTGTGGCCTCCAGCTGCAGCTCTGTTGCCCTSTTCTCCAGAAGGGAGTTCACTTGGCTTGATTTTCATCAGACCGTGTTTTCCTTATGGGTTTGCCATGCTTGTGGCATCTACCATCCAAAGCTCTTCAGATAGTTGCACAACATGTTGGTGCCTGAATGTTCTATTTGTGCTCTCGTATTAAAAGATGTACTGAAAAATTAGCATCCATGAACCCAGTATTGGCTGGGCCAACACTTTCAGGCTTACGGTACAGATAATGCACRTCTCCTGATTAAGACCCATGTGTCCCTCATGACTGAGGTTTCACAGTCTTGTTACCAGTCCAGAAGCACCTATTCTCATGTGGTGGTGGTGCAGCATTCTGGTTTTTCCCACTTCAGGAGGAAGATTTTTGAAGGACTGCTACCTCTTCTACCTCTCCATTAGCATCTGTATGTACTTGTTTCTGATCACCATGGATTTTAGTTTTTGTCTACTTAGCCAGTATAATAGAATTCCTATACTTTGAAACTTGTTATTTATATTGGTTGCTTTCTACTTCTCAGCTGTTTTATTTGCAGGTATAGATGCAGGTTTTATTTTTATTCTACTTCWCAGTTGTTTTATTTGTAGATATAGATGCAGGTTTTATTTTTATGTTTTTTTTTTTTTATTTATGTAAAGAACCAGAAGTTGTCTGAAATTCTATTCCTTTGGTTTTGATTTAAAACAAATTTTATTAACATTTTTCTGGGTGAATTTTCTTCATGTCTTTTGTTCTCTCAAATTTGCTTCCAGATTAGAAATTTTACCCCTTTCAAGGATACATGTGTATGTAGTTTGGCTGGAATATTTTCCTGCTCTGTTAAACTATCTGAAAAYTATCTGAAAGGGTCAAGATGACTTTTCCTTAATCAACTACTGTGTGCAGTGCAATGACTAATTCATCATCATGTATCAGCAAGTCAAAATAGGCTTCCGCTGCATGAGCTGCAGTACCCAGTACAAGAAAGAGTGTTGGGAAAAAAAATGCCTGCTGATTTGAATGAGAGATCTGTGTTTAGMGGTATTTTTTGACACAATACTCCTTTCCAAGCAAATACATTTGCCCTAAGAAAGAAAAACAGCCCTGCAAAACAGTTGTTTTTTCTTCTGTATTGCTTTTTCTTTTCTTCCTGCTACAGCACTACCTCAGCTTCTCTTAATTCAAGTCCCCAAAATCTGTGATCCTCCTACTTGAAACTCAATAGTTATTTTAATAGCCCATAATTTTGTCTGCACTATTCAGAAGCACTGGAATTACTTTAGACATCTTTCTTTGTGTGTATCTGGTCTGTCTGGACCCAACTTTTGCCTAAGACTTCTACTCTTCAGTAGAAACAGTCTGCTCTGTGTTTGCACAACTGCTACAAATGAAGGRGTTCAATGCCAAGGGCTTACACGAAACATTTTTGGCAATTAGTATGAGGATAACGTTTGCAAATGTTTCTATACCAAGATTATTTGCCAACTCTGAGCTGGTTCGGAGTTTGAACACAAGCATTTCAGCAAGTTGTCGTTTAAAGGTTTGCAGTCAATTTCAATAGGAAAAAAGGCAAATCCTTTATGGTATCCATACAAGGCTTCACTTGAACAGTCACAACTTTTGTTTTTCTGTAAAGTCATTAATCTGTGGCTTGTTCTTGTAGCCTCTAAAGGCAACCTCCTGCCTTTGGGTTTAAAAACAGATGACATTTAGCACATAAAGTTTGCAGCTTTTATTGCTCTGTTTTTCCTTTCTGCACAGCCAATGCAATTTAGAGGCACCATCTCCGCCCACTGCTCTGGGAAACCCATCCCAACATGCTAACAAGTTAGAAAGGCAGAATTTTATGCTATACAATGAAGAAATAAAATAGCACAGTGCACACATTTATCATGTGAATACAAGAAGTGACTTCGTCTCTATAAGTGGAATGAAAGCACCAGGTTATTTCACAAAAACGAAGTTAGCATTTCTTTTAGTTTTCAGTACTGACCTTAGTTCTGGGTTGCTTATGTATGAATCAAAGTTATACCCATCTTCAGGTTCTTGTCTTATGTACGGTGCACATCCTGGTTTCTGAATTAAAAATATAAACAAGAGAAATAGCTTTCCAATCTTCAAAGGAGTTAATTGTCTTCAACCTACTTAGAAAAAATCACACAGCCAGCCCTTTATACCACTCCTACATATCTTCCCCCAAAAGAATGATTGAAATAATCTRAAATAATCTAATATTAAGACAGATAGTTCATGAGTCTTTATTCTTGTTCATGGATATATTTGTCATAGTCAGGCTGTAGAAGTTTATAGCAATTTCATTTTGTTTTTCAAAGTGGACGGCTCTTCAGGCTGTTCTTGAATATAGGTCAAATATCAACAAAAAAAAAAAAAAAAAGAGGGGGAGTCCAAGCGAACAGCAATAACTCTCCATCTTCACAGAACTGAGTTAAAAATAGAGAAGAGAGGAATATAAACTATGTTCATCAAACTCTTCTCTTAAATCCTTTCAAGGTAGGAGTTAATCGGATTTAGGGTTGTTTGGAGGTTCCCTTTGGAGGTGGGGGGCTGAGTGTAATTCAGTCTGACTGCTTCTGCCTGCAGTGAATGGAAAGCAAGGGAGTAAGGAAGAGTTTCATTAGCGCCAGGACACATATTTGTGTCAAAGTTCCATAATTCTTTCATGTTTGACAAAAGAAAATGACATGCTCTTTGGTCAAAAGGATAGAAAACTAATTGAGTTTTCTTTGGAAATGACTGTGAGCTTCTCTGAAATTAGATTTTTTTTTCCCCTAACTTTTGAATTATTTCCAGTTCCAGCATATCCTGGAAGTTACAGACCAAGAAAACTGAAGCAAGCAGAGCAGAACATCCATATAAGCACATCTGCTGTGCCTCACAGAATTTGTTTGTATATCAGATTATAACGCATTTCGTAGTTACAGAGGGCTCAGCGCCACAAACTGCTTATAAAGCAAAGCAACTTGTAAAACTCAGAAGTTGCCAAGGGTGGCTAATGCTATAGCTCAGCACAACAGAAGCCCATCCTCATCCCTGGGAGCAGGGAGGCAGTGGGACTGCTCACACAGCACCAGTCTTAATCCAAGCGTCAGGTAGAAACTGTGGGCTTGGGGTTTTCAGCATATCAGCTATCAGCAGGCTGATGGGCTTTGCGAGCAAAAGTCTTGTAAGCTGGATATTCCTATGCTCTCAAGCATTAATAAAACTGCAGAAAGCACCACAAGTGATGTGCCTCTAAAAACACAGTTAGGGAAAAAGAGAGAAGTTTTATAATTTTCTAGTGCTCAATCCTGCTGTAATTATTCCAGTAATATTGTCATTAAAATCAATACATGTTTTGCTTCATTGAGTAAAGTCTTCTGGAGAAAGATAATAGTATAAGAAAAGTTAACACTCACGTGAAGACAACTAATTTGTTTTATTTAAGCCAATTATCTTGCCAGTGACTTTGGAGAATCTGAAAGAAAGGAATTTAAAACTTTAGTGATAGAATATCATTACTGCAACAGCAAGTATAAGATAAAATCCTTTGCTTTGCTTTGCATTTTGGTTTTGCTTATTGTTTCTGCTGTTTTACAAAGTCTCATTTGGCCCATCAGAGGAGCAGTACTCAGTGGGGCAGTCAAGTCCAGTGGTGTCTACTCATCAGGTAAGGTAATGACTTGAATGCAAGGAGGTATGTTAGATTCTTTAATGTTCTTTTTAGGTCTCCTATACTCCAGATACATCTACCTCTGTCTCAGATSAGAAAATTTTTGTATCAAAGAACTAAAAGAAAGGATAGCAAAGCAGAAGCAGGGGTTTATGTGGCAGACTAAAAAGAGAACCACAGCATCATTTCCATGCAGTGCCTTTTTCTTCTAGCCCTTGCAGCTCTCAAGGATCACTGTGCACTCCCCCATTCAGTAATTTTTGGATTACCAACTTAAGTCTCTTCATTCTGTCTACAGGAGCAGTACAGTCCACTTTTCTCTGAACAGACTCAGCATCACTGCATCACTGCTACTCTGAACTTCATTTACTTTCATATTTTTGAATCTTCTTGCCTTCATTTCAAAGAGGGTAGAGAATGGGATAGTACTTTCTGCTGCTTGGAAYGCGTCCTTAGGAAATGACTACTTTCTCAGAGAGCTAAATGAAACTCAGTGATAATGTGGAGGTAGGCACTGCTTGCTCTGAAAAAAAAAAAAATTATTTTTGGACTTCTCCTGCTGGAGAGATACCGAAAATAAACTGCAATTGCACAGACTGGAGTGCTGGCAAGATTGGCTTGCGCAGGAGTATCTACAAACACCAGGCAGACCTTTATTGTGTGCTGTATCATATGAAAACTGAAAAAGAAAGAGAAAAGTTACGAGCATTTCTGGAAAACTGGAAAGGAATTCCAGCTCTTTAACTAGAAGGAGTGTCTGACAGCCAGGTGAAAACTTCCTGAGAAAGAAAATGTTTCCAAAGTATTGAAATGATTTTAACAAAGATGGTCATGAAGCACTTGATATTTTTATTAGTTTTCATTTAACAGATGCAGGAGACTAACAAAGAAATGTACAGCGTTGTGAAGCAAACAGGAGAGGTAACACTGCAATCTGTAATAGTACCAAAGAAAAGGACAGTTTATTCTTTGATTCAGCATGTGTTAAGCCCTTCACCTCATTCAAGAGAGGCTCATTGGTGAATCATGGAGTGAAAATAGTTGAGGAGAGATTGGAGGGCATTTTCTAGGAAATAGAAGCAGTCTCATAGCAATGAGAAAGTCCAACTACTCCACAGTCTGGAACCTTGAGAAATTCGTTTGTCTGAATAGCCTAAAAGAGCAGCCAGGTAGATTGATTTCAGTGGGAGTCACGTAGCAAGTTGAGGCCGATATGTGTTAGTAGTTAGAGAGGGCTTAAAAAAAAAAAAAGCAGTTTCAAAAGAAAAAAAAAAAACACAATAAAAGGAAATGTTTTCACCACCTATAAAGAGATTTGCATTTGAGGAGCTGGCCAGTGCCAAATGTGTTAGCATGATGGGTATTTCAGAAGAGTCCTGGCAGGTGTCGTTAGAAAACCATGCTGGTGTGTTTTGCACAAACTGAGCCTGCTGACAGAGGTGTTTTTTCCTCTGGTTTCTATTTGATCTGTAACCAACAGATTGGATATTTCATTGAAAACAAAATGCATTTATATTAGTAGAGGGTTCTAATGTTCATTATATTACCTTTTTTAATAAAGAAGTATATGTAGATGAGTCTTGTACGCTCTCAAGTTGCCTTAGGATGAAAAAAAAAAAAAAAAAAAGGCCTCTGAGCTGAATTCAGGCATCAAAATCATAAATTCTGAGGAACAGATTGTGTACTGAAAGTTATGCAAGTTATGCATGCAGATATTCATAAGGTTGAAAGTGCAGTTTGATCTTAGCTTAATATTAGGTTCCAGGTGTTTCTGCTGATAATTTTAGTAGGAAATGGAAGAGARAGTATCAGGGGCTGTGACTTCAAAAACTAATCATTCCAAGCACAGGAACCTTGCTTTCTCATGTAGTTTACATTTTCCATCATATCTACACATGTGAAACTGTTGTTACTATGCACAGCCAGACAGAACAGGATGTGGAATAAAGCTGAGTTCCTGCAGTGACCTTGAGCCTTGCAAGATCGCTGAACACCCACTGTAGAGCTCACGCGAAGTTTTAGTAAACTCATCACCCCAGCTAATAGTCAGAGCACTTACTCTTCTTGTGCAAAACAAAAGAACAAGTGGCAGTTCAGAAAATGTATAATTACAAATGCCAGGAGAGATCACTTCTGAAACCCTGCTGCTTTTGGTCAGCGCTTCAAGAAATGAGTCAAACAGAACAGGCAGTATAATTTAAATACCTGTTTTATCCAAGATCATTTGAACATGAGGTGACAGGAGGGTTAATGTGTTTTAACTTATCCCAGTTCTCCTGTAAGAAGACTCTTACAGGCAAGAAGGCAAGAAGATTTATGCTCTCAATTTAATGCAGAGGCAACTGAGTGTTCAACATAGTGCCAGTTTCCCAGCTCTTGAATAGCTATTGGATTTTTTTTCTTTTTTTTTTTTTGGTCTCATATAATAGTTTTAAAGACAAACGTCTTGGTATCTACCTGGTTGCGAAGCATAAAACTAATGTTCCATGTTTGTTAATGACAGGGATAGTAAAAAAAAAAAAAAAAAAAAAAAGTCATATTCCACCTACCATAGTAAAATTAACACTGCATTATATTAACCCTTGGCTGGATTTCAATTTGTATTGTGAGTTTTGATGAAAAGTTGGGTTTCTGTTCTAGTGGTAGATCTACAGTACAGTTAATCTGATTCTGGAAAAAGAGAAAGAGCTTACATGGCCAACAATATCAATACATAACTGCTTCAAAACTCACAGTTGAAAGAAAAAAGAGCTGCCCCAAGGAATTTCAACTACAGCATATGAGGGGAATTTTCGGTGTAGTCCATGGCATAATAGGCTTAGGGGTTTTTTTAAGGAGCGCTGGAGTTGTTATCACACTCGTTAGATCAATGATAAACTCCAGCTGTGCACCTGATCTCACAAGATGCAAACCCTAGACTTTGTGTCAAATGTCAACAAGGCTGGTGTATAAACATGTGACTACATTGTCGGTGTCTAAATGTATGACTGACTRTTGTTCAGTGTATAAGACTCGTGACTACAAAGGCAGGATATATAACATATATAATATGCTGTCTGAGGGAAAAGGGGAGAGGTTTGTTGGGTTTTTTTGTTTTTTGGTTTTTTTGCTAAGATAATATCATAAACACCTGGCAGAAATTGGAAAACAGCATCTGTCCAGCCAAACTACTTCTCTCTCTGTGACACAGAGAGCGCTGTGCCTTGCAGCTTCAGCGCTGTGCTAGTGCTAGGAGTGGAACATATGTCCATCCTCCTTCAGGGCCACAGAGTCTGTGCATCGTGCAGCAGAGGTCATCACGTGGAAGAGAGCAAGAGCAKGCTAAAATGCCTTTGCAGAAGGCATGAGATTGAGCACTGGAAACCTATAAAGATAGATTTTTCAGAAGCATGTGTCTCTGTCTAGCCCCGTAATTCATCTTCATCTAGTAAGATATAGAGCACAGTCGAGTGTGCATAAATCATTTCTTGTTTGTTCCATTTGTACTGTATATGGATGGGTTTAGAGTCCTTTGGACACTGTTTATGTCAAAGAGAAGAAATATTGCAGCGGGAAGGTAGAGAGCACGTTTGCTACTGGCAAAACATTCACCTTCACTAATCTGCAATCAGGAACAAGCTTCAAATGGCAAACATTACCTGGAAGATGAAAAATATTCCTCCAGTAAATTCATTTAACCGTAATGCATTGTACTAAAACCTTGCTAATAAAAGAAAGATACAATATTTCCAGCACTAACCATCTACAACTTCTTGGGTGGTATCGTTGAGAGTCCAACTCTATGGGAAGAAAAAAATGACATCAAGTGAACTGAACTACCTGAAGTATCTTTCCTTTGGAGGATATTATATTGATACTGCTACATTTACAAAACTTTTGCTCTGGTTGGAATGGAGGGTAAATGGAAGGGAGGAGAGAAAAAGGGAAGGCCAGACCCCACAGGGAGATTTATTGTAGTGTGGTACCACTGACAGCCTCAAAGTCAAGCTTTTCTACTCTGATGGCCTGGTTGTTTTTTTGGGTAAACAGGCATGTAAAAGTTGACAAGTAATCTGTATTTTTTTTATCTATCTTTTTTTATCTAATGATGGCCTTGGTAATGTCAATATTATTGTACGAGGTCTGTATATCTTGTATAATATGTGTGGTTTTGTTTTAAAACATGTAGAGCTTGTTGATATCTCACTTACTTGAGGAAGGAAAGGGAGGAGAGGGAAAATGAGAAGGAAGGAAGGAAGGAAGGAAGGAAAAGAGAAAGGAAAGGAAGGGATGGAGAGAAAGGAAAAGAAAAAAAGGGAAGGAGGAAGGGTAAGCGTGAAGTAGAAACTCTCCTCCTATTTTTTGGCTAAGATTGCTACATGTTTGCAGCCCCTTCAAGCAGTAAAGATCTCCAAGCCCTGGGGACGCTGCAGGTGCAAGGGAAAAGAAGGCAGAAGGGCAGCTGGCTCAGGGAGAGTGTGATTGGGAGAGGAGGCTGGGGCAGCTTTGGGCCCTCGCCAGGAGGCTGCTGTGGCCGCCTCCCGCGCCGTTCGCCTGAGCTGCGCCCTGCTCAGCGCCCCGGGAAGCGCGCGCGGCCCCGTGCGCACGCGCCAGCGGCGCCGGCCTGTCCGCGGTAGTCTCGCCCTCCTCAAGGACCTCTTGAGGACAAGGGGCTCTGAGGATTAATCAGGGCTTTCACTGTGCTATGAGACTACCACTTTAGGAAATACAGGATTTATAAGTAGCTTGCTTTTCTTTGATTCTGTTCTTTATTTCATGCTGACTCTCTTCTTCCCTTGTAGAAGTGGGGGAGTATCTACCGTTTATTCACAGCCCTTCCTATATATGTGTGTTGGGGGGATCACGTAGAGCGACCCAGCCCCACAGCAGCATGTTGCTGAAGCCCAGGCTTTACTTCTAAATCTGAGCACCAAAGTCTCTTCTCCAGCAGCTGCACGGAAGCAGTGGATGCAGCCCGCAATTAGGAGCTCACTGTAGACCTCTACAGCCAAGGCAAGAGATATTAGTCCCCTGGCACAAACCGTGATTAGTTACTGAGGTTCTATAATTGTGCTTTCGTTGGCCACAGCATTACTGCACATTTAAGCAGACCTACAGAGACACTACTCTTACATGTGCAGTTAGATATATCCTTCACTGGTTTGCAGGATGAGAACTTCATGTCCAACTTAGAAGTCTACAGATTGTGCTGCAGCACACGGTGTAGTAGCACAGGCTCCCAATATTGCTGCCGTGCAACAGAGATACCAGTTGTGCTCCCCCTGCTGAACCAAAGCTTGCCAGAAGCATCACATATTGATAATATTATCTAATAATGGGCATGGCCCTTCATTCAGCAGAGGAAATGAGCCAGATCTGGGTTTTTTTTTTTTTTTTTTTTTTGGTGCCAATCAGCCTAGTTCTGTTGTTGTTCTGCATCCCTGTCCAGTGGGGTTGATAGCTGAAGATGTGACAAGGGTGTGGCACGTCCCGCCTAAATAAAATTACATCTGGTGTTTGGGCTGCACAGAAGCATTATTTTCTAAGTAAAGCTCCTAGCAAACTTCATACCTATAAAATTCATGGCATTATAGAGCGCTGTTTTTCACTGTTATTATATGACCACCAACTGCTAGCTTAAACCCACTACAATTTCTTCTCTTCTAGAAGAACACGAGCTGAAAGGTAGAATTAAACTCCTTGGGCCCAGAACCACCCTTTTCATATATTTGCACAACACTAGTACAGTGGGACATCGATAACAATAGAAAATTTCAGCTTTTAATTTTAACCTTCAGTCTTTCTCCGTTAATATTTACCTTTAACTTAACTTCTTATATATAATTACAGTTTCTGGATCTATGACAAGAACAGTTTCTTTTGAGTTCTCTGGGCAGAATAAAAATAGTCTTTTTAGCCTATAACCTTTTAAAAATCCCTCTCCCATATAGTAGTCACGTGATATCACTTATTACAATATTGGATAACACCCTGGATAATATGTGCTATCATAAATATCCTTACCTTTCCACCAAGTAATTAAGAACTCTATGTATTCTGCATGATTACATATAAGCAACTTATTAATGTGATCAATTATGGGTATATCAAAATAATATATGACAAAAATAATATTTCTGCCAGTTTTGTGAGAACTGAATTATTAATAAGCAGAAAAACAGACTGTTCACATTAATTCTAGCAGGAGAATAATCTTTTCCTTTTTTAAATATATATATATATTATGTTATATATATATATATATATATATATATATATATATATATAACATATACGCACACCTTTAGATTGTTGGAAGAGGTGACAATCTAACCTGTTTCCCTAGAGGCTACTCTCCTGTGCTTGAGAAACGAAGCTTTCATTAAAAGGACAGGACTTAGAAGGTAATATTTACATTCAGGGGAGGAGACTGCAGATGCTGTTCTCACCAGTGCCTGTAGACCTCCTGAGAGAGGCAGTGCAGTGAGCAAAACGGTGCGGCAGTGACAGTGGGTAGCAGCTCTGCGTTGGGAAGGGCAGGATTTCCTGCCCATGTGCTGGGGACTGTTGATCTGAGTACAATCAGAAATGGAGGGTCACAGAATCAAAGAATCCTCCAGGTTAGAAGGGACCTCCAGAAACCATCCAGGCCAGCCCCCCTGCACACGCAGGGCCACCGAGAGCACGCGGCACAGGGCTGCATCCAAGCGGGTTTTGAAGATCTCCAGAGAAGGAGATCTCACAACTTCTCTGGGCAAGAAGAAAGCAGAATGCTGCTTTCTTCTGGTTAGGGTCGCTGGTCAGGAAGGTCCTCATAGGTCGGCAGGTCCCATCTGCTGCAGTTACAGCATCCTGCAGTCCCTCAAGCTCCATCTGAAAGGCACCTATATTTTTTGCCCTCACTGTTCATAGAATGAGTCTGCTTCATTGTGATGATGAAAWGCAGCCTTCTAATTTCCAGCCCATGTACACAATCAGATTTTACCCAATTATTTTTCTGCCAGCAGAAAAATTATCTTTTGTAATAAATAGCTCTTKGTCTCCCTTGTGTTTTTATCTCTCCCCATCATGTGCAGCAGCTGTGTCACCTCCCGGCCTTCACCTTGCCTGTCATAAGGTAGGCTGCACATTCCCTGAGTGTGGGAGCAGCTCTTCTCTCTACCTTTTCCACTCCAAATTAATCCTTTTTTTTTTTTTTTTTTTTTTAACTCTAACATTCCAGATGAACCCAGCCTTATGCAATAGCATCATCTCTTTCAATATTTCCAATATTTCCTTTTCCTCTGCGAGTAACATTTGTGGTATTTTCCACTTAGTTTTTCCACAGCCACCTCACTTTGGCAGCTGATAGACACTCTATAACTTTGACTAGTTGCCATGTCCTTTCTCACCTCAGTGATTTCCAATTGATGAGCTCCCAGTTTATAGCAGGCGTTCATGTCATTGATCCCACAGTGCTTTCTCTTGCATTCTGAATAACCTCAAATTCCTGTGCAAACCTTTCTGTTTACTGCTCTCTGTTTGCTGCCTCCAAGGGCACACAGAAACGAGGCAGTATTTTAGATGTTGCACTTTCAAGGAAATAGAGAAGGCAGAAGGAAATTGTTTGTATAGAAAGAAGTGAAGGTCATGGCGAAGGCAAAGGCAGCAATGAAGGATGCTTTTCTTTTAAGGATTTCGGCTAAATTAGCCTTGGTCTCAGAGTAACTTTGGCTGAGGGAAAGGAAAGATGAAGTTATGATGATTTTCCCAGCTGACTGTAAACGGCACTCTGCTGCTGGAACAGTCTGGGTTATTGCTGGACTGTAGAGCTGAGTATATTAATATAACTGACTTCCACTCTAATCTCTCTACTCTAAAAAGTAGAGACTTCCACTCTAAAAAGTGTTCATATGCAGACCTAGACATAGGCACATTTCCTTCTTTTCTTTACATAACCAAAGTCTGGCTTTTAAATATAAAAGCTTTGTGTTGGAAAAATAAGTATAATAAAAATATATCTAGAGAAGGAAAGTTCAATAAAATGCTAATGATTAATGCCAACTACTTGTCATTTGCTTTGCAAACTGAACCATCTTTTAGGACTTTTTCTAAGTTGTTGGGAAAAAATAATTGTTTTAGGGTAATAATGCAAGTTCTTAGCTCAGTGTATAGCCTGTTTTATTACATTTTCTAAAATCAATGCTTAGGAGAAGTTTTAATTAAATACTGCCTTCTTTGGAAGAGCAAAGATGTTCTAGAGTCTTGATTGTGCTTATAGCGACTTGGTTTCTCTTTAATTCTCTTCCAACCCCCATTATCACTTTCCTGTAACCAATTTCAATATTACTAAGGACCTTTCAATCAAATTGACATGTATTCAAAACAGCTAACTAAAATTAATACATTCTGAATCTCTGCTGCTATTTTCTTGAATATTTAACAACTCACACAACCCCTTGAAGCTGCAGACCTGATGTAATGGGAAGGAAGYGTCTTTCTTCTCTTTTCATAAGCAAATTACCTAGTAAATTGTGACAGAAAATGCTCCTCATTAATGGATCTGTCTCAATTTGCATGGCATGTGGCTTGAGCTGTAAATGATGTTTTTGCATCTCTGAATAGAAATGCCGAATGAATTTTTGAGCTTCTGGAATTCCAGAGCTGACCATTTGATCCTTTCATTTTACAAAGATAACAATTTTTTTGGCTATCCTGGTGGATACAAAACATATTTATAACAATAGTTTATTCTAAGCCTGCAGACAGAAATGCTTCTCTCTATTGCCAACTAGTCATCACCCACGGCATGTAATTAGCAACTTGCCTTCAGCAGGTTTGAAAGATATTACTACAGTGTACGCAAATAGTAGGATTTTTCAGGATAAGGTATGGAAAATTAAATAGAAATTACTGAAAGCTGTAGCCTTTTGGAGAAATCAGCTATGAATGTCTGGTCTCCCATATTGTTTGCTACAGAATAATCATTAAACAGTTTGCAAGTGAAGATTATTGTAGTAATACAGAGAAAATGTGACATGATGGTGAACAACTATTTTTTTTTCTCAGAGAAAGCTTCTTAGTTAATTCATTTTTTGACCGCTTAATGTTTTTGAAATCTCAGGTCACATTTTCCTCTTAATTATAGGGATGAAGCTTTTTCAATTTAACTAAGAGGAGAACTTAGACCTTTGCATTTTAACATGACATAGCATTTATGGGCTTCTGACCACATCTAGGCTAGAACAGTGCGATGCGATGGAGTAGTCTGACCTCGGCCCTGAGACAAGAACTTCTGGCTCCTAATCACAGCCTGCACCGAGTCACTGCCTGCACCTTGACAAATTTCATGCAATAATATTCTGTCGAGTACAACAATACTGTACAATACTGATGTCAGTACGTGGGACAAAAATACCCTCTGAGGCTGGGTTGATTATTTTTGCATATACCTATTCACATAGTATTTAAAGGATAAATGTAATGAGCATTCTTAATGTTGTGTATTTATTAATTTAGTCTAAAATCTAGTTTCTGGTTAATCCAAAGAGCATTTTGAATCTGGAATAAATTTGCATTTTGGTTGGCAGAAATTATAATAGCTGGAAAAAGGAACAATGGAAAATAACAATACCAGGCAATTGCTGAGCTGCTCTGTGTTTGCAAATATGTAGGCTACTATAATGGCTCCCTGCAAGAAAATATAAGCAATAATTACACAAGCAATAAGTACTATTTGGTTAAAAGATGTATCTGATTTTTCAGTAGGTAAGACTAGATGAAGGATTTAGTTACGAATTGAAAGCTGTTCTTAGTACTCCTGACAGCATTTTCATAATCACCGTAACAGAAATACCTCAATTTAATACTAACTTCAGCAGTTCCTTTGCAGACTTAGGACCTTATAATGGTTATAACTATTTCCTATCGTAGGCTTATACCACAAGACAAGATAGAAAGATTCAGTTCATTTGAGAAAGATACAAAGATTGCCAGTGATACCAAAGAAGGAAGCAGTGTGTGGAGGTTTGAATGTGAAGAAATGAAGGATGAATGAGAACAAGATCATTCATGTTTAGAGGCCAGCTGTACGAAAGGCACAAAGCTGAGGATATCGACAGAGATGGTCGCTACCTCTTTTTTAACCTGGCTTTGTTGCAAGGAAACATGTTGATACATGTCCTAGGTAGGAGATGATTGAAAAAGCCAAGCTAAAATAAGATGGAGCTGTTGTTGGCGTTTCCAAACCACATTTTTCTTCTCTTTTCATTGTAATATTCCAAGAAAAACAGCATCTGAATTATCAGCTTGTGTGTATTTGTGTAGCTATACACATTTGTGTGTATATATGGAGTATAAATATTCAGCAGTGCTCTCAGAACACAATACAACATAGATAGATAGGAATTCATTAAGGTATAATTTTCCAAGTAGTTAGTTTGAAAATAACCAGTTTATCAGAAAAAAAGATTGAGATTCAAAGTAAAGAGCCAGGGGCAGATTTTTAAAGGTATCTCAGTGCCTAATTTACTTATTGCAATAGGAAACTGAGGGCTTATCTGTACTAGGCATTTTGTTTTTACTATATGTAGTTAATTCACACTGAAGTGGCCGGTGTTCATATAAACGGAAGGCCCTCATTAATACATGTTCAGAATTCGTGTGTGAAAGCATATGGCATGTCTGTATTATGGGTCTGTGTCCTGAAGCCTTGAATCCTTCTCCTAAAATACAGTTGGTTGGGGGCTGTAATCTGAAATGAGTGAGGTAGTTCCCTAGGCAAATAAAYGTAGGCATGAAAAAGAGCACAAGAGAGCTTCCAAGTCTATACATTCCTGAATGTGGGGACACCAGTCAGTATGTGTAGCGGTGAAGTGGGGGGTCAGTCCCTGCCCTTGCACAACAACAACGCGCAGAGGTGGCCTTAGTGCACAGCGCTGTGGAGCAGTTGTGTGAACGTGCCTCTGTGCTGCGTGTGTGCAGTAGCCCTGCCGAGCCCTTCCCACATAACTTCTTCTCCCCTTTCCCTGCGTGCACTTTACAGTTCTGGGCTGCTGCATGTTAGTTTTGGTCTCGGACGCTGATGCACAGCCACAATTATGCTGTCTGTAGAGTGCTCTGCTGTAGCATGGCTCACATTCGCCCAGTTTTCTTTGTGAGGAGCCAGGCAGAAATCCTGGTTGGAAGCACGCTTATCTTGACGGCTAGAAGAGCAGCTAAGGCGTCTTGCCCAGCTCACCCCACAATGACAGCTCAAGAGCAGGAGCACCAGGAGGGATCAAAGCTGTTGATATTCCTGCCAGAGCTGCTCCGGACTGCAGCTGCCCACTTGCAGCGCTGACACCCTCAGCCGGGAGGGTTTTCGCGCAGCGTCCTGAGCAGCTGGGTGCTTGCAAGGACAAGCAGTACGTAGCACTGTACCACCCGTGCTGGCCAGGGGTAACGTAAAACCAGCGCCAGCTAATCAAGGAGAATTACTGGTGAGAAACGATGGGCATTCAGGAGTCTGAACCCGAATCCAAGAATTGCAGTTACTTTTGGCTGGCTTCCACCTTCTACCTCATAGCACATTGGCAGAAAAGTTCTTTACAGGTCCCAAAACAAGACTGTATCAGGGTATCCACCCCGTGGAGAACATGAATACAGGAGAAAATCCCTTTGTGTAGACTCTAACAAGATTGTAGGTATTCCTGTTCCGTAGATCAGTAGCTTCAGGCAGAATTAGTTCTCCTATCAGCTCGTCATGTGTCCTATCCTAGTGGAAGTCTAACGTGTAGGGATATGGCACCTTACACCATGTTTTAAATAGAAAAGCTCTTAAARTGAGAGCAGTAACTAAATAATTTGAAGAATTTTGTATTTAGTGCTCAAAAGGAACAGAAGCAATTATGTCATCTCCATTAAATGTGTATTTTTAATGTGATTTTGACAYAGTAGAAATTTTAATTGAAACTTGATTGCTTTGAAGCTTTTTGAATATACAGCTCTTGGAAGACATTGAAATTCGAGGTGCTCCTTTACAGTGTGACATAGGAATAAAAAGAAGGGGAAAAAAAGGCAGTAAATCACAATTTATTTCTGAATTAAGAACTATAAATTCTGCTGATGTTTGGGCAAGGAATATTCCAAGGCATGGGTTGTTTTCCTTTAAATTCCAGTCTTGAGTGACAAAAAAAAAAGCTTGAGGAGGCGGGATGGAGTTAATGTGGTGTATTGAATTATCAGCTGTTAGGTGAGCTAAGGAAGACCACGCAATTGTGAAGTAAATTAGTTAGATCAAGAGGGCACTTCTAAAATATATTAATTTTATTTCCCATTTGTGATGGCAAGAAGTCAGCTAATGCAGTTCAGAAAGAGAATCCTAACTCCCTAACCCAGAGTAATGGAATAACCACATCTCTAGAGTGAAGAAAACATAGTATTAGTGAAAAATACAGAGTTGCTAATTCTCTTTAAGATGAGGTTAGAAAATTAAATGGAGAAATGCAGTGAGACTGCAGGCACGTTATGGAACTTAGGGACAATTCAAGATTTTAACCCCAAATTGTCCAAGAAAATGTAATTTGCCTTGCAGAATTTCCATCATTTTGCGCTAGACATATAATGATTCAGAAAGCAGTAGTATCACAAATCTGGAAAATGATAGGTTTGACAAAAGGAGTTGAGTTAAGGTGCCCTTGCTAGTTTTGGAGCGAGCGCTTGGTAACGGTGCCGGTTCAGCACTAGAGAGCACACATTGAACAGTGACCAAGGTACCTTTAATCATCTTTACAGGGAGAACGGTGTTTCACGTGTGCCCAGACACGCAGCTCTGTAAGGTCCCGGGGGGACGTGCAGGTAGCGAGCTTGCCCTGCGGACGGGCGCAGCCCCGCGCGTTCCCCGCGACGGCGGGGTGCTGCCGGCCGCGTGTCCCGCGTTTGCCTGTCCCCGCGGGCCGCGCACGCGGAGCTGAGCCCGGGCTGGGCGAGCCACGGGGGACGCGATCCCCCGGCGCGCGGAGGGGATGCTGTCGCTCGAGGTCCCGCGGGGCTCCCCGGCCCGAGGGCGCTGCGTGGCGCCTGGCGCGCGGCCGCCCC
>NW_020454638.1:1617155-1705842 GCF_003342845.1 Nothoprocta perdicaria
AGCGCGGGCGCAGGTAACGGTCGGGGCGCGGGGCGGCTCGGCCGCGCCTCGCCCGCTCCGCGGCGGGGAAACTCCCAAGTCTGGCCGCGGGAGGCGCGGACAGAAGTTCCCGAGCGGCTCGGGAGGGCGCGAGCGCTGCYCGCTCCCCCCGCGCCCGGCGGCCGTTGGCCGGAGCGGCCGGCCGTTAGCGGCCGTTGGCGCCGCTGCCCCCGGGCACAGCCCCAGCGCGGAGTTGCGCGATTCTATTTTTTTTTTTTTCTTTTTTTTGGTATTTTTTTTCCTCTCTCCTTTATTAGCTCAGTTAGCATCTGTATGTCTGGAGCGGTACCCAAATCAACCCTTCCTTTTTTTTTTTTTTTTTTTTTTTTTAAATCCTCATGTGCGACACTGTTGCCCTCTAGTGTTTTTGGACATCGGTTTGTTGAGTGAGGGAACAAAATCAATTATAACGGTACAGTAATTATTAATAACTTCAGGTGTTACTAGCTAATTGAATTCTCTAAACCCCATGTAGCAATCGGCATGTGTTAATGTTTGCTTCAGCCCTCACGTACATCGTTTGGGAAATGAGAGAGAAGTTTTTTTGTGATTTAATTTACTACTTGGCATGCTACATAATTGCTTTTTTTTTTTTTTTTCAATAAAATGACAAGTGACAGAAAAACGGGGTCTCTTTCCCTGTCCGCATCACGGCTCCATTCCGTGAGCAGGGGCTCTGGCGCTTCGGCCTTTGCGCCGGGGTGTRCTTGGCAGCTGCGGGAGAGCGGAGGCTCAGGCAAGGCTGCAGCCAGGGAACGTGCCACGCGTTGCCTTGTCGCCTTGGGCAAGTCGGCTGTGCTGCGTCTATTTGTGTTCCTGCAAGTGCAGGATAGTGYTAGTAGGCTTTGTCTCAGAAAAAAATGTATGAGATGTGTGGTGTTTTAAGGTTTTTTTTTTGTTGTTAGCAAGTGCGGTAGAAAGGTAAAGTAGTAATCTGAAAACAAACCCAACTTCTTTACTATATTTAATAAACTTTCCAAGCCAAGCCTTCTTTAAAAAGAAGTATGTGTAAGCATCATAATACAAATAAGCATCATAATACAAATATCTTTTAATAACAAATTCTGATGCATTATTTTATTTCTATAAGTTGTCTATTGATATGTAAAGTAGTACGATGTGGAGCTGAGGACAACAGAGATATGATAGAAACTGAAAACTGCTTGCCTAAAGACTTAGAAAAGCATGTAATGTCTACCAAAATTTTTGCTCTGCTTAAGCCTTTTTTTTTTTCCCTTCTTTTTTCTTTTTTTTTTTTTTTTTTAAGGAGAGAAAATATAAGTCCTTATACAACATTGCAGGGTTAGTTTTATGATACCAAAGGGTCTCAGTAGCTTCCCTTGACAGTTTATGTCTATTATCACTATTTCTACAAGTTAAAAACATCTTCCTAACATGAGATCTCCTCTTTTTGCTTGGATTTGTTAATCTGAGTGATCACTACTTCGATAATTTAGTTAGCAGACCAATGTTGTAAAGAGATACTAAATATTTGAAGACCAGTTTTATATATTTCATAATTGATTTAAAAATCTGAGCATTGCTACCTGTCCTGGATTGCTTGTTCTCAAGTGAACTTTGCTGCCTTCTGCGGTGTCATTCATAGATTTACAGTTTAGTAACACCAATGTAACAGCTTCAGGGTCCTTCCTTTAAGGCAGTGTTTCATGATAGCTGGCCAAAAAAGGCTTTATGTTCAAAGCAATTAGATATCATGATAATCACTGTATATTTAAATACCCATATGACAAGCCAAGGAGTATATTTCTTGTCTATTTTTCCCTTAAAACTTGTTCTTCACTTTAYATGTGAGAAGTATGTTGCTATTATTAGTGGGCAGTTTGGAAAAGAAGAAAACTGGACAACAACAGTAAGGTATTACTACAACAGTACTAAAATAGAATTAAAATCATGTTCAGTTATATCTAATTGCATAAATGTAATATAACTGAGTAATACTGGTAAGTAATAAGTCCCAMATTTGCACAGTTTTTGTCTGATCTTGACAAAAGTATTTTCATGAGAAAGATTCTGTAGGGAATGAGTATGCCACAACTTTATTGTTCCTACACAGTGGTCACAGTATTAAGCAGCCCTTGTGCATGACTGAGGCAAAAATTAAACCAAATTTATCTATCTGTCTATAGGTGAGTGCTCAATTTCTTAYGTGACTCAGTTTTCTTTGTAGTATGTTGAGGTGAATGTGGAATTGGTATCATTTTGTTTTGTTTTGGTTCCAGAAAATACAAATCTAAATGGTCAGAAACACATTTCAGCTACTGAGCTTCGAAAATGGCGTGTTTGTGCTACATRTAAAAGCCAGCTATGGAAAATGAGTGTGCATTTGAGCCTTGTGCACCATGMAAGTCTTAGTGCAAAACTGCACCCGTGAGGGCACAGGGTGTGCCGTGTTGCCCTGACGTGCACCCAGCACAGACTGTCAGCACCCTCATATGAATCTGAGTTCAGGGACTGGCTCGAGGCTTAGGGGCAAAAACTTCTCTGCAAGTCGCATAGATATTTAGTTATTATAGTAGTTTTATTGCCATTAACTCCAAAATCAAGATTTTTGTTTTCCTGTTCCATTTATTCACTTTTTCTCATTAATAGACCAAATCTCTAATCAGTGCTGTCTTGCTCAAGTATTCCCATTAGTGTCATTGTGCTAAAATGATCTATAGAAGCCAAAGATTTGGTCATTTATACTTTGCAATGAAACAACGAGCTAAAGAAAAGCTGCAAATGGCAGAAATTCACCAGACTGCGTATGAGGGAGTTCAGCTTTTGATGATATTTATTCTTTTATCAGTTGTAGCTTGTCAGTGAGGAGGGAAAATATTTATAGATGACACCTATCCCCTATATCCTATGCAAGACAGGTGATCTTTGAGACATGGGTATGGGCTACAGACATCGCTTCTACTACAGTGAGTAAGAATGATATTGAGCCTTGCTGCATTCAGAGCAAAATACAAAACTGGTTTCCATGACTCAGCTTCATCTTAGCGGGATCTTGCCATGCTGTGAGCCCACAAGTAGAAGCAAAATTCAAACATATGTGAAGTTGGAAGGACAAAGAATATTTTTATTACCTGTTTTCAACGTAGGAGAGCATTTTGATACCACATATTTGGAATAACATAGGTAAAAGGTAGCGTCTGAATTTTCAGAATATAAAATACAAAATTCTGTAAGAATTCAAATGAAGAATTTTCTAAAATAAAAGAGTTCTAGATAAAGAACAATGAAGCAGCTTTTATTGCTTCAGATTGAGAGAGGTTTTACTTACAAAATAATTTGTATAGTATTTCTCCATTATGGGAAATGTATGGTATGTCACCATTATGGGAATTTATATCAGTGTAATGTGTAGCAATCTTTGTTAAGTATTTCCAAGTGTTCTGAGGTACAGCTGGGGCTGTACCCTTCATTCGTGTACATTGACACAATCCCATTGAAATTCATGAGTCAAGATGGCTTGTATTAGCTAAGGGTCTTTTCATAGCTTTTTCACATGGTAAACTGAAACAATACTAACAGACTTGAACTCTTGTGAACAGTTCTCAGACTTGTTGGCTGTGTTTAAGATTTTCCCTTATATTTGGATTTTTTTTATTGGTATTACGTTTCAAGCTTTCATAGCTTCTTTATTCTTTTGTAAATTATTTTGTTCTTTTGTCATGAGCCTAAGACTTCACAGGCACTGTTCTGTTTTGAAATGCTGCTTCCAGTGGCTTAMCCAATATTGGTATGTTCTAAATTATGTCTTTTGTATGTTTTTATGGTTGGAAATGATACTGGGCAAGTACCATATTTCCTAAAACCATATCTAAAGTTGTGATAAAGAGTGACGACCTTAAAAACAAAAGCAAAACAAAAAACCCCACTACATTGCCAAGATTGCCAAGACTTTAAAATTAGTTCAGTATTAGTAAGTGTWTGTTCTTTACATATATATTATGTATATTTTGAGCTCTGAACTTGCAAAACAATCCTTAAATAAACAAAAAGTTGTAGTGTTACCTTAAGATGAATAGAGAGAATGTTCATTTAAATGTGCACTCTATTCCATTCCTTTCATTCCTTTCTCTGTGTTGAGAATGCCAAGTCTGCCCACGGGTCCTGCCGGCTCTTGGAGAATTCCTCATTTCTCAAGGCAAAACTTTGCATCTGTCGTAGCATGTCCATCCTTTCCAGAGCATTGCATAGCTCCTGGAAGGTGCCRGCAATGTAGGGAGTGAAGGAGAAAACAACATTGCCTTTCTTGTAGAGAAGGCACCTCTCTGGCTGGCTGCAGGTTTGCTGCCCTGTGGAATGGATTAGAATGTTCTTGCTGGAGATGCTCCGAGTGCTGCTGCTTCCATTAGCAGCCCTTGAGTTGCAGCCCTTCTGAAATGWTGCTCTCAAACACCTCTGTCAATGTTGTCAGCCATTCTTTGCTGAAGACTTAGGCTTCAGACATTAGGTCTTGAAGCCTTAGCCTTGGTTTTTGTGATGATCAAAGCAGAGGTTGCTGCAACTGCATCTTTCGTACTTGTGCAAAGGTATTGAGCTTCAGTGCTTGTCGTCATGACATGCGGCATGACAACTGCTTTATAAAAAGGTGCTTTACAAAATAAAGAAATGATAAAAACTAATGAGGAACAGGATGATGCAAAACCTGAAAAAAAATAACTGAAGTTTTGAGCTGCCCATTTCCAAACCTCTGCTTAGCAGTGATTTGTCTCCTGTCAATTAGATTATGTGTGGAAATACTTCACAAGTGTGATGTAAGGATTAACTCAGATTTTCTTTTCTTCTAGGTTATATCTTCTGTAAAGCTTGTGGAAGATAGATGTATGCGCTGCAATGGTGACATAAATATTTAAGAGGACTGGAACAAGCTGTTGAGAATCTGTTTGTTTTTAATGCTGCTGTTGAGAACAATCTAAGGCAAGTAAACAACATGAGTTTTATCATGAAACTTCACAGACATTTTCAAAGAACAGTTATTTTGCTGGCCACTTTTTGTATGGTGAGCATTGTTATTTCTGCATATTACTTGTATAATGGCTACAAACAAGAAAATGAACTTCCTGAAATTGCTTCAGACATGGAATGTGGTGATCTTCAACTATTGCCATACAAGCTGATGGAGATGAAAACCATGAAGCCTATTGATCCCCTGAGGACTGATCTTGTAGTGCTCGTGTTTGTGGAAAGTCAGTATTCAGCATTAGGCCAAGATATAATAACTATTTTAGAATCCAGCAGATTTGAATATCATATTGAGATTGCACCTGGAAAAGGTGATCTCCCAGTGCTTATAGACAAAAATAAAGGCAAATATGCTCTCATAGTATATGAAAATATTCTAAAGTATGTAAATATGGACTCTTGGAACAGAGGCCTTCTAGATAAGTACTGCATAGAATATGGTGTAGGTGTTATTGGATTCCACAAAGGCAGTGAGAACAACTTGCAGAGCTTTCAGTTGAAGGGCTTTCCTTTCCTTGTCCACAGCAATCTGGGTATTAAGGACTGTTGCATTAACCCTCATTCTCCATTGCTCCATGTGACGAAATCCTCTAAACTTGATAAAGGTCCTTTGCTTGGAAATGACTGGGCAGTTTTCCAGATTAATCATACAGCTTATCAACCAGTGATATTTGCAAAAGTAAAGACATCAGAAAACCTGTCACCACCTACCACTAAAAGTATCCTCCATGCCACCGTAATTCATGACCTGGGGCTCCACGATGGGATTCAGCGAGTCCTCTTTGGCAATAACTTGAATTTTTGGCTGCACAAGCTGATTTTTATAGATGCCATCTCTTTCCTGTCTGGAAAGAAACTCAGGCTATCCTTGGATAGGTACCTGCTGGTTGACATAGATGACATCTTCGTTGGAAAGGAGGGAACAAGGATGAACGCCAATGATGTCCAGGTAAAGTATGTTCAGAAACTAATGGGCATTGCAGCGAAGTGTGAGTTTTAAAATCTAATTTGCAAAGTGAACAGTTATTAAGGGTGGAATTCACCAAGGATGCCRATAAGCCAGGAACAAGGCGAACTGTTTCCTCCTTGAGAGAGAAGCCAGTGTCAGACTTTGAGTTGTGCTTGGTCCAAGTGTGATAGCTACTTGAGCCTGCAGGTTGGATGGAGTCCACGTGACATTGCTTATACGTCTGCTAGGAAAGCATGCAGGGTAATAAAACCTCACTGGCTAATGTCCCTGGTTTTGCCTGACATGGTATATGAGTCCCTGCTGAAGTAAACCTCCGTAAACCAGAGGGTGGGCACCTTTGTAGTAGGTTTCCCTTACTTTATATGGGAAATGGTTACCCAGAAGGGACTTAAAGAGTAGTAGTTGATAATTAAGTGTAAAAGAAAGGGACTAGGAATGACGTGTTTCCTTTTAGACCTTCCACAATTTTAGGCAGCTAGAAAATTGCAGAGTTTAATTCCGTAGTACCCTGTAAGCAGATACTTCAGTGGAGTTTGAACACAGCGCAGGACTGCAGAACTAGACCAAGCACTATTAGTATGTAATGTGCATGGTGCTTGGTCTTATAAGCAGAAGGTGAATGTGATGGGCTGATAATAAATGCCAATGTATAAATTTTGAAGAACAGATTGGACTGTTAGCTGCTTGAAATATTTTTCAAATGTCAGGACTAAGTTGCAGCATTCCACCTTCCTTATCTCTATTTTCTGGCTCTTGCTTGCAGCTGTTTTTAATATAGGTCTTAAAAACTTGTTCTGTAACTGAATGACTCAACAATTTCCTTAAGTTTTAAAGCAGTTCACGTTGCAGGTTTCTGAATGTCCTTTCTTCCTCCCCCTGAACTCTGCTGTTCAAGTGAAGTTAGAGAACTCATTGCAAAATTGAAATATTTGCTCTAGAAGCTAAAAATCTATAGGAAACTAATTAGTACCATGTTTATGCTGCAAATAAAGGGGATTGTTGTTAGAACTTTGATGGTGGAAAGAAGAATTTAGAGGGGRAACAAGAGACGAGGATAACTCCGCATGCGATTGTCAGTCAGTTCTGTTCAATTTTAAATAGGCTTCTTAAAGGACTAATGAATTTGACTGCCTATATTGCTTCATTACAAGTTTGAACTTGGAATTCTGCTTTGATTTGTTTTAAAACTACAATGATTTATGTACAGTATTTTTCAAAATATTCTCTGCACATGCAATTATAAATTAGATGTACCTCCTAGAGAAGTGTTATCTTCATGCAAAAGAATTACGTGGGAGAGGTGGAAAAAAATAGGAATCAGTAAATGTAATCTATGTGTAGAACATGATGAACTGAATTGAGAACATTTCAGTTGGGTAAGTGAGGAGGTGTTTTGAGAATTTCCTAGGTGTATAATCAAATTGCAGGGGAGATCTCCATCAATGTTGTTTTGAAGAAGAGGCAGATTCTATTAACAAAATATATGGAATAAAGCCGGCATATGTCTTCCTATATGTTGAACAGTAGCAATTTGAAATACTATGTTTCTCATTTATTTTTTCATGACACCTAAAGATGTCACTTTAGGTTTAGCTAGAGTGATTAATTGCCAGAATTACTTACCAGAAACAGGAAACAAATGAGAGAAATTAGGTCGAAGCAGATCCAAAAGGATGAACTGTTTTGTTTTGGGAGATTAATTTGCAGTATGTCAGAGTGCTAACACCCCAAAATAAACCTGTCAAATAAAGTATAAATAATATCAAAGGGGGAATAACTTTTAARTAGGACTAATGTACATGATCATTTATATAGTACGACGTTCCAAAACAGTGGAATCGAAAGAAGTGTTCCCTTCAGACTTAAAGCTAAAATGTTCTATTAAGCATATTGTTAGGATTGTCAGATGCAATGCATCTTTGTGATTATTAATAGCAAAGAAGTTATCCTCTGTGGTGCAATGACATGTGGAAGAAATGAMATAAAATCAATTTGCAGTAGTTGAAAATCTGTTATTGTAAACTATATTTGCACATAAATGACATCCTATTAGACAGGAGTGTTTCACCGAGTTCTGCTGTGTTGACTATGACATAGAACTGTGTGCAATAGTGGGAAAATAGATTCCTTAATGGAGACTTGGTATAATTGTAGTACTCATGATTAGCTTGTTTCTACTAAACTTACATTTTTAATTTCTAGCAACATAGAATTAGTTCTAATCCTTTTTTGAATTTCAGTGTTGTTTGACATGTCTCATTTAATATTTTTCTGGATATATTCACATCTAGTAAGACTAGATCTAGTAAGAGTAAGATGGATGTTTTTACATTCTCTCCATTAGTGACAAATAATCTAAAGCACTTCATAAAGCTTCCATGTTAGAGAACCTGGTTGGTCCTGCTCAATAGTGTGCATGGCACAGAATTTAGAAAATGCAGAGTTAATACATAACAAGTAATTATTTTTGCTATCAGTTATTGAGTTTCACTAAGGCAGACAATATTTGTTCTAGATCCTCTGAATCTGTCACCTRTTGTAATCAATGAAAGTTCAGTTTACAAGGACTAGTTTATTAAGCTCCTAAGGTTTAGGCATGAGTTTGGTTAGCAAGTTAAGAAAATTGACTGTACTGTTAACTTCTTTTTGCATGTTAAAGAAGAGAGTCCTCGTAGAAAAAGAGCTCCTGCAGCACTGAAGCAGCACAGAATATTTGTTACATTGCAGTTGCATATAAGGTTAGGTTTTCAAGGGAATATATTCTTCAGAAATGAGACTTCCTAAGTGGCCAGAATAACAGTTAATAGATGGATGTTGGACTAAATTGCCCTATTCTTTAAAGATGGTGAATTGGAACTGAGCACTTCTGAAAATTGCTATCATAAGGTTAAGTGGTAATTTTTTATCAGTATTATTTCTTACCTCAGGAGAGGTTAAGTCAAAGTAACCTCTYTAAAATGAGGGTCTTCTGCTCGTTTGAAAATTAGGCAAAGTGGTACTTTAGCTTGAGTATCCAGAATGTCAAGAATATGTGAATAAAGAGTTCTTCTGAAAGTCTCTTAACATTGTTTACCAACATAAAAATCCTGTAAAAGTAACACACAAGCCATTTTACTAAACAGCAGACTTTCTACCAGTCCCACCATAACTTCATCACTTAAAAACAGAAGCCAAAAAAAGGAATAAACAAGCAAAAAAATCATGAAACAATACCTGCCTGTTATCAAATTAGCCCAGTTTTTATATAAGGACAGTCAATATAATGATTTTGTTCCATAAGGCAAACTGAGTAGCTGTCAGTGTGCATCAACAGTAGCCATCCATCTCCATTTATTTGCTTTGTCTGTGGCTGGCATAATAGAAATAATGGAATGGAACATTGTCATAGTCTAATTGCCTCCCACTTTGAAAATAAACTTGATAATGTCGTCTCAGAATTCATTTTCAATGACTTTTTTAATATTTGTCTAGCAGCAGAGACCATTATGCTGTGACAATGTTATATTTTTCTTTGTTTCCTTTAGAAGACTAAGAGCCTGTGCAGTGCAAATAATTCATTGAAATGGATATACAGGGAAAATCTATCTAGATATCCACAGAGTAAGTTTATCTTAATAGACCATGATTGTCCCACTTGACACTTTTAATTTAATATCATAATCTTTATTGTTACACATACTCATTATGAAATTTTTCACACTATAAAGCACTGAGATTTTCCCAGAAAAAAAAATCTGATAATAGGGGAAAATTAAAGTAGAATTTTTTTTTCATTGACAGCTCCTTCTCTAAGAGCGCGGGGAGAGCAATAGGCATTAAGTTGGTCTGCTTTATTTTTCATTTCCTCCATACATGCACTTTGTGTATTTCCTTGAAAATGATCMCATTTTCAAAATGAAAAATTAGGGCATTATGAAATATTTTTCTCAAGTTGATAGCTGGGTGATCCCTTCTGTTTTTGCCTGTCCTTTACGTGCTTTTCAAAAGAGGAACTTGGAATTGAAGTTAGGATGGGAAAAGCGTACTTATTTCCCTGTGGTCTTTTCACATGCTTCATATAAATCTAATCTTTCTCTACACAAGTAATTTCTGCATTTGGTCAGTTAAGGAACAGTGGTCAGCCTGTTGTTTGACGAGAGTTTTGGTGTGAATAGGCATCTTGAATTTGTTATTGGATATACTCAGAGTAAACAAGAAATAAATATGACTATCCTTACACATGACGATGTTATGAGGGGCGTTTGCTTCTTTGGGGGAAATTTTGTAATGTATTTGTAAATATACATATGTTAATACACATATGTATATTGTSATTTCCTGTTAAACATATCGATTATTGGGAGGTATACGTATATTATACATATTTTTTTTTCTGTGAGCACTTAGGTAATGGACCCATTAGTAAATCYGCACTAAAATGAAAAAAAAAACCAATACGAGCTTGAATCTACAGAGACTTTCAGCGTTAGAGTCATTGAGGAATTGGCTAATGAGAATTATATTCTTTAGTGATCTGCTTGCATAGTATCTATTCTAAACARCGTTCTGGTGATGCGGAGGATTTAACCAAAAAGAACAAATTCAGAGCATTTTAGTCTCCGTCACTTACGTAGTCTGTCTTTGCAAAATTTTTCTTGCCTAGATACTGAGGTTTATAACGTAGACATCCGTATCAGAACTAGCCAACCAGCTTTCCATACTAGTCAGCATAGATAAAAAGCCACAAATGGCTCATCTCTAGGCAGACGCTAATTAAGTGAATTGCACCTTAAGAGGATGTATTTTATGAGCAACAGAAACAAATACTTGGAGTGACTAAGATCAATGCATGTGTCTGTGTTTGTTCGGAGAGGTTTTATTCCATGTCCCAGAGCCAGTGCCATCATTGTTAGGTTATTGCCTCAGCACATTGGTGGCCTTTTATCTTTTAGTTAATAGAACAGAAATTTCTCCCCTAAGAGCTAATTGTTTGCTCCCTGTACAAATTTGTCCGCATTAGTCCATGTAGCTTAGTGAATTTAAAACAGCTGTAGTAATATAAGTGTCTTTCAGCCTGTAGAACAGGAAGAAATCAGTACAGAATGTAGCAGCATAGACTTCCAGTGGCAAGAAATCAGAACTTCACATGCTAAAACACACCACCTGTGTATGAATTTTAAAAATATAGTGACATTTCTTTTCAGTTACTCTTGCGTAGGAATGAACTGGACTGTCAACACAGCAGGTTAGTTCCTTAACTATTCACAGAAGAGAATATATGTAAGTTAATTGTTTCTTTACTATATTATCACATAGTTAYTAGGAAAGAAGTGGTGTGTCCCTGAACATGCCGGTTACACARCTACCAGAGTCTATTCAATTACACTGACCTTTATACATTTTATGGACTGCTACCAGGGAGTAGAACACTTCACTAGTCAGGTTTGTTAACATTCACTATACAAAACACCTTGTTTTATGTACTAAACTTCTGTGAATGTTAATGTAGTAAGATTCATATTACTGCCCCTCGATACAGCCRGGCTTTTGTGTTGAAAAGGAGCCTCTGGATGTTTGAACAGAAAGTTGTATAAAAATCCTTGAGCAGAAGAGGGTGGCTGTGAGCGGGCACAGAGGGCCTGGGATGTGCCACGTGCGATGCTTCTAGGATTACCAAGGTAGCTCTAGGGAATTCTGTACCTGCTTCCTCCTCCCCTTCTGCCCTTTTGCAGAGTTAGCTGCAGCTGAGCCTGGGGCAACAAGTTTCACACTAAGATTACTTATCTAGGTTATCCATTGTGYTCAGTGTGAAGACCTATGCCTAGTAATAGCTGGTTTCTAAAGTTATATCTCAGTGGACTGACAGGAAGAAGAAAAGATCACCTTTCTCCATTGGAGTTTGAATGTCTCTGTTCCCTGCTTTATGTTAATATGCATATAGGCATTAGAAGGCATCAGGGAAGGCCTGAAGTGCACACAGTGTGTTGGTGACCAGCAAAGATCTTACTGAGGATCTAATGTGGAGCTGGTGATGTGCTTCCTTTTTTCCTTCATATGCAACATACAGCCTACCTCCACGAGCAGGACTCTCAGAAGGAAATGTGTATCTGTTAGAAGTCCTATCTTGCTTTTGTTTGTTTGTTTTAGCAAACTAAAGCAGTTGGATGTAGTAGCACTTAGTCCSATTGAAYGTGTGAGAGACATCAGATCCTGGATTTAACAACTCCAGGGACTTGCATACTGTTGCCTTACAGCAAAGCAATAGAAGTTTTCATAGAATCAYAGAATGCTTAAGGTTGGAAGGGACCTCAGAGGTCACCTAGTCCAACCCCCCTGCTCACGCAGGGTCACCTAGAGCACATGGCARAGGGCTGCGTCCAAGCGGGTTTTAAAGATCTCCAAAGAAGGAGACTCCACAACCTCTGTGGGCAGCCTGTTGCAGGGCTCTGTCACCCTCACAGTCAAGAAGTGTTTCCTTAAGTTCCTGTGAAACTTTTGGTGCCTCAACTTGTGGCCATTTCCTCTAGTCCTATTTTACTGTTAAGGAGAACAGTATCCTGTGCATCTTTCTCCTGCCTGTTTAGAAATGTAGGCCTAAAGAGGCCAGATATTTTCCTGTCTAAGGGAGTCCTACAGAAGCTGGTTGCATTCAGCTGCTCACAAAGGGGTGCCTCGCGCAAGGGGCTGGGTCAGGAGAGCAGCACTGCCTCGTGGTGCTTCATTCATAGCTAGTGACTGCCAGCTGGTGATATATTGCTGGGCCTGGTTTTCTGCTTGGTCTGCTTCATGAACAGCATCTGAACAACTTGCCTAGATATGTCTGTAATAAATAAAAAGCAGATAAAATCATCTCAGGGTCTGGCTGGTAGAGACTCAGAATGTGTGGATACACAGTGTGTGTTTGAAATAAACACATATGAATTCATTAGAATATTTTTGTGACACTTTTCAAAAGGTGAACTGAGGCAAAATAAGTTCCTTTTCTGCAAAGAAATAATTTCCARTGGTTGGGTGCAGAGGATAGAGGACCCTTCTTCGAAAGAATGAACTTACCTTAACTCCTCACTTTTCTGATCACAGTCACTTGACTATTCCAGCTTGCTCAGTGAAGCTTTTCTCACATCATAGACGGTTCTCATGTGCTCTCTATAGGCACTGCTTTCTAAAGTTTTTGCTCCTAATGCCTAAAGTATCAGAGATGAAGAGAAAGTAGCTGATTATTTGCATTGCCTTTCTTCAAATACGTATGCGTGTTTCCACTGATGTGCTGCTTCCATTTAAGTAATGTGTTGTGATTCCAGCAGCTGACATCTGGAAGTAATAGAGAAAAGAATTACGACTCCCCTTTTATAACCAGATGAAGGTGAATGCTGTGCGCCTTGTCACCCGTGACATACAGCAGGAGGGCTCTGCTCCCTGCATAGTGATRTGCTGCCATTCAGGACGCTCATTAGCATTCCTCCCAGAAGGTTGTTTCGGTCCCCTTATTTTCTCCTCCAAAGGTTAAGCTACTCTGTGTCTAAGGGGGCAAGGGGAAAATGCTGCACTGCTTCTCCATGCCCCTGAAAAGTGACCGTTTCTTTGCTTACCTATGTAAAACCCATGTTTTACAGTTTAATGATTATACAAGGAGAAAAATAGGTGTTAGCAAAACTTTATAGCTTTTGTAAATATCACGCTTCTTCAAAGAACCCAAATAAGAAAATCATTGCCTCTGTGAATTGACTGATGTTTTTCCAAGTAAGTACACGTGCAGTATGCATACACAGTCTCCTACATAGAAATATGTGTGTGTGTGTCTAGCAAATTACAGAAAATTCYCTTCATTTTTTACATTTCCATTATTTCTCTGTAGCAGTGAGTATTTTCATACTCGTAGGCCAAATGAACTGTGTTTTCATTCTTGCTCTTAATGGAATTATGTGGTTTAAGAGCTATGTTATTTCAAACTTAAGCATTTACGGTCCCCTGGGATCAGGTGGGCTAACTGAACACTTTCTATAAGCTTTCTGCTTTCCACTTGACCTTATTTATTATGTAGGGATCTCTTTACATTTGAGCATAAGGCTTCACTTACAAAGAAATCCACACCAAATGCTTTTGTGCACCCAGAATGCCAACCTCCATTAGTCATTCTTGGTTCAAAGCCATATAAAAGTTCTCTGAGTATCCTATTTCCTCTCTCTTCTCAGAAACATTAAGAATGTATGTGAATATTTCCATAGAAGYGATGAAAATGCATGTGACCCTGCACATTATGCTTTCAGTATTGTCAATATAATCTAAGTCTGGCTCTGTCTGGGTGGATCCATGTGGCCATGAGAGCAGAGAGTGCCTTTTTAAAATTTATAGAGTGAAATGTGAAGCAATATATGTTGAAACCTTAATATGCTCTATAAGGCTCTCCCGTCTCCTGGTTCGTTTGCCAGGCAGCGGCATGTGCCGGCTGGGGAGCGTGGACTTGGCTGCAGTGGAAGCTCATGACTACCCTCTGCGGTGGGGACTGTCTTGCTTGGGCAGTAGCCCAAGTACATGGAGATTTTGAATGCATTTCAGAGGTTTAATTTGGTTTGGTCCTTTTTTTTTTTTTTTTTTTTTTACTTCTGTTATATTGTGAGAATTTACCTATTTATACTTACTACTGTTATTTACCTATTTATACTTACTACTGTTTTGTAAGCAGAGGAAGTGTTAGACAAAAACACACAAATCAAGGCTCTGTATTGAATCCCATCTGACAAAAATCCAGGGCAAAATTACCGTGTGCACCAGTAGGATGTTTATTAGTTCTGCGTTAATTGGCCTGGGTTTTTTTGACCCTTAATTAAAAGGAATACAGGACTTTATTTCTGTTAACTGCAGAATAATGAGATCATTTAGTAGTGTAGTAATAGGCACCTCTTCCGTCAAAGTACAGTTTAATCAAGAGCTAATGATGCAGAATTCCATATAGAACCCTGAAAACAGCATGCTAATTGAATTCCTTTATTAAATACAATCGGCACGAAGTATTTAAAACCTTCAACTTACCTTGCCATAATTAGCTTATTCCCATTACCTGCTATCTCAACCTTCAAGAAGTGAGAAGCTGCAAAGTCAAAACTATTTCTTAAGTCTCTTGGTTGCACAAATGATTCAGGTAAGATGAAAGAAGCTAATTACTTGAAAATGCATAATTGGAGAATCATGAAAACCATTATTTTACATTATAAAATAAATAAATAAACACCTCCAGAACTTCCTATACCACTAAATCAGTGTGTTCTAATGACAAACCTCTGAAGCAAATATTTGAGACAACATTTCCCGAAGTGGATCCTTAGTGCGTACTTGGTATCCTTTAGAGGACCTCAAACTCCGATAGCTGTTGCTGCTATTCTGAAGTTCTTGTCATCCCACTTACTGTGGGACACTTACTGTGCACATAAACTGATGGTCCTAGCAAGTTTTCTGAAATTGGGTCCACTGTGTCTTATACTGGACACTGAAAAACTGAGACACACAGATTTGGGCCTCAGTGAAGATCTCAGCATGAACATTCACATCCTCAACACTTCATAAGAGGGGGTGAGGTACCGAGCTAGGGATGCTCAGTGAACTAAAATGAGACAACAACTGCTGGCTTGCTTAGCTATCCTGTGTCTTAATGTTCCTGTCATATAGGAAGTCCACTAAGATACTTGAGTGAATGGCTCTGGCAAATAGTCCAGGTTACTCCCAAGCAGTCGAGGGTGKGCAAGGAGGAGGTTGCATATCTTGCATGCTGAAGAACTGGGCTTCAGGCCTGTCTACTTGGATAATTTAAAAACACAATTGCAGGTCACATCTGACTGTTGGTAAACCACAACCAATTCCAAGTAACTGACACCAAGCACGTAATTCCTGCACCAAATAATTTTTGGATATATATTTTCGGTTTTAAATTCTGCCAAAATGTTGCACGGGCATTTATAAATAGGCATCCTGATGGTGTATGGAACTGCTACATTTTAAATAAGAACTGGCTTTTTTTTCRAAATCCTTAATTTAAAAAAAATGCTGCTTTTTTAAGCTATTATATCTGGAGAAGTGTTTGTGGGTTTGTTTGTTCATCCACAAGTTTTAAAGTTGTTACACAAAGTAGCAGAAATAGTTATCTTCAGCTCATGCAGAATCTGATGCAATGTCATCTTCAAAGTATTTATTGTCAGTAGTTTAGCCTTTCTGTCCCTGTCTCATCAGTTGTTTTCCATCTGTGCTGGATTGTGTCATCTTGAACACTTTTGTTCCACCAAGACTTTCTTCACTCAAGCAGATTAGGATCCATTTATCATTTGTGGTCTCTGCCAGCTAACCTCTTTGCTGAAAAAGCTGAAGATTTTATTAGTTTTCTTCTCCTGCTTCCTCTGTAGGGTCAGCTCAGATAAGAGAATGCCCAGCCAAAGAAAATAGAAGCCTTCTCCTCCTTTTATCTCAAGGATATTCTGAGTATTTTTCAGATACACCCAGCTTAGCCAAGTAACTATTCTTCTCTTGCATAGGAAATGTTTATGGTAATGGGTGTCAAAATGATAATCTTGGAACTCCGGAAAGAATATACATTGAATTTCAATGATGTTCCACAAATACATAATTTATCATGAGGGAAACACTTTTCCTCAGAAGCGAAATAGTCTGTCTATTGAAAYTACAACTCCCGCCACGTGGGATGGAGCCTCGCTGACACTGCCTTCTGTTCCTTCTTGTCACACYGCCTTGCGCTACCTCCAAGCACCCCACGTTCCTGCCGCCGCCCTGGTATCCCCCAGCCTTGCTCCCAGCTTCCTGAGCGGCCGCGCTCCCTGCCGGAGCAGCTCGCGCTCCCAGCCCCTGGCCAAAAACCGCCCTGGTGTCTCTGCTGGGGTCCTGCTGCTACCTCCCTCAGCGCTGCCTTCCCCAAGCCCCATCTCCCTCTTTCTTTCTTGGTCTTTTTTTTTTTGGGTCATAAACCCCAGAAGTGCTCCGAGAAACCCTGACCTAGCAGGTGCAGCTTGGGCACCTGAGCCCTTTTCTRTGCTACACCGTGCCACGTGTCACCTCTGGCTACTGCACACGGCAGATTTCCAATTTCCAATGGTGATCATTTAGCAGATGTAGAGACGTACGTTGCTCTATAAAAAGGCATGATTGTGTACATGTACACTGTGTACATTGTGTACATCGTAGGTGCATGCTTCAGTCATCCGTATGATCATATATAYATTACATTAGGTTCTGTTCCTCAGTTCTCCTTTTCATTCGTCTCTCTGTTGTTGTTTTTTTAWTTTTTTTTTTAWTTTTTTCCTTATAAGCAAGTGAATTTGCAACATCAGACTTTAGGAGATATTGCAGAAAGGAGCAGTTTGAAGAAGACTGCACATATACCARGCCTACCAGCTGCACTTGCAGGATCCTTTTCTCAGTGCCTTTCTACTCACACAGGATTAAAAAAAATATGCCTTTAGTTCTGTTGTGGTGGCTCTCAGTTCTGTTTCTTCTTTCCCTTTCTTTCCCTGAACTAAAGAGGGAATATATTACAGAGAACTGAAGCTACTTCTCCTGAGAGCTCCTGTAAAGGGGGTTAGTGTACTTATTCATGTGATTTCACATTTTGCTTTTTTTTTTTTTAACTTTTCAGAAAGTGCTTGTGTTCATTAAAGAAACAGTACAATGCTGAAAGTTTTCTTCAGAAGCAAAGTAATTCCTGCTTTGAGAGTCCTTTGATATTATTGTTAAGCACAGGAAATAATAAAAGAAGTATTACAGAGCTCAGGTGGAATGATTTATTTTTTTTTTTTTGAAAATTATGAAGTTGACCTTTATTCCTTTAGTTACTGACATAAAAGCATATTCTGATTTGAAGTTCAAAATACTAACACTGCAGCCCTGTGGGGTTATRTCTATCTGGTTGCCAATTTAGTTAAAGCATGTGACCACCAGTAAAATTAACAGCATTTTGAATAGGTTTGCTTTTCAAGTCGCTATGTTTATGAGCTGCTTTTGGGAAGGAAAATACTCATAAACATGTTGATATATTTTGTGCTCACGCAGAGCTGAATGAAATATTCATGATTTATTTATCTGATCATCTCTATAGCTAAAATGGTTGGAGGTGAAGATTTTGTTGATGGTGAAGAGATCGTTTGTCCGAAATAAGCTTGCATTTGTGGTTTCCCTGTGACTATAGAAAGTGAAGCTATAAAGTGAAATCATGGAAAAAGATATCCGAGCAAGGGAGGCAGAGTAGTTTCCTGGCTATGGGAGTAGAAAGCAAGTTTGGCTAAACTGATTTTTTTCTTGGCTTGATCTTGTTGCTGATTTTGTTGAGCAAGAGCTTTTGACAACTTGTGGCGTCTCTCTGCCTCTGTTTGTCCTGTCTGTAAGATGAGAAAAATGAAATAAAACTTTTTCCTCTGTAAACTGGATTGAATGAAAGATTAGGATATTATATATATGTCAGGTGTAAGGATTGAAAGATCTGTCTATTTTTATTGTCAGGGAATTTCTCATCTATTTCTTGGAATAGATGAAATAGATGYGCCTTTTTCTGGGATTATATTATACAGTCGGTTATGACATAAGGAAGTCATGTATACTCATTTGATTTCAAGCAAAAGGTATTTCCTCAGCCTAGCATATGAGTCAGGAAAGGTTGAAAAGCAAGGTTGTAGCTACATGAAGGTGATTAGGCCAGCARTTTCTTTTCCTTACAGCATCAGTGGAAATATAACTTGTACTAAATAATTATTTATAAACATAAGAAGATTTTAGTGAACAGTTTATAAAACATCATTTTAGTGCTAGCATATTTATACAACATCCCATGCAAGTGCTGGAAAGGTTGTTCATAAAACAATCAAAAATAAASAGAAAATATTACCAGGCTACCTTCAGCATATAAAGTAGTATTTAGAAATGAATTTTCAAGCTTTTCCTCCCCCTGCYTGTTTCTCTCTGTCTCTCTGATAGAAACTCACAGTAATAGTCCCTGCCATCTGCTACTATATATTTTTCATGAGTTTTAACATTTTGTTTTTAGAACCTGAAAGATRAGTAAAATGTCAAGTCACCCAGAAAATAATCATAGACGTGACAACTCAAATGTTATCTTAGCTTGTCTGTCCAAGAACTGCTTCCCAGTGGCTCTGCATGCGCTGCTGTGCAGAGTGGCAGGACAGGTGAGCAGACACTTTGGGCTGTAGTCGGTCCCCTTCCAAACAACAGCACAGAACAACAGCCTGTTGATTTTATTGAAAGACAAAGGGGGGAGGGCAGGGAGGGATCTCTCTTAACATTTCCTAGAAGATAAAGTCTAGATTTTCTTTGGAGTTTAATGTTATTCATGACCGAAAAAAGTTTCATTTGAGTGATATAGGACATGTATCACTATCACACATCTATTTGGCCGAAATATAATAAATGAAAGTAGAAAATTTAAATAGAATTATCATTAGAAATGTATGGGCTTTCGGGGATTTTCCCTCTTGCCCTTTAGAATTCTGACTCTTCTCTCAACTGTCGAGCTGCAGAGTGCTAGTACCAGAAAGTATCCTTCAAAGTTGTGTTTCCCTGCGGTTTAAAGTTTCTGTGTTTTCATGCCATTTTTTCGTCAYGCAGACTACACTGGAGCTGATAAGTTGGGAAGCTGATAGGAGGGTACGAGCTAAGACCTTCAGCCCAAAAAGCAGACACAGATCTTTACAGTTCAAAGATTGATGCCTCATAGCGGTAAACACAACATAAAGAATATAAATATAACCTAGCCAGAGGCTACAAACAGTAGTCCTCCAGAAAGTTTTTTATTTTGGCAGATAGCTGTAAGGAAGTATATTTGACATTAAATTTTAAATCATAGGAATAATTAGAGTCTTGTCAAACTGCGCTGTTCATTTGGGACATAAGTTTTCCTGTATCCTAAAGCCTGTGCTGCAGAATTTCTTACCGGAGTGGATGCAGTTTTTGGCCTTAACCTTCTTTAAAGTCATGCAGCACAGGAAAATCCAATAATCTATTTTCTTTTTGCTGTGTTTCTGAAGAATCTACTTCCCTGCCATGCAAGCACCTCAGAATCATACTTTGTTTAGAGTTTTCTAAATGCACGGCTTTTTCTTCTAGTGGTGCCTATTAAATTTAATTCAGAGAGAAAGAACTTTGTAGCCCTTGATGTCAACTTGCTGTCAAGCTGTACTGAGGGTCTCCGATATTCAAATACCTAACCCATTAATATGGCAAGTGTATTGCCAATTCATTTGCCTCCTACATTTATCTCAACAAAAACACAAATTCCTTTGATGCATCAGTTTCCACCAGCTCAAGGAAGATTTTAATAATAAACAGGTTGCAGGTTTGCCAACTTTCATCACAATAGGAAGTTTCCTCAGTGATCTTTAATAACCTCTGCAAAAGTCCTTGTTACACTGTTGAGGTTTTATTGCTGTATCACTTCAGAAGTCTCAAGCTTGTTTTCAGTTATCTCCGTCTTGTGTTTTGTTTTACCAATTTCTTTATAAAATACATTGTGTGCAGGACATTTTTAGGATTTCCTTTCAGAGTGAAAGATAATCTTGGCTTTACTAATACTGTCCCTCAAAAACTCGTATTGCTCTCTTTGCTAAAGCTGCATAGCTGCATAAAACGAGAGGAGAGGCAAGATAGTGGCGGAGGAACGTAATGCCCTTCCTGATCTATGTGGACCTTAAGAAAACAAAAAGAGAAAAATGATCATTGTTTCATAGGTGGAGCAAAGAGGACCGGACAGTGTGGTCCCACTCGTGGCCCTGCTGCGCTCCCTGCTCCTGGGAGCGGGGGTCACGAGCTGCAGTGGACAGCGTTGCAAATCTCAAGAGTCTGTTGTGCTCATAAATAAGCAAGTACCAAGGGCTCAGCTGAAGGCAGGCCGCTGGGAGGAATGTACGCTCAGTGTCATTCTAGAGGAAGCTTTTTGTTCTTTTTCATGTGTTTTGTCCTTTCCTTGTAAAGGTTCGGCTCACACTGGAGCTTCCCTCGGTGCACCGGGAAACCCTGTGAGAGTTTGGGAGATCACTCTTCAAGTAATCTGTAAATCTTGGGAGTTGCAACTCAAGAAGAGCATATTGAAATTGAAGAGTGAAGCTGTATCTGATGAATAATAATTTCCCCATTTCTTTCAACATGCTCGTTTTTGTTTGTACTAATTTAGTCTGAGTGCATTTGTGCTGACAGCCAGTATGCTAACTGTCTGAGAGATGAGTCACAATTTTAGGGTAGGATTAAGTTCTGTAATACAGAATAGGCTTCTTTTTTTTTGGCCAGAAATTTTTAAACATGAATAAAATGTTCTGTATGTGCTTGCACCTGATCTGGAGCAATGTAATCCTAATAAATAGATCCTGTTCAGTGTAGTGAATGGGACCCTCGTCTGGGACACAAGAAAGCTCTATTCCATTCCTGCCTGTGTCTCTGGTTTACCGAATAATCAGTGAAGGGTCTCCCTGGCATGTGCCTTTGATTCCCTATATATAGCATGATTTAAGGAGTAAAGCATTATTTAATAGCTGGYCATTTTTACAATGAAGGTGATGCTTTCGTGTTGTCTTTAATCTTTAAATGGTGTGACTTCCTTGTCATGTATAAGAGATGATACTGTACAGAGAAAACGCATGGAAATGTGTATACCTTTAAAACATACTTATATTGTTAAATTACATTTCTGTGACAGATATAGTTTTATATAGTGTGTTTTTTTCTTTTTTTTTCTTTTTTTTTCTTTTTTCTTTTTTCTTTTTTTTTTCTTCTTTTTTTTTCCTTTCAGGCTCTGCTTGACACTCAGAATCTTTTGAGAGCTCAGATTACGAATTTTACTTTCAACCTGGGATTTTCTGGGAAATTTTATCATACAGGTAAGAATAAAAAATAAAATAACATTTGCTAGTGTTCTTTGTGCTATAGTAGGAATGAAGTAGGAATGATGGAGGTTATATAGCTTTATGTTGTTAAATAAAATGATATGGATCTGAGTAGAGAAGAGTTTCTTTTATAAGACTATGAGCTAGGACTAGGGTAATTGTCAAGGCTCTGGCTGGGATCTGCCCTGCCAGCTAGACCCTGGCCCTTGCTTTCCCTAAGGTGCTCCCACATATTCAGCCTGCTTCTCTCTTGTTGGCTACAATATACTTCTATCTGGTTATGCAGAGCTGGGGCACAGGTCTGAGCACTGTCACTGCTGTGGAATTACGTGAGCAGTGGAGTGCTCTTGGCCCAGGTAGCCTGCCCTTTCCAGACAGGTCCCGAATGAGCAAGGGGCTCTTGCCAATAAGCAGCCGGGCTGCAGCTCTCTTCTCTTGCTGGCGAGGGGAATTTGTGAGCTTGGAAGAGCCCAGCTGGCTCAGGGTCGGGGAGCAGACCCTGTCACTGCCTTATTTACTGGTGTAGCTGTAGCGCGAGAGGCCTAGAAGAACAGTGCAGCTCTAACACTGCGCTCTGGGCAATTCCTAGTAATAAATCAGCATAGCAGTTAGAAATTGCTGCAGGGTCTCTTCTGGGGCACCACATCATTAGGAACAGACAGAAAAGTACCTGAAAAGACAGGGCTGAGGTCTGAGCAATAAGCCAGTGAGCTCCAGCCAGCCATTAAGTATTTTCAGAAACGTAGGTTTTTGACAACTGCTGAATAAGTCRTACTCAGAATGGTAAAAATTAACAAAGGGAAAAAATCATGCATGGTATTTTGGAAAGGCTGRGGAAGGAATGTTCCTATAATCTGCAGGTAACAAAAAGAGAGGAGCTTTGCTTGGATTGAATTTGGATGAGRAATAACAAAAGAGAGTTAGCAATTACCTATTTACTAAACTGTCTTGTATGCAATTTCTCYTATTCTCTCTTTTAGCTGCTAATGCTACTAATAGAGCACAAGAATGAGAGGAAAGTGCTGTTCCGTACATTCAGGGTGCCATGCACATGAGGCAGTCTTTTACGTGGCTATAATCACTTAAGTGAAAGGAATATGTACTTGGAAACCTTTAAAATCTTTAGTATTTTAATCAGTCAAGCTTTATCAAGAATTATTTTGCTGATTGCCTGCCTGTAGATTCAGACATTTGCAACAAGCTAATGAATGAAAGTGCTTTGCTTCATTTTTTTTTTGTTTGTTTGGTTTTGTTTTGTTTTCAGGCATTGAGGAGGAAGATGAAGGTGATGACCTGTTGTTGAGGTCAGTAGATGAGTTTTGGTGGTTTCCCCATATGTGGAGTCACATGCAGCCTCACCTCTTCCACAATGAGTCGTCACTGGTGGAGCAGATGATCCTCAACAAAAAATTTGCCTTAGTGAGTAATTTTTTTTTTCATTTTTTTTCTGAGTATAGGTATCCAGAGACAATAATTTGTTTTGTTTAAAAAAAAAAAAGAAAAAAAATCAATGTTTGCAGAATATTTTTAGATTAAATGAATGAGAAAGTGATTTTTCAGTCATTCTGCCTTGTGCTATGAGAATTCTGTTTCTGTGCAGTTTGTATTTCCTGCTTTTTTAAAGCTTTTTTCAAGTTGTTTTATAAACACTTTTGAAATGAAAAACATGTTTTGTAGTAAAGAATGAACATATTTCAAAATAGTTTAAAAATCTTCAGTATTTTTCTAGATGAAATTTTGTTGAACTAACCCTTGGATTATTTGAATTTGATAAAACTTTTTTTTTATGAAAGAATAAATATTGCATCACAACTTCCAAATGACTGTGTAAACACTGGATGTTGGAGTTGATGAAATTTGCCACTTTTTCAAAGATTTTTCTCTGCAGTGTTACCTAACAGCACCTCATATATTCCCTTTAAATTGACTTTATGTAAAATAGTTCTGGAAAACATTGCCTTTAATAACTATATATTCACAGCAAAGCTTTGAAAAAATGTATGAGTGAGACTGTAAGAATAAAATAAGAACAGATATTTAAGTCTGAGGATATTAAGGAAACAGGCTTACTCATTCTTTGACACTTAATTCCGTACAGTGAAACCTACCCAAAAATGTCACATACAGTGCGTTATGCTACTTTCTTGAAGAAAATTAATTATGCTAATTTTAAACTCTAATTGTAATCTACTGCAGAGCTGCTAACAACTGGCAAAATTTAGGGGCATCTCAGCGTGAATATGGCCTTGCTCTGCCCCTGTCCCCAACCAGCCAAGCACACAGAGCGCCCCACTCCATTTTAGCCAGTGCTCTGTTAGAGAAGCAGGGCAGAATGGCTAAAGCTTGGAAACATCCTGCTGGGTTTCAAATGCGGTAGYGCCGGAGCTGTGTAAACCACCCACGGGGATCTGGCAGATAGAGCAGAGCGTGGTACAAAGCCCCAGAGTTTGCCATTATAAATCATTCTCAACTGTCTCTTAAATGAGCAAACTTGGGTGGAAACTTTTTATGATTAAAGTATGTATTCTGAGTTTTTATCAGTGAGAGATTTGGCCAAAATCTGTGCATTGCTGCTTCTGATCATGTCTCAGCGAGTGTGAGAGGAAAGTATAGACCTAGAATATAGAATAAATACATTTTTTGGGAACAGTGCTTTGAATAAGGTATAAGAATTTTCCTTACCAAAGAATTTGCCGAGTGTCTTGTAAACCATAATTGTACTGAATACAGGCCAGCTCGACTTTCTTTTTCCATGAAAGAAGACAGTTCAGTCAAAGTTAGAACCATTAAAATTTAAAATCCCATGTTCAAGCTTCCTCCTGTTCAGTGATTCTGGACATTGTCGCAAGTTTCACTGAAAATCAGATTAGTTCTTAGAATTCTCATGTGATAAAAAAAGACCTAAGACATTCCCTGAAATCAGTCTACACTTGAATAATCATTAAAATGTTATTAGAATAGCTTATATTCAAACTCTTTTTGGGTAAGTTAATTCCTGTTTTCTTCACTGCTCTAAATTCTCTCTAAGACGCCTTATATTTCTCTGTCTTTCTAAGATATGTTATACTAAACATTTTTTAATGTCTGAAGCTATGTATAAAATCATGCTTTTCATTTTATTTCATTTGCTTGAAGTATTTAGAGTAATAAGAAAGATAAATATCCTGTTTTTTCTACAGGAGGCTGAAGTTTTAGATGTATTATCAAACTAAATATGTACAATGTCTGTGAAATGCTTGAATAGAGAGTTAGACTACGAAGAGAGACTACTACATGGAAGATGATAGGCTAGTAATTAGAAAAAAGGATTTAATTACATCGTACTTTTCATACTGATTTTGCTAAAACTTAGAGAAAAAAACATAAAATTAAGACACTTGTTTAGAATTGAGTGAAAAAGATTATATGGGACTTCTTACATGTTCTGTAAAGATTATTCTTTTTGATGCTTATGCAGGCTCAAGTGAAGTAGGAATGATTAAGATAAAAGGAAGAGGAACTGAAATATGTGTAACAGAATTAAATAGTGTAAAGCTGGGTAACTGATGGCACATCCATTCTTTATCTCCGCGTGCACTAAAACCAACGGGCCAGATTTTATACGTTTCAACTCTGGCACCTTGCACGTACTGCACTCCCAGCTGCAAGCGAGCAGGTTACCGACTCTGCAGATATGCCATCATGAATGATGGAGTATATGGGTCTTATAACCTTGTAACGTGTTGTGAGAACTCCAAAAGCTACACCAACCACAGGGTGATAAAATCTTATGCCCCATTATATGGTCCAAGGATATCATAAATTGCCAAGGAAAAAAATAATTTCACTCATGTTGTAAATTTCTTTAAAAAAATTTAAATAAGATTAAACCATGGCTGGCCGTTACACATCCCATTGCACCAGGTTCAGAGTAGCCCCTAAATGGYGGGGGGGACTTTGTTTCATTGCACAGTTCACAGCTATGACATCCTATTCCTTATGTTCTTCCTGCGCAGAAGCAAGTGCTGCTCTTTGTAGGCTTTCTTTGTTTTGAATTGTTAGTAAAGCTGTCAGGGTATTTATAAAAGATATGTCTAATGTTGAACCTTGATTATTTAAGCATTTCACAAATGACATAAATCAGGGATCCATTGTTGTGTCTTCATCAGTGCTTATGTGGTACTTGCCTATGTATGGATGCAAAAATAGGCAATTTTGACCCTCTGGGCACCTAATGGTTCTTGTGGCACAAGGCGAATGTGTCACTGCAGTGAGGAAGATGTAGTAGCTAACTTTAAGTTGAAGACATTTTCTTTTAAAAAACAGGATTTCTGGAATGAAATCTGCAGCAAAATTTAACAGAATCAGTCTATTTTAGAGAGCAAACTATGGCCCACTATTACATTATTAAGTGATTGGGAAAAAAAAATCCTTTCAGTACCTGGGAAGGAAGGAGTTGGAGCTATTCAGGTTTTGATAGCAAAACAGCACTGCTGGCTTCTTGCATTTGTTGCTTTTAAAATATGATTGGCTCTATTTGAGGTTTGTAGAGGTTGGGATACGACATGACTGCAAACGCATTGATGCAGTGCCCATGATTTAAAACATGTCATGCTTTTGTGTAGAGCATTTGAGTGCTTAAATTATTGTATCTGCTTGTAGCTGGTTAAGGCGATAGCAGTTTGTTATGCAGGTCACATTCATTATGTATGTCTTATTTATTGCTGTAATATGGACTTTCATGCAATGAGCTGCTAGCACATCATTTTTGCGTAGATAGAAAAARTACAGGGTATTAGGGAGCTTTAGCATCAAAAAGCAAACTGGATGTCTTATGCTAAGGGGCTTAAACCTTTAGACAGAGAGAAGCGATAAGTCCGTATTGCTCCCATGTGAATTCTCCAAAGAGTATAATTATGGTTTTGTTTCTTGAGAATTAGAGGACTGAGAATATTAGCAACCCTTTGATTATCATATGAAAGTTCGAATCTAGCAGGACCTAGCGGCAGCCCTAACCAGTTACTGTAACAGAGCTAATAGTGGCCTGAGTGGATGAGAGTGCAGGGCCCCTCCTGGCAAGGGAGCTCCACAGATCTCCGTACCAATGTCAGCATACAAGCCAGAGCACAATATTACAGAAAGCAAGTGAGCATTTTACTTCCAGAAACTCTCCTACCGTCAATTTATTAATGAATAAATCACTGAGTGGCAGTGTGGGTTTTCTTCATCACTCTGACTGGTGTGTGGGTTCAGTTCAGCGTCCTCGCAGTGCATCTTTAGCACCTCCTGCAGAGCCAACTTCCTCAGTTTTTCCTCCTGGTCAGAAAGATTTCTTTCATTCTTCCCTCCGCTCCCTTTATGATAAACCTCTTATGTAAGATCTGAGAAATATACCGCTTTTCAAAGTGGTATCCTATCCTATTATCCCTGCCATTTCTCTCTTGATCACCCTAATGAAGTCCAGTAGGTTGAATTCCTGTAGCAGTCCAATCCCCTTCTAGAAAATATGAAGAAAGAGAATTTAACGGATGTCATGCCCGGATGTGTTCTTTGAGATAGGACTTACTTGGTTTTTGATGTTCTTTGCTGAGAAGCTTGTTCGAAGGAAAGGACTCGGTGTATCAGCCGCCTCTCATTTTCACACATGAAATATAATTAGCAAATCTGATGAAGATGACTATACAAATGCAAACAAGATGAAGAACTCTTAAACAGTGTTCAAAGGTTATGCAAAGGCAATTTGTCTAAATCATCTCAACGCGATGAAAGGATTCTTTACATAACGTCTTACAGACAAAGAGTTTATTTTGCTAATCAGACCGTCACAGAAAGATTTGCAGTATACTGTTTTTTTGAGAAGTAACCTGGCAGGAAGGAGAAAAGGTGTCAAAATTCATAAAAGGACTTCAGAAAATAGGAGCTGGAAAGGAAACATACTGAATGTCAAGAGAAAGTACTATCAGCAGGGTCAATATGTAAATAGGATGGTTGATAGAGGTCTGCAAAAATAAGTACAAAATGTTTTATAGAAAGGATTAGTCTAGAACATCTGCACGTTATCCTCAGAATTTTCCAAGTGGTTACTTTTTCTGTTTTTAAATGATTCTGTTAAATGGTTAAACTGCTTTTTGAACATGTTTTTATGCAGCTACTGGACTTGAGGGGAAATGCAGTGATTTTCAAATAAGAACCCAAGTACTTATGTTGACACATGTAGAGGAAATTACATTTTGTGCCTCCAGCTGCCAAATGCCAGTCTTTGTGCTGAATAAATGCCAACAACTTTCTCTATAAATTCTTAGTCTGTGAACAAATTCCTCTCAGGATCCTGAAAGGGTGCAACTTTCCTTAAGTATTGATTGAAGAAACCAGCTAAAATATTGATATCTCTCCTCCCTATGTACTCATAAAAATATTTATTAAACAAGTTTCTGCATTTAAATATTGTTCTTCATGTCTCCTGAGATGCTGAAACATCAAGCTTTTTAAATTTTCTAAAACATTTCTTCTAAACATTTTCTAAAACAATTTTCTTCTGCTAATGTTTTAGGAGCATGGTATTCCAACTGACATGGGCTATGCAGTGGCTCCACACCACTCTGGAGTCTATCCAGTACATGTTCAGCTTTATGATGCCTGGAAGAAGGTGTGGAACATCCGGGTTACCAGCACAGAAGAATACCCACATCTGAAGCCAGCAAGGTACAGACGGGGCTTCATCCACAAAAATATCATGGTGAGTTCTCTTTAGGATGTTTGTATTACACCTGCTCTAACATTTTATGAATGATATATTTTTAAGCGCAAAACCACAATATCTTAAAAGTTCACATTGTGAGAAGCATGTATTACTGTGTGTCATCATTTTGTTCTTTAAAATCATTCTGTTGTTGATGTTACTGCTGATGTTACTGGTAGTCTCCAGGCACCCAATTGTTACCAGCTAACTGGCTGTTCTTAGTACTGGTTCAGAAGGAAAAAGTCAACTTTCATCTTTTAACAGAGTTGCTTTTAAATTTGCATAGCACCATTAACTTCTTTAAAGGAGTTTTGCCATCTGAGGATCTGTACCCTGTACATAAAGATAATCCATAAGTGTGTATACACACACACTCACAATCTCAGGCCATGGTATCCTTTACAACTCTAAAAGATATTGAAATATATAACCAAAAGAAAAAAAAAAAAAAAAACGATAAAAACGGTCTCTTTCAGGTAAGGGTTTTGCATGATTTAAAATATGCGAGTTATTAGAAACGTCTGAATGGGACATTTGGGATGGAAATGTTTGAGAAAATTCCCCCTTTTGAAGTTATGCTTCAACATTTATAAAGGTGACTAGGCCCGCAACTTGAAAAGTACAGGCATAATTGAAGTGCTCCCTCTCCAGTGAATTATTTTATTAAGTCAATAGAAAATATTTTGGAGCCCTAATGCAAAGCCTAATTGCGTTTATTCTCATTCAGAAGACTTGTTCTTAGCAAATATATAAAAATACATGTTTTAGAAAGTGCTGCTTTCTGTGGCAGCCATACAACAAAACTAGCAGAGCTGAATGAGAACAATCCAGTGTCTCCTGTGATGTGAGCAGCACTAGCAAAAATCATCCCTTTTCAACAAAGAGTTTTTATTGGAAGGTGATGGAAAACCAAAATAAAGACTTTCTAATTTGAGGTTAAATTAYGTTAAAGACATCTTTTAAATAAAAAGTGGAATAAATTAATGCAAATATACCAATGATATTTCAGGTCACTTTTCCAATTCTTTAAAAATTCAGAAAGTTTTGATGAGCAAATTGCAAAAGATGGTATTAGGATTTCCAATTTCAAACAAAATGTGAATTTTTGGACATTATGATTTCATTGCTGATAAAAACCAAAAATGTTTCTTTCAGTAAGCACTGTTTATTGATCTATTGATATATTAATTTTTCTAGGCCCTTATTAACTTTCAATGGAGTTGTTATGGCTATTCTACACAGCAATAAAGGAATACRCCCGTTTATGTGTTATTTACAAATGGAATTTGTTACCTCATTGTACATATGGACATTTTTTGTTATGCAATTTTCTTTTCAACACTCCTCCCTCCATTTTTAAACCTCAGGTCCTTCCAAGGCAAACTTGTGGCTTATTCACCCACACAATTTTCTATAAGGAATATCCTGGAGGCCCAAAGGAGCTAGACAAAAGTATCCAAGGAGGAGAATTGTTCTTCACAGTAGTTCTCAATCCAGTAAGTACTACATTGTAATCTTGAAACAGAGTGATTTACTGAATGCTTCAAGGCAATGCAGTTAGGACTTCCAGTACTGATCAGTCACAGAAGGAGCTTTTCTGTTTTTTCAGTTAATGTATTTAAGATAGCAGCTGCTGTGGGTTTTTGTTGTTGTTGTTGTTCCCCCAGACAAGACTTAGCAAGTTCAGGAAATAAAAACTTTGTTTCCTCAGCACAGTAGACAGCAATAGTTTTGGTCCTAACTTTGGTGGTACATATCATGTCTGTCAAGGTCCATTAACAGAAGTGAGATCTGAAGAACTCTTYAGCTAGAGGGTGTTGGTACAATGCTAATGCTTTGACAATGTATGAATCCTAGCTGACAGTTTACAGTTCAACAGATTAGGCTGGGGGGAAGATATGTTATAGCAATATTTTGAGGTAGGACATAAAATTTATTCATTACTGGAAACACAGCCACAACTTAGCCAAAAACTACTTTACTATCTCGTGAGAAGAGTAAAACAGCAAGACTAAATATGGTTGCTGTAGGCATAAGCCTTTCAAATTAAAACAGTGAAAAGAATGGAAGGAAAACAAGATAAGCAAAGAAAATCGTGATTATTGCTTAAAGTAACAGAAGCTTCAGCATGCCTGCCTAACCAACATCATTCAATATGAGGAATGTCTTTCGGTATATTATTACATGATCTTGGATTTATGCATTACAATTAAGACTGTACAATTGTATAGTTCTGAGAGATATGATATCCAAATAAATTGCTGTAATTTGGAAAAAATTATTTGATATTTGCTGCCTTTCGGAGGAAACATTTTYGCTTATGAGGGACTCTCTAATATTACCCAGAATTCATTACAGTATCAGTTAAATAATATTCTTTAAAAAGAGAAATATTTAGTTCCCAAAAATGGAAAATGTGGATGCAAATCAAATCTAAATCTTAACAGAGGTCTTTCTTACATGTATTGGTTAAGCCTGCATCAGTAGCCGTAAGTGAATGTAGTTTCTGGTCTGTAAGTTGTGAGAGTCAGGCTGTAGGTGCTGAGTATCCCACACGGAAATCAACAGCCCAACTTTTCTCTGTGGCCTGCTTGCGTAACGATAGCTCTTTGCTAGAGGAGCTCTGCTTCCCGTAGCTGTCAGATCAACCACAAGCTGTGGAATAAACCACAGAAAAACAAAGAACCGCGTGTGAATCTGTGAGCTTTTGACATGAGAACCAGCATTATTGCTGCTTTCTCAGGGCATCCTGTAGTCAGAGGTCCTGCAGGTAAGAAAAGCATCACRCTGCACAGGAAATGCTGCTCTGTGAACGATCTCAGCTAGTTGTATTTTATATGGGAAATAAGAGGTAGTGTGCTGGAGTGGCTAATCTTGTGGTTTGTATATCTCTGTATTTATTTGGAATGCATTTATATACCCACACTGGTGGTTAAATTGTGATATGATAGTGTCTGTAAAATGATCTTGGCAGCTGTGCCCAATGTGTTCATAGAACATTTGGAAAGCTGAAATGCTACCAACCTGGAAAAAAAGGAGCCTAAACAGTAATACAACATGGTATCTATTTTTTAAATAATATTTTGTGTTAAAGATCTTGCTGATTTTAGTGGCCYGTAGGCAAGATTGTACCATATCATAAACTTCCACCTGGACACAAAAAGAAAACTAATCAAACTTTACAAAAGGCCTGCAATATTAGTACAGTATAGGTTGGATAATTAAGTTGCAGGGGGGCTCCGTGACTTGCACAGATTGAGCCAAGGAAATCTAAAGCAAAGCCAAAAGAGAAACATGAGCTGCAGAACTCATTAACTCATTAACATGCACGTGGCGACTGTGACTAATGTCTTGGTGAGTAGCTATACACTTTAAGATAATACATAAACAAAAAGCCYATACAAATTTCATCATTCCAAGAAAAATATCAACCGCGACTGGAATAAGAGTCTGCTTAGAAAAGTCCTGCGTATTTCAGCACTTTCTGTCATGATGTGTGTGTGCTCCCAGCTAYTCAAGACGAGGTGTTAGAGCCACTATTGTCAGCTGAACAGTTGCAATTCACAAGGGCTCAGAAAAGTGAGGGATCGCTCTGCTGTCCCGTGAGGCTGGTGGAGGCTGCASAGCAAGAGGCAAATGTGTTGAACACCCCCTGTTCAGCCTGAGGCCAGCAAACCACACAGACACAGGAATGGCTCCTTGGCTTAAYTCGTTAACAGTATGACAGACAGCGTGGTCTGTCCCAGGAATGAGAGAGAAGTGTTTGTATCTGTGGCTTTCTGTGTTTGGATGTTTGGATACACATCAATAACCCAAACTTGAGGATCTGCACTCTKTGCACAGTATGGTCAGCAGGATTTTCGCACTGCTTTCATGTTGCCCKGTAGTGACATAGTGTGAATTTATGAATATGAAATATGAATGTGTGTGGTCTTTGTCCTTCAATGCATTAATGCACTGTGAAATGAATGGAGTGGATAATAACGTGGAGCAGTGCACAATGAAGTTGTGTACATCCATGGTACAATCTGTTCTGTAGAACATTGTGCAGAATCAAACTTATATTCAAACTGGAAGCATTTGACTAACGAGTCAGCCAGGAAGCTGACTCTGAACTATGTAGTATGAGCTATAAGTAACCTTGAAGGAATAAGAAAAAGTCTCTTCTGAAGAGAAATCAGAATGATCAAGCTTTGAAAGGAGAGGAAAATCAGAAACAACCATGAAACTGTATGAAGAATGTAGAAGAGGAACTTCTGTTATCTGTCTTGAAAAGGAAGAACAGAGGACAGCCAATAAATGAAGCTTAAAAATTTAAATAGTATCAGGATCTTACTCCCAGATAGTTGAGATCAAGCATTCATCAAGATTTGAACTAGAGATATAAACTTGGTTGAATATTCATATCTGTAGCAGTTGATAAAACATGGATTTCATATAGACTCGCATACTCTTTGTAACCCTTAAGAAGAAGGGAGGCTTTCATAGAGGATTATTTTTCACACATCTCCCAGCTGCAGAGTTTCCTGTGCTCGTCTCTCAAACACTTGATGCCATCTGTTTCTGTAGACGTCATGCTACCCTAGAAGAACAGGCCAAATTCAAAACAGACTTGCTGTATTCCTAGTTATATTCAGTATTTCTTTYTGTATGGAAAAACTCACTATTTTTTTTAAATGCAAAGTTTCAACCAAAAAACATCATATTTATGAAGCAGAGCAACAATATTAAGTGGAGTCAATCCTACCTGCTTTATACCAACTCTTTAGATTTTATTAGTAGAGCTCTCCCCAATTTGTTAATCTATGAAGTTTTGTTTAAACAATCCTTATACACAAAATAGATTCAGATAGATTCTCCAATATCCAAGTAATCTAGTAAACCCTCTTATTCTTAATAGAAAAATGCAAATTTCACGGGGRCCAAAAATTTATACTTTATTTTTTTCACTGACACCAATCAATAAAGGTTGGGCTGTCTCAGTTCAGCTTTGCTGAAGGTGTTCGTAATCCACTTCTAGGCGAATGTATAAAGCCAAAAAAGAAAAGTTCATGAAAATGTTCTATACCTTTTCTACCTCCAAGAAAAATAAACAGAACAAAACACAATAATAGTATTATGCGCACTTAAATGCACTTCCTTACAAGCTCCAGTGGGTCTGTAGATCTAAAGAAAGGGAAAATGCCCTGTGGAGAGGAGGTCGGGAAAGCCTTGAGATGGTTGACAGCCCAACAATGTGACTAATGTGTAGCCAGCTGTGTGTTCTCCATATGGTTACAGCAGGCCTAATCAAGAGGGAAGACTGTTAACAGTTTGAGCTTTGTTTCTGATCGATCTGAAAATAATTGCAATCTTTATATGCATTGTTCTAATTATTATTTTCCTCTAATTTTCAACTCTCCCAAGTTACAGTAAGTAGAACTGTTATTAAGATAATTGACTTGCAGCAAGGGAGAAATTATCTCCTTTAGTACTAAAAATGAGAGAATTTATATGAGTATCAGCAGAACCTGCCGTATCTCAACATGGTTCCTGGAACAAGATGAGCAGTCAGACTTTGGAACTGCAGAGAAAAATACAAAACCAAAGGCATTCAGGCTCAATTTTTCCATTTCTGTCTGTCATATTTAGTGATGAGATGTCTCTCTGGTGATGAAAGACCTCAAAGATAACAAAGGTGTTGAAAAGAATACTGATGTGCTGGGTTCCTTGCAGCCATGCTGCAGTAGCTCCTGAGGGAGCACAGCCTGAGGTCTCAGGAAAACTGCTCCGTTTGACAGGCTTCACCCACTCCAGGGTGAGTGAGAAAGGCAAATTACATCCCTTCTCCTTCCCTTCATACCCATTTTAGGAATTCGTGTGAACCACAGCAGTAGTTGGGKAATCTTCTTGAAGTGGGGGGAAGAACAAAACAGTTTTGCCTGGCCTTTTGGGTGACTGCAGAAGGCAAGTATTCCTTGCATTTCTAGCTGTTCTTCAAAGCCTCCCTATAAAAAAGCAGATGGAGTCCAGTATTCTGTGGATGCAATAGACAAAATCTAGAAAAAAATAAAAAGCAGGCAGCAAAGAAAGGCTGAGGAACAGCCTGAATTAGCTGCGTAGAGATGGTTCCTTAGAACACAAGTACAATAAGTACAGTTACARGTAGTAAGAAAACTTTGCCACCCTTTTTTTTAAGGGCTTTTCAGCTGAGRATTTGTCTTGGACAAGCCTGTAAATAAGTTTTAAATTCACCATTACTGACTAGGAAATGGAGTCACAAGAGTGGTAGGCAGTTTGTGAAGAGTCCCAAGAAAAGTGTGTGCAAAGGCTGAAGATCAACTCTAGTTTCCTGATTGTCAGGTTAATAATTCCACACCACACCAAATATGTAATTTTGTTTGTTTTTTAAAAAAATTTTCCTTGTCTCGAGTATATCTGTAGTGGAGAGAGTGCTACATAAATCAAATGTAGCTAGTTGCCTTGCTGTCTTTACAAGTGGACAAGTCCATGGCAGCTATGAAACTAGCAGTGCAGCCTAACAAAACTGAAAGGTGAGGTGCAGGTTGGAACCTGTGTGTTGTGAAGCTGAGCATCAGACCCTAGCAGCACACAAGTCTAAAAGGAGTATCTCTCAACCTGTTAAAAACATACAGACAAGCCAAGGCTGCAGCCCAGTCCATTATTCTGCCGCTTTGTCAGTCTAACAGAGCAAAAGCAGCTGCTATGGAATCTCTGAATACTTGAAACAAAACTCTTCTGAATRATATGGAGATCAGAATTGCAAACAGTGTACAGACTGCCCAGCTAATGGGAATAGAGGTGGTCTGAGAGTGAGACATACTCTTGTGATCTGTAAACATTTGTTCACTAGCTAAAATAGCAGCAATATAGTAAATTTATAATGCCTCTGCTCCTAATGGCTACTGGAAATCACCTAATTAGTTGTCGGTCACAGTCTTACGTTGTAGTGCTATGCTCAGCTCCTTTGTGCTGGAAGGCCTCAGTGCTGCCTTGCAATTGCACGGATTTGATGGTGACACTCTGTCCATGATAAAGTAGCATCATTATTGGTTTAATAATACAAAAAAGTGTGCTAATTTGAGTGGATTTGTATGTATTAGTATACAGTAGTGAAATGAACTGTGCCTAGTCCATAAGAAATTGAGTTTATTTGTATATAATTATTTTTATTATACTTAAAGAATTTATTACCAACTTTTTCATTATTAGCTACTGTAGTCCTGGCTTCAAAATGCCATAATAGCAATAGATCTGTTTTACAAGGTCAGCATCTCCTTGATCGGAGATACATCTCCTTGAGAGCAAGTCTCAGCTCTCCTTGACCTTCTTGATGCTTTCCAAAGAGGCTCCAGAAGAACCCTGAAAAAGTAGTCCTCTCTCTGCTGGCTGACCTCKTGTGTTAATAGCTTACAGTTAGACCCTGACAGTGTTTATTGTTACTTTTTCCCAATTATTATTACTACTTTATCAACTAAAACAAAATCAAAAAGTGATCAGTGTTTATTAAAGTGCTGGCCCTGACACAATAGTATCAGTCACTAGAAGCTGAGTAATTTGCTGCATTTTTTAATGTAAATTGTTTGTCAAGTATGTTTTGTTTTCTCTGTTTTTGACACATAAGTTAGATCGTGCCCGTTCATCTTTTCCTGATTTCATGTGTGATTTAATAGCAGCAACTCAATTTCAGTTTTTATTGTAATTTATTGACCTAAAAGCTATTGCTTCTAATAGGGAAGTGTTTGTGAAGCAGGGAAATACACAGCACAGCATTCAAAGATAAAAGCTGTTTCTTTGGAATGCTTGCCCTTGTTCCCCTATATCCCTGCAGTGCTAGTCAGAATCCCAAATATAATCCAGGACTGGGAAAGAAAGCAGAACAGAAATAGCCCTCTGCCCATTCATTTGGGGGAAGAAGGGCTAGAGAGAGGCAGCGAAGCAGCTGAAAGGAGCTGATTGCAGAGCTGCCGAGAAGGCTGTGTGCGAAAGCAGAGCACAGGGAAGCACCGTTGCCGCTCTGATCTGAAGAAGGGTGGGAGCGAGGAAGGTGCTGCTGCCCAGAGCCAGACTTAGGCCCAAGCCATCATTTTAAAAATTGTCTGCATTCCGTTTCAGCCTCCTCATGAAAGATGCCAAATTCTGTGAAGAGGGTGCACTGAAGTGCAACCAAGATGATATTTGGTATGGAGGAAAGCTAAAAAGGGTAATTCTTCTTGGACTGAGATACAGGAAATGCAAAGATGCGCTCAAAGAAAAGCTTGAAATAATTTTTTGAGAGAGAGCTTTAAAGAAGTCAWATAGGTTCTTTTTAATCAAAAGTCACAGGGTGAAATGTTTGCTAAATATAAAMCTGCTCACAGCTGCTTTCTTTCAGAGAGAGGGATAAAAAATATATATGAAGCTCTATTTATATCACATGGCATGGACCAGAGGTGGAAGATTATTGAACAAATAGTGTAATTGACTAGATTTAGTCTTCGGAGATGCCCGCAAAGAACTCATTTTTTATCTCTGGATGTGTGGTTTTAAGAGAACAAATATTTAAGAGTAAAGCATGATAATTATTAGCTGGCATTGAGGAAAATAATCATTTCAATTACCTCTAACTTATTTACATAAAATGTGGAATGAGAGAACAAAAATCAAAAATCGTAAATTGGCTTTTAGTAATAGTTTCATTTTGGTGTGAAACTGCACACCTGTGGGTGGAAATGTAAAGATAAGAGGTGTTTCCACCGTTATTTGCGTTTCTCTACAAACTGATAGATACGCTTCTCTGCAGATCAATGGGAAAGGAGAGAAGTAGCTGCCACCAACCCCCGCCATCAACGTGGCAGATGCACCTCAGTGTCTCCTTGTAGGCAGGGAGATGGGTGCTCAGCTTATATGTCTCTCCATGGGCACAAAGCTGTCCTCACAACTTCTCTGCAGGCAGCTGCCAGGCACGTTGGCACCGCAGGCTCTAAGATGCTTGAGTAGGAGTCCCTGGTGCAGGCCATCACCATGGCCATATATAGCATCATATTCCAGTTATTGCTCAAGTCTGCTATAAAGACCTTTTGCAGCTAAAAATGAGGGGCAGGAGTTCCCAGGCTACCCTAGCCTGTGTAGGGGTCTGTATTGACCCACTGAAGCCAAAGTGTAGAGGAAAGTTATTTGTCATGTTATCTGTTTGGTGCCAGGCATCAGACCTGCTTACTTATGCCCTGGGTCAGCAATGATTCTTTGTCTATGCAGCACAAGATTATATTTTGTTTTGCTAATTTTACATACATTTACTAGGAGTTTGTTCATACAGAGTCAGCATGAGAGGAAAATTTATTGTTCAAATATTCCTGAAAGGTAGTCTCAACTCATCTGTAATATTTTTGATGTTTTATAGAGTAGTAGTGGAGACAAACATATACAATTACATATAAGGTTGTGTATTTGATAAAACTAAATATGACTTCTTTACAAGATTGTCAATTGTGTTTTCAACTAGTGTTTGATTATCATTTAGCAAAACAGAAATCTCGATTCTCAGCCCTTCATCGGTCCCCAAATTACCGTCTTTAAGGTCTGTGCATTCCATCCTTAAGGTCTGTGTATTCCATCTGCTCATAGTACCTATTCTGCAATTTGTTTCATTGATTGCATTGAGCTTCCTTGAGAAGGAGGATTTAATTCAATGAAGAGCATGGGTAGTTAAATCTACACCAATGTGATCAAAGTCTTGCAGCTCTAACACAAATTAGATTTGTCTTATCTGTGGTTATTCTGCCATCTAGTGACACCAAGAATCAATATATGCTTGTATATTTTGTTCTTTGAAGATTAGCATCTTCATGACACATTTGTCTAACTACGGGAACGACCGCCTGGGATTATACACCTTTGTGAACCTGGCCAACTTTGTTCATACCTGGACAAACCTGAAACTGCAAACTCTTCCCCCGATTCAGCTGGCTCACAAGTACTTTGAACTATTCCCTGAGCAAAAAGACCCTCTCTGGCAGGTATGCAAGGGTGCTGATGCAGAGATCAAGGGAAAAGTTAGTTTTGCTGGKTTTTTTTGTTTTGTTTTTTTTCTTGTTAAAGTATTTTCTTCAGTTTCTTGTAAAGAAAAAAATGGTCATATTTACTAGCTGGTTCCGTAAAACAGTTTATTGAAGCTTCAAGAAAAGCATTTCTTTTCTCTGTCACTTCAATCACGATAAAGATAGAGATAAGTTAATAGGTATTAATAGGCATATTTAAAATAGTCTTTCATTTATTTTATTTGTGGCTTTACTTGTTATGAATGGGGAAAGATGTGTCATGTTATTTGTTTTGTCTTCTCCTTATGGAACTGACAGGAATGAAGAATTTTTAGCGATGGCTGTGTATAATTTAGCAACTTATCATTAATGAAATTACTTTTTTTTCCCCAAAGAGTATGAGGGCATCCAACAAAGGAAAAAGGGGACTAAGATCAAATACTAAAACTGACTAGCCAACTATAAGTAGATGAACACAGGCCCTAAAGAGAAGCCTGTGCAGGAGCTATTGAACATTGCAATGTTATCACTTTTACATGCTTCCAGTGACAGTTCAGTCATTTCAGTGGAATTCAGTTTAAATACTATCAATTTAGTGTGAACAGTGGCCCAAATATCCAAGGAAAGCTTAGTGCATTTATCTGATAGGTTAATTACCTTTCACTAGCATCATTCCCTTTTAAGCTTTATTAAATCAAAGTAAAAACATATTTAAACATAATCATTCAAATGTTTTGGATATTGATTTGCCACTCTCTGAATATCAGATTGAAAATTTGAACTAAAGTACACAACTTGAAATTCACGTCATTGCTGCATAAAACATTGAACCAGGTCAGGCAAATGTCAAGAATTTTGCATAACATATTAGGAAGAATGAATTTTTCAAAAATGAGAATTAACCTGAATGACCTGAAYACTTTAAATTTATAAGTAACATTCACCAGCGTACACCGAAAGCTGTGTCTTTTGTCTGTAAGTCACAAAAAAACACTGTTTTTTTTCTTGGCCTAGCAGGTTGGTAGTTCTCTTCATCTCAGCTAAGTACTGCCAAAAAACACTATTTTTTGCTGCTATTTATAAAACCAATATTTAAATCAGTACAGATCTAAGGCAGCAAAAGAAAAATCTTCTAAATCATGAATCTTTTTGGATTCAGTGTRATTTATTGATTTGGACTGGGAGCTCAGAATACATATATGTAAATGAAAATTAGAGATACAGTGTCCTTAATTAGTAATTCATTTGCTGTTTCATTAATAAAAAAAGAGCATATACATTGTAAAAACTGTTGCAGCAGCAGTATAAAAGAAAGAACTACAGTTGGAGAAGTCATTAGCAAATTAAGTGTTTCTTATTTCTGTGTAATTGGTCAAATGTCAGATTTTGAATATCTTAAGTATTTTCGATCAAATTTGTCTTGGGCATAATGTTAGTGAACATAATGATATTTCAACAGAAATKATCTTGACCCTGTGTCTTTTGAGGAGTTAGGCTATATATGTAGAAGCAGATCAAAATGAAAACCACGTTTCTACAACATACTTATTTGGAAGTGTTCTCATAAAAATCTACGTAAAGTTTGTCATCTTGTAACACTGCAAATACCTCTATGAATTACTGAAAGCATATTTTAATAAATAACATGGTTTTCCACTGTTAGGGAAAATAGTACTTTCTAGCAAGAATGTGTTCATGGAAAAATGAGCAAAGAGAATATAAYCAGAACTTTAGAACGATAATAGATATCATTGCCAATAAAAATGTTAGTTGTTGCTTTTTTTTCCCTTTCCAGAATCCCTGTGATGACAAACGTCACAGAGATATTTGGTCTAAAGAAAAAACCTGTGATCGATTACCGAAATTCTTGGTTGTAGGACCCCAGAAAACTGGTGAGAGTTTATTGTATTTCAGCAAGATAGGATATATGTAAGTACAGGTGATTATAGCAGACAATTAGCCTTTACTCAGAATACTCTGTAGAGATCCTTATCATCTGGCAGCACTTTTTATTTTCATACATCATCCAGATTTAATTTAATGTAAGTTAAATCAACAGACCTTACACATTTTGAAAATGTATTTTTCTGGAGTGTGCCGCTTTTAATTTGCCTTAGCTCAGAATGAGCAACACATTGAAGAAGAGATCAGCCTGGTTGACAAGATGTTGTCAGAGCTGAGAAAGGAGTTGTCAAGTTATTTTTCAAGTCATGTATAGTTTCGTAACTTTATGTTTTTTTCTGTCCAGCAAATAAACCATCTTGTTTACGTATTTCATAGCATTTAGTTTGAGTCAACAAGTTCCTAATGGACAGTTTGAATTGCAAGATTGCAGGGGTTTACAGAGAAATTCATAATTTATTTCCTTCACCATCATCAAGTGATGCACATATCCACTTCGTGGCATCTCTACCAATAACGTATAGTTACTGAGGGCAAGATTTTCAATTAGTTTTAGTGACAGCTTTGAAAAAACARTAATTATTCTTCCAATACTTTTGTGTTGGGGAAAAAAAAAAAAAGATTTTCAGCATTGGCACTCCATGTTCCATTAATGGAATGTGCAGTTTGTAAATATCCATATTTATAGTGCTTTAAATGTCTGATCTAAAAGTACAGAATCAGATTTTAGGTGACTTAAAACAGCATACCTTCATTGAAGTGAAAAGTTTGGTCCATCTGAAGATATGAGCTAAAAAGTGTGTGTATGGGTAATTTTTTTTTTAATCTTGGGCTTTTATCCTGTTGCAGGTACCACAGCTTTGTATTTGTTCCTGATCATGCATCCTTCCATCATTAGTAACTCCCCTAGCCCAAAAACCTTTGAGGAGGTACAGTTCTTTAATAGAAATAACTACCACAGGGGGATTGATTGGTAAGATGGGTTATTAGTATAAATATAAGTTTATATACTGTGCACAATACAAAAATGACAGTACTGTTGGTAATGTTAACTGTTTGTGTAGAGGTAGTGAGATAAAAAGTAACCTCGTAAAATGATAAATTGGTGCAAGAGAATAACGGTCTCACTACAGCATATCACAAATGCGCTAGCTTGTCTAAGACTTTCTTGTAAATATTCATATATTAATATATTCCAAAGTGAAAATAAGAGAATAACAAAATACTTATTTCTTAATTCTCTTAAGAATTTTTACCTTTAAAGGTAAAAAACATTCCAAACATTCTTCTAAATATTTCTTCTAAACATTTCTCTAATGTTCTTGTGTTTTGTTACACACGCCTTTGAAGTTAGAACAGTAATTGTTATTTCTGAGCCCTGGAAAAAAAATTCAGTCCTTAAACATGATCTTCAGAAGAGCCTGCTTTAAATAGCATTTATCTTATCAGTGCAAAGTTTAATTGCACTTAAGCAAAAAGACCAACATTTGTCATTTCCCCTTTTCCCCACCAATAATGAACGGTGGTCTGAAGCCTATGGGTAAAGAAGTTTGCATGTGACATAGGGGATTATTGGGAATTAAGGGAACTTCATGATGGATAAGGAAAGTTCACAGTGAAAAAGAAAAGGCATACAACACATTTCCACAAAAATGTCATTCATAGAAGAATAAAAAGATACTGTCATTTATTGATTTTTACCTGATGAAGCTGTGGGGTTTTGTTTGTTTGTTTCTTGCATCTTCCACATATTAACAAATTCTTTTCTGGTTTTAGTAAGAGTGATTCTCATCCTAAATATTTCTTGTTATGTTATTGCACTGTAATCCACATCAGCAAAGGACCCTGCTGGCAAAACTCATTTTTTAGGGATGACTGTGACAAGAATTTGTTCTGACTGAAAAGTGAGAACTCACTAATTTTAAGACATGTGAATATTGTAACATTTTATTTCACTTACCAAAAATAGCATCAATATCTACTTATATGTAGTCAAAGCTGACAGCAAGTAAAATATAATCAAAAATATAATGTAAACATCTGTGTGATTTTATTTGAATTAGGCTATCTCTTATTCCAAATGATTATTTTAGAACACAATATATTTAGAATATTAACTGACCTCTCTGATTTTTGAGTGGGTCTGATAATGATGTTGCTTTGGTAGGTATATGGATTTCTTTCCCACTCCTTCCAATGTCACCACCGACTTCCTCTTCGAGAAAAGCGCCAACTATTTCCATTCAGAGGAAGCTCCTAAACGAGCTGCTTCCCTCATCCCCAAGGCCAAGATCATCACCATCCTCATTGATCCATCGGATCGGGCGTACTCCTGGTATCAGGTAGGCACTTGGAAGAACATGGGCAGGCACAAATCAAATAAAGATATGCCAAGTTTTCACCTTGAATCCTATCTGTGCATCCTCTCAGTATACACGTATACAAAGGATTTCAACAATATAAACTTTTACTGGTCTGTCAGTGTGCCATATATGATCTTCCATGGGATGATCGGTCTAATTATGGAAATCTTTTGGAAATTCCATGGTTTGCCRGTGTAATTATGTAAATCTTTTAAAGGTTAAAATAGCTGCAAATAGATTTTCAAAACTGCCTGTAATGTAAGTATGTGAAAATGCTTAACRTAATTATGTATGTAATCAGCACTTTAAAAAAAATAGTTTATAGACTCAGTTGCCCAGTTCAGACTCAAAATAGAAGCTTAATATATACTCCAATACCTGTTCTTTTGCAAACACCAAGTTAAAAAATAAATGGAAGCAAAAATATTAAAAGATGAAAGATAAAACTTCTGCCTGAAATGCACTGTGAGCACTGAGTACTTGGAAAACACTRCTGCAATATTTTAGTTTAATGTTCCATTAGTACTTCAGTGCTGTAATTCATTTTTGTTATAATATTGGAAAAGCTATGTYAATGCAAAAAAATATTTTTGTATATTATAAAAATAAGTAGGTTCCCCAGATTTGATTTGTAAAATTTTACAAAGTAATAGTAAATATTTAGTAGAGATGACAAGAATATGGCTAATATTAAAAGGGATAATTGAAGGTAAGGTTAGATTAATATATGGATGGATCCCCATGAATTCCAAAGAATCAGGGAAGATTATCTACTGACATTTTAAAGGCTAGTTTTGTACCAGGTACTTTGATGTATATCTAGAGCATATGGGAAATCTGAAGGAAAGGTAGCAAGATTTTTTTAGGATGGACTTCTGCTTCTCCAATCCTAATCYTAATTAATTGCTTTCATTTAGGTTAAGACTTTTTTTTTTCTTTTGATCTACTAATTTCAATGGGAATTTGGCAATGATAAAAGCAGGATAAAACTACAAACAAAGTAAAGTTCTTAGATTTCCTGTGACATGTTTTTCATTGTTGTTTTGATGAGAATTAATCTAGAAAACAGTAAAACTGCTAGAAATGGAACTCCTTAGTATTTGTATTTGTTATCCCAGAGTGATTCATACAAAAGCCAGTCAGCTTGTTGAAAATAAACATCTATGCATCTAAAGTAACTTATAATGTAAATAGCCGCTCAAGGTAAGGTCAGTAAGGTTTGTTTGGTAAGACTGTCCATGCAATCTTCTGCATTTTCATGACTTTATGGTCCGTGATGAAGTTCCAGCAATACAATTTCTTTTACAGCATCAGCGGTCACATGAAGACCCCGCAGCTCTAAAATTCAGCTTCTATCAGGTGATCACAGCTGGACCTCGAGCCCCTTMCGAGCTTAGAGCTCTGCAGAAGAGATGCCTGGCGCCTGGATGGTATGCTACCCATATTGAAAGATGGCTAACTTACTTCCCACCTTATCAGGTGATTAAGACTGTAACTTCATRTCCTATTCATGTCTATGTAATATTTTGAAAGATTATCTTTGTAAAAATATTACTTAAAACTGATCCTCAGGGATATTCTAGATATCCTATACTATATTTCAAGAAATTGATTACTCATAACCATGTTCTAATTGGTTGTCTCTAGCTTACTAAAGACGCCATGACCCAGCACCTTAACAGCTAGGAGCTTCTGCAAATCAAATCAAACCAATAATCTGCAGATTCAGGAAGCTTCACTGCTGCTTCTTGAACACTCYTGTACCCTTAACTGCCTTTAACACAGAGCTGTTTTCCATGTGCTCATTCTTTCATCGTTTTATTTCTGTCTTTTTTGTTGAAGAAAACAGAAGAGGCATTCAGTGCTTCATGGTCGCTTTAGTATCAGAAGATCTATCAGTGTTTCCAAAGGAAAAAAAAAAAATGATGGAAAGTAACAGAAATCTTCAATAATATTTCCCCTGCACACTTCGGAAAGTTTTGGGGGGAAATTTKTACATGTAACTGCCAAAACCTACACACCCACATATCAGGGCTTCTTGTTCATGCACTGAAGCCATTTCACTGGTGCACTGCTGCTCCAAAGTTGCTGTTTATCACTTACCCTGAATCCTTGACTTTWCCTTTGTTTCTCTGCGTGTCTTTGAGTCTCAAAGGGTATGTGTTTATGGATCCAGAGTTGTACACAGGTGTGTATATAAGCAGCTTGAAAAGTGCATCTTCTCAGTAACCTTCAGCTGGCACATAACACACACGTTATTAGTCTCCTGGCCTATATAGGATCAAACTCAAAAGATGCACAGCCTAAGTAAGCCCTGAACATCCTCTGGTGTAAAAGACTCGACAGGTAATAACACACTAGCTGCATCTCCTTGGTAGATTTGTTACTGGAATGGATTTTTCTGACATTAACAGTATGTCTGGCAGTACTTCCCACCCAACATTTAAAGATTAGTTTAGCTGAGGGAGGTTGGCTGCAATCTGAACCTTCTGCTTATCCAGGACTAGCTTAGCTGAGAGAAGTTGGCTGGAATCTCTGCCTTCTGTTTTCTGAGAATGTGCCAAGGAAGCACTGATGCATCCAGTAGATATTATTTTCCACATAGGCCAGCCTTGGATACTTCATGAGTTATACAATATTGTAATGTCATGACACTCGTGAAATTCTCTACATCATGTTTTTGTTTGCTTTTCCAAAGTTTCTCTCAAGAATTGAACAATGTGCAACATCAAAGCAATTTTTGCCAGATTTTACATCCCATGATGATAGCAAAGAACTAGCCTTGGTAGCCTTATGTTTTCTCTGTAAAAACATTAGGCATTAACTTGCATTGTAAAAACAACAAAGTATGGTAGCTGCATCCAAACTTCCTGGCAAGTTCAAGAAATTACGGAAGCATAAAGAGGTTACATAAGGCAAAGCTAAAATCAGATCAAGGCAAAGCTAAAATCACATCAGCTTAGAAGTATAGCCCTATCTACAAAATGAGAGCTTTAGCTATCAAAAGGAGCACTTAGCCAGCCTGTCTAAAGCCATTTGTAATTTTTATTGCTGTATAAATAGTAGGGTATCTACTTGTGTGACTGAGCTGTGACTTTAATGTCTGTTAGAAAGTCAGCAGGCATACAGTGAGGGATAGAAATAGTGTCAGGGTAGGTAAAAGCAATAGCACACTCTTCTAAAGTGGTACTCTTAATTTGCAAATCTCGGAGTACTTTGCAAATATTTTTGCAGATGTTTGATTCTATATGATGGTCATCAGGATGAATCACTGTAAGTTCAGGAAGGTCATGCAAAATTAATTTGCACCTGTAATTCATTGCTTCAGTGCAATGCTGTAGAAGAAGTGAGGACCTGTCATGGTGAACTCCCTCATGATCTAAAAGATACACTAATGCACCAGCTCTACTAGAAATAAAGCTTATGTTGCAATAACCATTATTAAGAAAAGCATTGCCCAGTTGAGATGTTTTTGACCTCTGTGCTATGAAAGTTTACTTCTCCAGAAGGCAGTCGGTTCATTTTTGGAGTCAGGCGATCATAATGTCTCGTACTGCAAAGACTTATAGGATGAGTCACTGCTTTCTGAATAGCCTGATACTTCCACACATTCACATTTCTAAAACCACATACTATATATGAGCAGTTCCAAAGATTGAATGAGCAAAAGAAAACACATTTTCTCTCTTTTGATTATGCTCTGAAACCTCATAGTTTTCAGAATCTAAWAAGTTTCATCAAAACCTTAAAGCAAGTCATATGGTTTTAGCCTCTCTCCTTGCATAGAAACATAAAAAACAGCTTCAGCACAGCTTGCAGAATGAGACTGTTGAACTATCTGCAAATATATTTTGCACCTCGTCTTCATCATTACAGCACAGTGGAAAAAGCAGAGGTGTTTCCATTACAGAAAATGAATGCTCAACCAGGCCATTTGGGACTTGTTTCTCTTCCAACAGTCACAAAGTCCCAACCATACTGTGCCATCAGAGGGTCATTTAGGCCTGAGCTTGTGTTTGATAAAATCATCCCATAGAGTCTTGTTTCCATTAAGATTCACCTTCAAATAGAGACGGCACTATCTGAAGTAGCCCCGTGTGAATGCTGGGTCAAATGTAGATGGTCAGCCCATGCAGCTGGTCAAACATTTGAAGAAGAAAAAGACATTACCTACTAGAACCTGGCTTTCTTAGAGATTTGTTCCATATTCCATATCCACCTACAGTCCTGCCTTAAAGGCTTTCTAATACCTAGTTTTATTAATATTCTTGTAAAACAATGTACATTTTTGGAAGCAAAGMATTCCACCTAACATTTACCTACTATTTGCTGTCTTTTTGGTCATTTTCAGTGACTGGCTTCTCAGTAAGTCTCTAGCATATGTATGTGTATGTCTGTGTCTATGAGAATTGCATGCTATTTATCCAGATGTTAATACCTTTTATCTTGGATAGGTAAATCTTATTCAATTTCCTTCCAATACTTCAGATCTTTCCAGATCCTTAACTGTTATTTTTCTGTTGTCACAACAGCTTCCAAATTAAATTATTTCATATTTAATTAACATGCTATTTATCCTGTTCCCAGGTCATTAATAATGATGATAAATAAAACAGGGGCAGTGCTTGCTCTATGGTGAATGAGTTCAATAGAGGTGAAAGTTTTCATTTGAAACATTACATGATAATTTTAAATTAAACATCCATTTATTTGTTGTAGTTGCTAATTATTGACGGACAGCAGCTGAGAACTGACCCATCTACTGTGATGGATGAAGTGCAGAAATTTCTGGGAGTCTCTCCTCATTATAATTACTCTGAAGCCCTAACGTAAGTTAACTGTATCATCATAACCTCGTGTTCCTATATTCTTAAAATAACAGTGGCCTATAAGTACCTTTAATAAAGCCTCTTGGACTTTACTGTCACATGAGCCATCATTGGGAGATATTCTTCAATGTCTGCAAAGAACACAATGCAGGGTTACATTTTCTGTGAATCATGCACTGAGTCACTAAATGTGGAGCTTGTTACAGAAACAGGCTGACAAATGGACAGATTAAGTATTGCTTTGTGAGAACCGTATATGAATTCTGGATGAATAAAAAGAAATTTTATTYCCATCAATAAAAGAACCAACATGTATAAACAGAAAGAAAGGGAATTAGTTTCTCTATTTTCAACATCAGCTACAAGAAGGATTCAACAATATTAGTGTCAAGTGTAACATCCATTTCACATGTCAGAAGCTCTCACATACACAAGTGTTTTGAATTCTGACGTTTAGATTTGGTTGCTCTAAAAATAAGTTTGATAACGTTAGGCTACTCTTCTGAATGCAAGCCTTTTGTCTGTCTTTATAAGAAATTCTCAGAAAATATTTTTTTTCTTTTCTAGATATATCTTTATTTAATGCTTTTATCCAGTTGTATCCTGTTTCTTTTTGTCTGTTTTTGTAGCAAAACAGACTTTTTATCTTTAAAGACATAGTCAGGTGCACTGTAAGGACATAAAGGGCCCAATTCACCCTTGAAGTTAAGTGTATTGAAAATTATGTTTTGTTTTGAATCCCAAAGTCTTTGACCCAGATACTGTGAATTAATCCCATTTGCATCTAGTTCTGTAGCACACATTTTTGTCTGCTCTTGAACACAAGGAATCTTCATGGAAATGAAGCAACTTGTTCTGTTAAAATGCACCGAGGCCAATGACATCATCTTAGTTACATCAATAATGCCTTTGTCTTTAAATGTATTTATTCTGTCACGGCTTTTGGCAAAAGATGACACAATATTCCTTTCTTGTAACTACTTGTTATTAAGATTGCAATGCAGCAACATGAAACAAATTCCGCTTGCATTTCTGTATCCTTTCTCAAAGACATCATTTTTTGTAACTTCTAAGTTTACAGTGGTATGCAAGGTAGGCCAATATTAACATACCAAATGTATAGAATGACAATGAAACAGCGGGAAGTGAAGGATAGACTAGCGATCTTAACATACATGCCTTACAGAGGTGGGTAAAGCTAATTAGGATGGAAAAAAAAAGTGTACTGCTCTTGATGAAAACAAAGTCTGTTCAGCCAGAAAAAAGTGCTTTATATCGTAGCTGGCAGAAGTTCTGCAGGAGAGAAGATTAAATCAACAGCTCTGACCAAGAGAAGCTGTTCACTGGATATGTCACTTCCTGCCTGTAATAAGGCATATACAATGTGTAGTTCCTGGCTGAAGTTGTAATTCTTAAGATATACTCTGAAGTATATGACCAAYGGGTACATGTCAACATATGCAGACCGTGTAGATTTTATGGCATAGTTTATTATGATTATTATTGAGTTAATCTGTTAAGATGAACAGCATATACCAGTGTCTCTGCCACAATATTTTTCCAGTCCCAACAGTAAGCTTCAGCTCCTCTGTTCACTCGGTTGTCTTCCCTCTTTTCTCAAGTTACTGTTAATACCAACTTACTGGTGGGGAGAAAGAAAAACAAAAAAACTCAACTATTAGAATACGGGAACTTGATTGATTTTATTTCTGAGTTGAAAGTGTCACTGCTATCTGATGTATTTGAAAATACATTTGTTTCAGGTTTGATTCACATAAAGGTTTCTGGTGTCAGCTCCTGGAAGAAGGAAAAACCAAGTGTCTTGGAAAGAGCAAAGGTAGAAAATACCCTCCTATGGATTCTGAGGTAAACCATTATTCTCTTTGGCATAAAAAAAGGATTTAGCTGCCATCTGTGGGATACCACACAGGCAAAATATTAAAAAGGGCAAGTTATTAGTTATTTGATTATATTCAAGATAGCCAGAGTATAATGACTACTTCGCCCTTTTATTTCAAATCAAAAGTATTCAAGTCATATAAAAAAAAAAAAAAAAAAAAAAAAAAACTTCTAAAACCTAGCACCCTATAGAAAAATAAGCTTGGAAGCACTGAATTTCCCTGAAATTCATGCAGAAACCTAGTCCCTGTAGCTAAGCAACTTAACCAGCGGAGGCTTCGCAGTCCTGATCAGGTGTGATATATGTGTGTCTGGTTCTGCATCCTTCAGAGTACGTAGGGCATGACAGTTAGTGCTTTAGTGCAAAACAAAAGACTTTGTTTTTATTTTGTTTTTCATTTCTAAATACCTCTGAATATTGGGGATACAAACTGGCCGATGCCTGAATGCAAAGCAATTTTAGATGCTCTTTATGACTTTCAGTCACACTAGGGTAAATTTGAAGTAGTTGTATCAGTTTCAGAGCAATTCTTAATTGACATGACAATCTGAGAGCAAAAATCAAATCCTTTGATTTTGATGCTCATTTTGGATATCCTTTATACTGCAGTTATTCCTGAAATTATCTTCTGTAGTTCAGCTCCTAGACTGAAGAGCTGAAACTTGCATGCACTAGGTAGCTTAAAACAATATAAATTACAGAAGGGAAAGTAAAGTTTTGACGCAGTTAAATGAACTTCAAAACCCAGAATTCACAGCAACTACTTTGASGCATTGTGTTAAATAAAAATAACTATTTTTATATCCATCAGTGCAGGGCTTTTCTGTCAAACTACTACAGAGATCACAATGTGGAACTGTCGAAACTCCTACACAGACTGGGACAACCTCTGCCGTCATGGCTAAGACAGGAGCTGCAGAAAGTAAGATAGCATTGAAAAAATCTCTGTTGCACACTTCAGTCATCATACCTAAAGTCTCCAGGAGCTCCCAGAAGGTGTTGTAAAATATACCTCTTTAAAAAAAGAGTAAAAGAAAGAAGTTATTTCCATGTGCTGGCATGTGGACTGTGAAAATGTATGTGTTCCTTAGAACTTTGATGGGCCACGGTCTTTCTCATAATCATTTCTGGGCCTGTGGACTTGTGGACTTCTGTGTACATCTGTGGAAGTCAATTGAAACTGGTGTAAGCTTCAAAGATACATGACCCATCCAATTTCACCATAAATATTTACACTTTTATATATCAGTTTAYAAGTATTGTGTCTCATGTATGTTTTGCCGTCCATTGTTGTGCCTCTGACAATTTTTTCTTAATATTTGATTATTGTGTCTTGCATAAAGTCAGAAAATTTAGTGTAGCAGAAAATGCCAAGTTTTCTCCTGCCTTTGGAATCAGCTTGGCAAATACCCAAAGTATATCCTAACAAGGTATATGCTAACAAAGTATATACTAGCAAGGTAGTTAGTATATACTAACAAAATAGCATATGCTAACAAGACAGAGAAGTATAATTACCACATACAGTTGAGGCGCGTACAGTCACAAAATTCCTTGAGCAAAATCTGGAATGCACAGGCTAAAGCAGTGTAGCAAAAAAGGGATGCAACCTGTGGTCATAGCCTGTAACAGGAAAATCTTACAATGATATAAGAGTTTCTATTTGTAATTACTGATTTTTCACTGATTGAAATGTCAAAATACAGAAGGTAGACTGTATGTAAAGAGAAATTTAATTGGACATGTGAAGCACAAAAGTTACAATATAACCTTTATGGGCAATATTATTCTCTAGCTATTGTGAGCTATTATGAGACCAGGAATGACTCCACTGAAATGARGGAAAAACTGGTAAAGAGCAGGAATAGATCCATACTTAAACTGCCTTAGTTTGCATGACTACTTTTTCCTTGAGTTGCCTTCACCCTGATCAAAACTTTAGCATGTTCAATGCGTCCAGTTTATGTCCATTGCAAACATCTGATTTCACAGTATAAACACTGGTTCTGGGTATTTTTTTAAAGTTTGATATTAAATATTAGGAATAACCTTTAGAAAGGAAAAAAAGAACACAGCATGTAACACTGAAAAAATTAGGCTCTAATCATGGAAAAGGCTAATACCCAGCCTTACACTGATGTAATTTTGGAAATTTCAGTGGTACATTTCACAATATGTCAGTTTAGACGTGTGATATAGTCTGATAAAAGGTACTTTACAAATTGTGAGAAGAGATCACTGAAAATTTCTTTTACATATTGCCTTAATGCTTCTTCGATGAACTTGTGCTCCGAGTGTATCTAAAAGACATGAAGAAGTAGTGAAAAAATACCAGGTGAAAGACAGCTACAGTTCTTAAGGCAGTTTTTTTTACAATAACTTTGTGATATTGCCATGATTTGTTTCAGGACTAATAGTTAAAAAGATGCACCAAATAGTGGGAAAAAAATCAGAGTCTCAATGTTTTAAAATACTTATGAAATCATGTAATTTAACTTTCAAGGTAACGGAATGAAAACCAGTCTGTTATTCCCTAAACAGAAAACACATGTTGAGATCCTTACTGTATCTCTAAGTGGTAATCTTTATTATTTATTGATTTTGTCTATGTAATATCTGGTTCTAATAGGCCTGTAAAGAAAAAGATCTGGACAAATTCACTGTATATAACATTGCTCTTTTTGCAGCACATTTTGCTAAAGGAGAATGCATGACAAGGACCTGCTAGAGTACACGTTCTTTTAAGATGAACGTCTTTATTGGAGAATTTTCATTTCACTTTATTCACTTTTACATAGATTAGGTCAAAAAGGTAACTTGCTGTATGTACTTCTACTTTGATAAAAGAAACACCCTGAATTATGAATATCTGTAAATGCAAAATTCTCTGAATGCTGTGGACAGTTCATGTGCCCCTCAAGCATCTGTATGGATTTATTACAACAGAATGGAATAACTGGAGAAAAACCTGGGGGTCTCATCCTGGCATGGCTGACTTTATCCATGATACAACCTAATTTACCATCACTCAAATATTAAAAAAAAAAAAAAGAAAGAAAAAGAAAAAAAAAAGGGATTGCACAAAACTCATGTTTTGTGTTCTGCTGCCTCTGCCCATGTTCTTTAGAGTAGCAATTGTACAATAGAAAAAAAAMCCAACAAAAATAGGAATTATCAAGCATCTGAGATTTTCCTGCTGAGGTAACAACTTCTCTGCATGCTGTCTCCTCCATGCTGGAGGCTTCAGCATGCCCACAGTTGGGTCTTTCTTTCCAAGAATGCCATTTCTCTCTCCTTCCTCTGCAAAATCCAGGCCTTAGCAAGAGGAGACTGATGAGCAGATAGCCAAGCCTCGATGGAGTGGTGGTGTGTACATGCACATCAGTCACACTGTCCTTCCAGGAATTCTGCGACAGGAAAGCTGACTGGTCCCAGAGCTTTGGCCTTCTGTGGTTTTGTGAGGAACCCCTTATAGCCAAGGCAGCTCMAGGGCTGCCTGTCAGGTTGGAGCATGCAGAGCATAGGCACTTCCCATGCACAGCCGTGGCCTTGGCCAGACTAGGTTCATCCTCTGGAAGGAGTGCTGTGATGGCAGTGAAGACCGATGAGGAGCAGGAGGCTGGGGCTCTCCTATGGCCTCAGCTCTTTCCTGAGTGCTTGGGCAGTTCTCATTGGATTCCTGTGAGAATTTTACCAGAGTCAATAGTACAAACAAAGTAATCGGACCTCCTGTCCCTGAAAACGTGCCTCCAAAAGGGCACATTCACCAGTCCAAGCTCCTACTGAAACCAAGCTGCTAAACTTCAGCATCCCTAGAAATGGTGCTGCAGGGTAGCAGCATGTCCATTAGAAGTGCTCTTCTCCCACACAAAAGCAATAGAGAAGCAGCGGTGAATGGAGCTGGTTCTTTGCGCTTCTCATTTCAGATGGTCRGATATTAGTTGCTTATAAAAAGATGGTACAAAGCCATTTTTTTCTCTCCATAACTCTTCTCTTTAAATATGTTCTTACATTTAATATGGAGATTACAAAAATAGAAGTGGCTTTTAATGTACAGTGAACATGATGATGAATAGCCTAAACAAGGCCTGCAGACAACAGCTAGGTGTGATGTTATTCCACAGGAATAAGGAAGCAAGTCATACAACATACAGTATTATCTGACAAAGTTTAACCTCTTCTGTTCACAACTTGTCTAAAAGGTTCGATTTGCAGAAACAGACTGTCAATATTAACAGTTATTTAAGATGAATAATGATCATCACAAAGGAGCTCTATTTGCTAGTCAAAGTGTTTACTGTGGTTGGTAACACAGCTGTGGTTTCTGTTCTCCTGGTAGCTAACTGCACAGGCAGTTTCTTTACAAATGCTTGGTTATGTGAGCTTCACATTTGTTTTCATAAATACAATTCTAAGATTTGCTTTACATGGAGGTCTGTGCCAGTAAAAATCAATGTGTGAGTATTAGCAGAAAGTTACCACTAGGGGGTCTAAACACAGAGACTGATATGAATTTACTTAATGATCTGAGCAAACATTCCTGAAAATACTGTGATATTTTCCCAGTTCTACTTGTGCAGAAATAATTAGTTTCACTGATTTGCAGACTAGCTTGTACAGAATATTCTTTTTCATTGCTTAAAAATGTGAAACTTCCTCAGGAAGAAATTAAATAGATATTTCAATGTTTATAGATGTAATATTCTTGTCATTCACATTGAATGAAAATTGCTGGAAACATTTTTCTCAAAGTTTTTTTTTAAATAAAAATAGATATTATTCTGATAGTGGCATGATATATGAAGTGCAACAATAAACTCTGATAAGAAAATGTACTGCTGTGTAGAGGTGGTTTTTGTGTTCATGCAAGTTGTCCTTTTCCAGTTTTGTCTGCAGCTTGGCTTTCAGCTACAGCACAATCCAGGAACATGGGAGCAGCATGAAATATTTTCACAAATGGAAAATATTGCTTACTGTCTCCRTGAGTGAATATTACTGTGTTATGCAGATGCTTGTTTTACTGCTTTTGGTTCCTGCTTATTTTTCCCTTATCGTACCCAAATTTTCTCCTGTGCTATAGAAACACTTCCAGGTTTTGCTATTTTTAAAAGAACAAGCAAGCTTTACTTAAATTATTAGCCTTGGGAATTTAGTAGTTTTGCCATTGCATCAGCCTGCACAGACCTGAGGATACCTTTCTTAGGGTAAACTACATAACTTCTGTCTCCAATTCATCTGCTTTATTTTTTTCCAGTTCTTCCAGTTCCCAAACTCTTAGACCTCAAAGGCAAATGAGACCTCTTTTTTTGTCCTTATGGACTACATGGGTGAATGACGGATGAAGAAGACACATCAGTCAGCATCAAAGGACAAATCACAGGAACAAGAAAAGAAAAATCAGATGAAACCAAGAGCTAGGGAAAACTGAATGGAAGAAGACTTTAGACGAAGTAAGAGTGATAGATTTGAAAAACATGATAAGATTGATTCTTTTCCACTATGTAGTCTGTTTGTTCACTTCTTTCCCTGTCTTCTTCTTCGATATATTCTTTCCTCATTTCCCCGTTTTTCTTTTTTTTCCTCATTCTGCTTCTCTTCTGTTGAGAAATTCAGAAGGGGATTAAGGCTCATGCGTTTTAATTGCCCAGCTGCCTGCGTTCCTAGGAAAGCACCAGCCTGTTCTCACAGATGAACATTCAGGGTCAACCGAGAGCCCCTTCCCCCGTCTCTGGGAAACTCTCCCCTCCTGAGCCACACAATTCAGTGCACGTCACCCCCCACCGCCCGCCATGTTGGATGCTTTACCTTGGGGGCGGGGGCGGGGCCCGCGCCTGCGCACGCGCCGCCGAGCCCGCGCCGCCGAGCGCTGCCCGCCCTTTCCGCTGCCGGCGGCGCCGCGTGCAGCGGGGCGCGCGCGGGGCTCCCGTCGCGGCGGGGGCCCTTGGCGCGGGGCGTGCGCGCGGGTGTTGCTGGCGCGCGGGGCGGCCGCTGCACGAGCACCTGCGCTGCCAGCGCGCGGCTCTTGGCGCCTGCAGCGCGAGACCGGGCCGCTGGCCGTTGGCCGGCGCGCGGGCGGCCGTTGGCGGGGGGCGGGGGGAGCGGCCGCGGCCCGAGCTCGAATGTTCTGGGCGCGCGGAGCGACCGTTGGAAGAGGGCGGCGCGGCGCGGTCTCCCTTCAGGCGCGGCCGCGGAGCGGAGCCCGGCGGAGCGGCGGCGGCGGCGGCGCAGGTAGGGCCCGCGGCGGGGCCGAGGGCAGCGGGACATGGCGGCGGCGCGGGCACGGCCGCCACGTGGCGGCGCGCGGGGCTCCATGGTCTCATGGGGGCTGCCGCTCGTGGCTGTTCCCCTTCCTAGACATGGAAGAGCAGCGGCTTGCTAATTGGCAAAGCTTGTACCGACCCGTTGGTATCAGTTGTTGACTGTAGCAAGTAACACTCCGAGCAGGCAGGGGTGTGCGGGGTTGGCGGTCTGACCTTGAGGGTTTTGCTTTTGGGGTCTGGTCTTTCAATTTGCATTTTGTTTTTCCCCTCTCTCCGAAGGTGCTTTCAGAGACGAGCAACTGTTGCCAAGTTTTCCCAAGGAAGAACGTTGTGAAGTATGTCTTGCACAAGGAAGGGTTAAGAATGAAGCTTTGAGCGGGAACAATTTCAGTTCACCAGTTATATTTGGCCACTAAGTTGGTGAGACTTGGTTTGTTGGCACAGAAATTAAGATGTAGGATATTTCAGGTTTTTTGTGTATGATTTTGTTTATGTTTTTGTTTTATGTTGTTATTTGTTTTGTTTTTATGCTTGATTTGTGTGGTTGTTCTTTAAAAACCCAAGATAAAATCAAGAGCAAAACTAGGAAGGAGAGTTGTGTCTAGGCATGTTCAGTGCATTAGGATAGTGACTCATAACAAAGCATAATGCCTGYTGCACCAGAGGCATATGAATCCAGGCTTTTGGGAACCATCTGTAGAAGTGTCCTATCAAGAAGAGAATACTGAGAGGGACCTGGAGCTGAGTGGAAGGAGCTGATAGCTTAAGTTGAGTAGATGACAATATGTAGGAGAGCATTGGGCTCTTCAGCCATYTTTGCTGTATTTAGTCATCTGGTGTAGATGCATTTTGTGAGCAGTCGTATTTCTGGTTACCAAGCAGAGCTGACAGGAGTTAATTTTTGTCTAAGTCTTAATCTGTCTTCAGCCTCAACAGATAGGAGCTTTTCTAATYGAGTTCAGTCCTGGAGCCTGAAAGAAATGACCTGCTGTTTCTCTGATCTTTACTAAGAGCACAGATGGACTGGCATGTAGCTTACTGTGCCTGAAACTAGTCTTGATTGCTTGTATGCAAACATGAGGGAACGCCRGAAGGGTGACCAGCTCTGCAGAATCTTCTGCTGCTCCTGCTTCATGTCTGTCACAGAGTCTCAAACAACCTCATTAATGCTAACTATAATGGCTGAGCTATAGTCTTATCTTGTGGTTGGCCATGCTGCGATACCCTTAAATCCATTGACAAGTGTATGTTCAGTGTTGGTTCTCATGCTGTTGGAACATGTTAACCAATCTTGCAGTAAGTACATATAGGATACATACTACAATTAAGGTAAGTTGGTGTAAAGTCTGGAAAGTGAACCTGAACAGCTGCAGCCATATTTTGTATGTACACACCAATGTACAGCGTTCCCTGTATCAGTGAGTTAATAAAGAGATGCTGACTTTCACTCCATTTGTCTTCTCTTCATTACAAGACTGCAAGTAACCGAATCTGGGTGTACTCGCTTCCAGCAGTTCTGGATTTGCTCATGTGTGTGTAGCTGGTCCTTAAATTTGCCCTTTGTGGATACAGGCCASAGTAATTGTGGCTGATACACAGCCACATACACAGCCATTTTACCTGATCTTTCTGTCAGAGGCTGCTGGTGAGGGACGAAAATCTGACTTGAGTGTAGCTGCTTGTGCAGTGTTGGCTMCTGAGGGATGTGTTATTTAAGCCATATTCAACAATATGTGGAGTTCCAGTAGATGGTGAATGGTTGCAGGACTGGACAGCTTAAGTGTTTCCATGCTTTTTGTCTTAGGTAAGGCATGTTCTCCRTCTCTTGTGGCACACGTGGAGTATCTTCCACACACAAATCTGAAGCCAAGAGGACAGTGTGCTTGCACTTTGCAGTACTGGATAGCTGAGGAAAGGGCAGTATTTGCTGTGGCGGGGCTGAGGTGCTTCTGGACTTCAGTTGCAGCAAGTGCCTCTGAAGAAACTACTTCACATGGGAGGGTTAGTTGTGCTTTGCAGTAGACTGTCTAGGTAGAGCAGGTAGCTGTGAACTTTGTGTGTATTTTCTGCCAGGGATGACAAAGTACAGCTGAATGTGTATTCTGTGTGAAGCTGTAATAAATAGTGCTACACCTGCTCAGTTGTGTTTGACAGCTCTGCATGCAGCACTATTGTATGTGACCTTTCCTGCCTAGGCTTCCAAGTTCATGCCTGCAAAGCCTGGTAACCACTGGTCTGAGCTTGCACCATAAATTCTGTTTTCTGTAGGAAACTGGTCTTCATTTGCCTTCCCACTTTTAGAAAAGTAAGCACATCTTTGCAAGGGCAGAGTGATTGGCATCCTAAGCAAATGCCAGGCAGACAGTGGTCAGGAGGGAGCTGTTGCTATTCCAGAGACACGGTGAGGGCAGGAAGGTCTGTGCAACCTCTGGGAGCTGGTGRGATTGCTCCTCTGCAGAATTTCTCTGTGCCTGGCCTTCATCCTATGAAGAAAACCAGATAAAGGCAGGCGTGAAAAGCAAGAAGCAGCAGTGGTGTTGGGGACCAGATATAAAACTTAAAGTAACTTGGAGGCCTGTAGCAGAGCATTATTCTATAGTAGTTTCTGAAACAAGATTTTAAATTGTAGGTCTTTTAGCTTTTAGAGTGCCCTTCGTGAGGCTATGTGGCCTTACCTGGGATAAGCATGGACTGCCAGTTGTGTGCTGAGAGTAGCAAAGGAAAATCCTGTTTTAAGTGTAACAGAAAACTAGGTAGCTGAGAATGGAAAAGAGCACTCGGTTCATCTGTGGTTCAGTGTTTGTGCATAAGGTGCCTTCACTTCAGAAAGCTGTTATCGGACCAAATTGCATGGACCCTCATTAAATGATTTTTGTCTGTCAACTGCAGTAATGCTTCCCTCATTCGTTGTTTCCAGTGCAATTCCATTTTGTCTTCTCTTGAAAATGAACAAGTTGAGGGAAAGCATTTCAGTGAAAGGTTGGAAAGGTGTTGAGTAGTTGTGTAATTTAATGTAAGACGGAAATCAAATCACAAAATCTTTGAAATTGAAAGAGACTGCACCTAATGGAACTTCTGTAGCGTTGGGGTAGTTGGAGAGACCACTGTCAGTGTTTACCTTGGTCCTCTAGCCCAAGTGCCAAGTGTTTGCTTTAGTTTCTGTGACTGTTAACCCCTGTGACCAGTCTGTTCATAACAAAACCTCTGGGTAGGTGGGAGAGTAGAATTTGTCTTCTGCAACTAAGTGCATTTTACAAATGTTGAACAAAGGGAAAAGTGGCAGAGGTCAGAAATCTCTCAAGTACTTTTGAAAATGTAGGATAGACTRCTTTTCATTGAGTGCTCTAGATGAGTTAGCAGTTCCTACAATAATAGCAGTTAAAGTTGAAAGTTTGATGGTATGGAGCAAATTTGCTTTTATGGAAAAAATGCTCAGAAGTTCATATACTTGGAAGAAGATGAAATCATGATATTTTTCAAGAGTACCTGATTTCACTTAACCCACAGCAAGTTTGTTCAGCTGAGCTTCCTGGATATTATTCACAGAAATCACAAAGAAAAGTTGTAGTCAGTGTGGCAGTTTTTATTGTACACACATCATCAGGCTCTTTRAACAAAAATGCAGGTGGCATACAGGTCAGTTCCACCAACAGCTCCCCCTGGTTAGAAACTAAAAAGGCTGAAACTACACCATGAAAACACTAGTGCGACACTTAGGAGTCTAGTCATTAAAGCATCTTAGGAAAAGAGCAAGCAAACTAAGCAAAACTAGCAAAGTACTATACTAAGTCTTGAGTGATTGACCATGCTTAATGTGCAGACTAGATTTGTTGAAGTGTAGTATTTCTGCAGTGCAACTTCTAAAAGCAAATCATGATTTCTCGTTACACATCACACACTATATTGCCCTATACAGGCTACTTCACAAGCATCAAAATAGCATGCCTTATTTAACAAAGTTTTGATGGTACAAGTAGATTTTCTTCTGACAAATGTAATTCCTCTTCTATCATTTTAATTAAAAGGGGTCTATATAAGCAGTAAAAATATGAATGGATTTAAAAATCACCAGCAGAGTGTTTCATATAGGTCTGACAGATGGTTGTTGTACTGTGATTTTTTTTTTTTTTTTAATTTTAAGTATTTCATGCTATACCAGTAGTGCAGAATTACAGAAGGCTTTAAATACTGTATAAAAGCACCTTATGTATTCTAGCTTAGCACCAATTCAACAAGGTATTTAAACTAGTCATGGCCCTTGAAAATCACTTTTGAGGTCTGGAGAAAAACTGAGGACCAAGTCTTCCATCACATGGGATATTGCAATATTACCATTTTTTTGCATGCAAGCTAAACTGTCTAGAGTATTTGTTACACTGGCGAGCCATGGAAGCTTACAGAAGTGGACAATAACCCACTTATAGTATGAACACAAGGATCCTACTTTGTTCAGAAAAGGCCAGATAACACTGAGCTGGAATACTTGGAGAAAGGAAACAGAAAAACCGTAGCTGGTAGTCACAGTTTGTACAGTTATATCCACCACAACGGCCCCATCTTTCACACTGGAGTATTTCTTGACCTTCAAAGCTTTTGGAATTAACTTGTTACCAAACAGGGTGCCCTGGAAACATAATTACTTGTCTTCTGTGTGATAAAGAAGTTAATAGCACTACTAAATAGTTCTTTAATACATCTCATGCTGTACTAAGTAGAAGTCACTTTCTGTCAGAGTAATTTTATAATAAACAACTAAGGTTTCCATAGCCTTGGGAACAGAATCTTATGAAAGGAATTGACAAAGGGAATCCAGGTATGCTAAAGCTTAAGCCTTTGGAAACTACCTTTTTTAGTCATGTTAAATATTGTTTGGAATGTAAAAGGACATTTGGGACCCCGTGACTGTTTTTTCCGATAGCATCCTGAATTGCAGTGAGAAGGGTGAGTAATTGCTAGATGAAGGATACACAAGTATTTTGCGTATACGAATTTCAGGTAGCTCTACCTTTCTGGTTAGGTCAGATTGAATTGGTATTCCAACTAAACATGATAGAATTCCTTGTTTTATATAACTTATTTAAGATTATAACCTTTTAAAATTTGTATTGGCTCAACATCTCTAGTTCTTGCATTCTATATCCTTACACTTAATTTCCTTGTAAGWTCAGTAGAGATTCCCAATGTTACTTTAGTAAAGCCCCTCCAAAGCCAATAATCTATGAGCTTGTATTATTTTAATTTTTGTTAGAGAACTGGATTGTTTGAGACTGATAATGTACCAAGGGCTAGTGGCAAGAAAGAAAAAAACCTTAAATGCTTAAATGCAAAATGTTGCATGTTGCATTACATGCATATGCCAAAAATGAGGAGGAGGATGGGGAAGGCTCCCTCTAGATCAAGAATGGTTGTCTTTCTGAAATTCAAAGCAAGTAGAGTTTTTGATCTAGCTCATGCAGCTGTGCAGGGTTTTTTGAGGAGAAAGTAATTGCTTCCAGAGCCTTGTCTGCTTTGCTTGGGAATGTGCTTTGGAAACTAAGATGTGAGAACTGTTTATCTGGGGATTTTTGTATTGTTTTCCTGTAACATTTCAGTGCCTGCACAGAATCCTCACCAGGATGAATGAAACATGAGACAAGGTGAAAGGACTTGAATATAAGACCATAGGAACAATAAATAGGGAAATGGCCAAGGACAGATTAAATAGACTAGACTGGAAATTAATTTTGAGATCTGTGGCTCTAGAGAAGCTTGGAGCATGAATAACTGCTATGATAGTCATCTCTGAACAGTGAATCTAGTAGTAGACTCTCCAACTGTTGCGCTCCAATGTTACTCTAAGATAGTGATCGCTTCTGCCGTTATCTACATGGATATTTGTTCATGGAATATAAACTTCCGCAAACAGAAGTTTATCTGTAAGTTTATCTGCATTGTAATCCCTAGCTGGCAAGGTTGTGTGTAGGAAGACACATGAACTGGGAAAACATCTGTTCCCATGTGTTGTGGGACCCAGCTGTCTGCGCTGTTTTAAGCTGTGCTACCTCGAAACGTATTGCCAGATTTTGATTCAGGACATTCATAATTTGGTCACACTCTTTATCCAGGGTACAAAAGACGAGACCTTTGTGTAGACGCCCGGAGAGTCCTTCACGCCGCAGCCGTAGCCCCAGGAGGTCACGCCGTAGACAGCCCAGCTCTCGCCGGGGCGCTCGCACATGAGCGGCCCGCCGCTGTCTCCCTGGCAGCTGTCCACGCGTTTCCGCTCCCGCAGGCTCCCGGCGCACAGCATTCTTCCCGTGAACCTGCTCGCGTAGCGCTCCTCRCATACCTTCTTGGGCAGCAACGGGATGGCCGCTTGTTGCAGTGTTCTTGAATAGGCCCGCCCTGAAGAGAGGACCCACATAATTGTCTTACGATGCTTGATCTCGGAGGCATAAATAAAATTTCATCTGATTTATAAAGTTATGCTTCATACCATCTTACCATTAAATAAAATGACTGTAAAGAATACTAACATAACAATGAAAATCCACTGCACTAAAGTAGTATTAAATAGATTTTTGTAAGTACAGAATACAAATTAARTATTTTTTTGAGAGCCTAACATTCAAGTAAGATTCAGGTTTATACCTCATGTGCTGGACCTTTCTAAAACTAGATTTTTGTTTGTTGGTTAACAGATAAAAGTGTGTTTAAAAAAATAATAATAATTTAATATTGAAATGTAGTAGCTATTCCTTGGAGATATGAGCAGGAAAGACTAAAATTGTAGGACACTTCATTTCTAGGTCTCCAGTTCAAGTCCTTCCGCTTCATTGRTGGCAGGTGCTGCACCATCCATCAGCTTCCCAGCTGGAGCACCATCATCCTGAGCTCCATCATCATTAACTACTGTAAGTATATGCCCGCTGCTGGTCACCTCAGCCCAGAGTTAATGCTGCCGACTTCAAGAATGTTTTGTTAGAGATGGACAGTATCTTACAATCCTGATGCTTCTAGACACTAGAAARCAAACAAATGTAGCCACAGGAATGTCTCACTCCAAAAATCTGTTTCCTCAACTAATCCAGTTTTTCTGGGAATAGAGCCTGTCCTTCTATTTTTTTTTTTTTTTTTTTTTTTTTTTTTGTAGTCAATCCTGCTCTGCGTAAGCAGGAATATACTTATGTTCTTGCAGTACTTATGTACTCCTCTGTGTGTTGTTTTTCTACTTGCTACTGCAAGCTTACAAATTTTCACTGGTGTCACAATTAGAGCACCTTTCCTTGCTCTCAGTATATGAAGTTAGGATGATTTCTGTCTTTGGGTGGAGGGAGTGGAGCATGTTTTACAAATTATATAATTTAGGAAGTAAATCAGTGCAAATCTGCTCTTACAAGGAATGTAGAGGATGAGAGTGGTGGGAAGGCAAGTCAAGCTGGGACTGGGCAGACATGCTGTAAACAKGAACCTATGAACAACACAATTATCCATATTTGAAAATGCCATGCTGCTATGGTTATACTTTGACTTTCATCAGGCTCTTCTTAGGAATAGTTCCTCCAACAGAGAGTTAAAAGAAGGCCATGTAAGAAGGAAAAAAAATGTAATTTGTAYTGTGTAAGTAACATGAGATTTAAAGTTGCCAAGCTAACTTGTTTTAGGAAACGTTAACGCTCAGTAAAAGCTGTGCAAGAGACAGTATTTCAAGCCAGTAGTGTTTCTGTGTGCTTTCAGCTCTTTTTGTTACGTATGCTGAACATGTGTACTCAGTAGTAGAAGACAATTCTTTTAATTCCTTTCAAGACCTCACACACATGTTTTTAGTGTTATAATCAGTTATTTTCCTTTTTGTTTGTTTTTTACAAGCAGCATCAGGTACTAATGTCAGTGGGTGGTAGAAAGCAGTGAAAGGTGCTTACCTGTGTCACCCCAGCCAGTGATATAGCAGTTGRGCGCGGTTTTGTGCGGTCTCTCCCGCCGCAGCGGCAGGCAGGCGGGCAGGACGTGGGCGCTGAACCTGGCGCACTGCTCCTCGGGGCCCTGCAGCCTCACTAGCGCGATGTCGTAGTCGCTGCTCTCGGGCCTGTACTCTTCATGCATCACTATCTGCTGCACTCCGAGTTCTTCCTCGTACTCTTCAGGTACCAGCGTGTGATAATCTCCAACTCGCACGGCATAATTCCGAGTGTTATTGCCATACCTGAAGTTCAGGTTAAAACAAATAGGGCTCAGTCGCACAGTTTGGGTCTGAGATGTACAACCAAGCTTGATCAGTGCCTTTTTACTGCTCAGGTAAATAACATTGCCAGCAGTTTTTTTACAGAGCAGAACTGCTTTCTCAAATAAGTTAATTGGCATTCAAATGTATCTTAAAGGATAGTGTATATTTTTTTCTGAAATTTCAAGTTATGCTAAATTACTTTAACATGCTGTCTTCATAGGTAGGGTTTTCTAGGACCACATGTTACAATTAAGCCAAACATTCAACCAATCACATTGCTTATTTCCTTGCAGGGGGAAAAAATGTGGTTCACTATGTTTATCTCGAAGATTTTATTTTTTAAAAAACTTTGTTGTGTCACATTATTAATATATCATTCTGTTTTGGCTATAAAAGTGCAAAAGTTTTATAACTGATGACTGACTCATTAAGAAATTTCCACAAGAACTTGAGTAAGAAAAGAACATTGGAAAAAGACAGAATTGTGAATCCTGACTCTTAAGGCACTCTCCGAGTTTCTAGAATTGAGGTATTTCTTTGGATTTTTTTTTAACAATACTTAAATTTGTCACATAGGCAATACTAAATAGATTAATAATTTTTATTATAGTCATTGTTTATAATCATTTCATTGCATTTAAAAGGTATCTATTCAAAATGGAATTCTGTAAGCCACAACATTCCACTAGATATACTAAAGAATAATATTAGAAACCAGTATTTCAGCATTTTTTGGTATATGTCTGAGCATCATCCTATTAGAATAGGAACGTATGTGGTCATTAGCATCAAATATAAATACTTTTTGCTTGCCTGGCACACCTGAGTTCACCTGCCCATTCCTGCTAGGCTTAAGAGAAGTAAGTTTTAATATGAGTTTTCCCTTTGATCTCTGGCATGTTGTCAGCCAGTTAATTCCCCTGTGTCTCAGGCTCCCCAGTTCTGAGCAGGTTTGCCAGCACTGTGCTGAAGTGCATGTGGGCATAGAGGTGTGCCTAAAGAAGCCAAAAGAAGAAAATTGCCCTGTAGTTGTCAGAATGGTTTTGGATGAAACCTGGTGACACAATGAACAGGTTACAAAGGAAAAAAATAGCTTCAAATATTGCTACAACTTTGCATCAAAATCAAATTCTTTGTGTGTGAAATAACAGAAACCAGATAGTGCTGCTATGTGCTGCAGAACAACTCCTGCTCTCATGCATAAAATTGTATTTAATTGTTAACCCTAATATAATTGAGCCTACTTCTATTTAAGCAGTACTCTGGTTTTCAGATCTGGGAAATGATATATTGCTCTTTTCTCTTGTCAGTCTGGAAAATATGTGCTGAAGGCACTTATCTATAGATAGATCTTAGAAACTTAGTCCTCAARCATTGGAAAGTTCAGCCCGGTCTGTCCAATGACAAATCAGAGAGAGAGGTGCCTTCTCTGTCTTACAATAAACTTCAGTATATCTGTGGGCTGAGTTGCATGATTAGTTTTATGTTGCATAAATGCAGGCCTGAAATCAGTACAAATAACATTTGCAATAGATTAAAAAATAAAAAAAGTGCATATCACAAAACTTCAAATTCTTAGTTCAAATTCTTAGGCCTGATTAAGCGCCTTTCACAGAGGACTCGGAGAGAAGCAAAGATGGATTTTAAAATCCGAGTAGGGGAAAAGAGTATTTTGGCTTTTCCAGTTGGAGCAGTTTAAGAGCCCCTTGAATGTCTGCACAGATGTGGGACTATCAATGTGACAGCTCCCTGCTCTTGTCCTCTAACACTCCCTCAGCATGTAGGTGTTGAGAAAATATGCAAACTAAAAAGCGCTCTCAGCAAATTCAGTAGTCACTTGGAGTCCCAGTTAAGTAAGCAAGCCCCTGGGAAGAGCAGATAATAGTCATGCTCTGCAATTCCATATTTTCATACTACAGTAATTTCATTGGCAGTGAACTGCTTGTCTCAGAAATACTGAAGAGGATGGGCTTATCACAAAAACTAAATAGAATCATCAGTAACAAAATACTGTTTATGCAAAAATGGGAGAAGACATTTAGAAAAGCCATGTTGTACATTAATATAGAAAGTTGTGAAAGAAATCAGACCAAGTAGATCAATTGTGTTTGTAAGGAGAGAGTAAGTTGCAAATAGGTTGCTAATGGAAATATGGAAAGAAGCCGAATTTGAAATAATTAGTCATCAATAATAGAAAATTAGACAAGTCTATCAGCTTTTTGGAAGAGAAAGCTGCATTAATATCAGCAGTATTATCTATATCTTGCCTTGGAAAAGCTCAAATTTTGAATATACATCTGCTGACTGATGGCAGCAGGCTCTGTAATGTGAGAATGAAAACTCAGAATAGTTTCAGCATATTAGTGTTTTTTATATATTTTATATATTGCGGGGAAGGAAAAAAGAAAAAAAGAAGGATTTTTTTAATCAAAATCCAACTCTTTGGAACAATCTTCAAATGGGCTCAGCCTAGAAGGTTTTGCCGCTACCCGTAACAGTGCACTAGCTTGACAGTGTGGCTCATTGCTGAAGCCTGAGCTACCTCTTAAAGCAGTGGGCAGCGGTGAGGACCCAGCAGCTGCTGATGAGAGTGGCGCCGCACAGGAGCCGTCCGTCGCCGTGAGCCGCCTTGAGCCGCAGAGCCACCTGCCAGGGCCAGCCGCCCCTGCGGAGAGCAGCACACGCGTTGCGCCAACAGCCAGCGGAGCGGGGCACGTTCGCAGCTACCTTGCATCTACAGCCCGAGCTAAACATAGTTTTTCAACTGGAATAGCCTATGAATCCTGTTGTTCATGGAGTAACAGTGGGGAATACCTTTGATATTATTACAGCATTCAGAATTTAGTGGTTGAGATTAGTTTACAGCCCGAGTGTCCAGCATGCCAAGCACTTGCTCCCACTGTGAAATATTTTAATTTTACCTTCTTGGATTGAACTAATCGTGCCCAAGCTATGCTCTACGGGTTCCTCCCCAAATGCTGCCCAAGTCCGATAAGAGGTACAGAACATTGGTCTCTACATAAAGAATATTGAGCAGCTCAAGAGACGGTCAGTAGGACAAATTTCCTGACAGCTGGGTGGAGGAAAAAGGGAATTTCTTGAGAACTTATCCTTGCCTCCTTTCCTATCTGCATTAGTAACTGCTTGTCTGTCCAGAGCTCTTTGAAAAGGGAAGCTTAAAAATTGAGAAATCTAAAACAAGAACAAAAATACAAATAACAAGCCTTCTTTCAGCCTGTGTCATCTGTCTCGTTTAGTAGAGATGGGATATATATTCCCTGACTTACCRAGGTAATGAATTTTTACTAGTTTTATAGATCAGTTATGTACAGGAAGGGGGAAAGAATGGAGGGCAAGGGATGTGATGAATRATTGAGCAGTAGCAAAATGGGGGAATAAGCAAGCAAGTAGCCTTAAGTACCTTCTGACTACTGTCAAACTAGCAGGTAAACTGGAGTAAAACAAGTTGCACATTTTTAAATCTGGGAAAATGAGATTTAATATCTCTTTCCACTCTTTGTGTCTATGCTTCCCATTGTAGCAGCATGTGATGGGGGCAAGGATGGTAATCGTATGTAAACATAGGTTGTTAAAGGTTAGGAACAAAATGTTAGCAAAAAGCCCAGTTCCATAACTGTATCATCAGAGAAGCGTTTTGCAAGTAAAATTCAAGTACTGGGCAGTGAATAATCATCATCACCATCCATACATAACTTAGGCAGGTGGCTTATGGCAAACATGTCTGAGGCTTTGTATTGAAAATGACTTGTCTTTACCAAATATTTACCGTAAAGAGTTTTTCCCACCAATTATTCGCTTTTGTCGGCGATGTAGTAACCTCAGTCCACAAACAGAAGCAAGAGAATCTAAACAAGAAAGGGGAATGTAGACAGCATTAAACTCACAATAAGAAGTATCCAATTTACAATGAGACTTGACTGAAAAACAAGGAGGCTGAAACTATTATTTCTTTCATGATAGTTTTAAACTCAAATTTTGCTCCAGGAAAATAGGCTGGATTCTCTCAGGCTTAGTAGTTCTGGTTAAGATGTTTTTCTTTTTTTGTGGTTAAGATTTACTCTGGTTAAGGTTTTTTTAAACAAATCAGTTTACACAGTTGTGCTCTGCTTTTCAAGTGTAAGCCTGGAGTTATGTCTAGGATTTTTTAATAGGGATCTTCCTTACTTATCCTGATACAAGTAAAAGCAGCACTTGGCAGGTAAAGATAAAGTGTGCCCTGGAGAGTGAGAAATTCAGAGCTGCTCCTGTGCGAGCGGCCGCAGACGTCACCTTTGTGGCTGCTCCCGGGGCCCTTCCTGCCCGGGTGCTCGCAGATGACGCCGGCGTCCTCGCTGTGGCGGCAGTTGTGCGTCCCAATGTCCCCTTTGATGCAGTCTGCCAGCGATCTCTCGCTTCCCGTGCACTTCACGTTATCCACGTGGATCGGGCCTTTTCCCTCCCCAAAATAGGCCATTGTCCTTGCTCTGGCTACGCCTCTGCAAACAGGGCATCATTTTGTGATTAAAAACATTTTAAAGACTTATTCTGCACTTGACTCTCTTGACTTGAACTGAAATACTCTAGAGAATGTGAGCAGTGAAATTAAGACACTTGAGGTTTTATTCAGACCCCCTCATTAATTTGCCTGATTACAATATTTCTTCTTGTTGCCTATATTAATCTGGTAATTGGGAAAAAGAGTAGTGTAACAATTTTTTTATCATTCATTGATGTACTTAAAATACATTTATGTCTTTACATAGCACTGTGTGAAGTATTTTTATTGTAATAGCATTACAAATATCTACAGCAAATCAAAGTATGTAGAAGCTGCTTTTTTCATAATCTCTTTAATCCTCATATAAAATCAGCATCTGTGAATGCTAAAAATAATTTGTTCTGGTCTGATTCCCTTAGAAAGATGAACTGGTTCAATAAGGTACTCATGCAGTTTAGTTTGGACTATGATTTATAAATCTTTTAGACATGAATAATAATTACATATTTCATACTACTTGGTATAGAAAGTCATGAGTGAAAACTATATGCCATTTTAGTGTGTCTCCATAGTTCAGCTCTAAAACTGTAATGTAATCGGAAAAAGACAATAAAATGTTACTAATACTACTACAATAATACTTATGAAATTGCATTACATTTGGTAATTTTTGTGACAGATGTTTATTTTTAATTACTTAATGCTTCATAATATGCAAATAGCAACTTCATTGGATATAGCTAAAGWGTTGTGAAAAAAATAGTGAGTAATTGCAGAGCTGTCTTTACAAAGTAGAACTGGAAGCCAGAGGGTCTTCTAGGTGTATCTGAATTGCTGTTAACAGTTAAGAGATTTACTGAGATTTTGCTGTCATATAAAAATATTGTGATAGAATTATCCTGACTACTATGTAATGGTAGCATGTTAACCTACTCCATGAGTTTCTATTTGGTATATGTATCTTGGAAATGCACACTGTAAAAGGCAGTATTTCTGTGTATATGAAAGGATAATTGCACATGGAGTGAAAAGCAAGAGAAACAGTTTAACAATAAAAATATCCTAGGCAAGAAAACACTTATTTTTATACCTCTTTTTTTATATCTTTTTTTTCTATATACCTACAATGTTGGGGAAGATAAGTGAGAATGCCATAGTTTGTGGCTCTTCCTCAGCTGGAGATTCTGTGCTGGGGAGGAATTTCGATTTGTCATGCTSTTTATAAAGCTGGATCAAAATTAGAGAATCTGGCCTGGAATTGTCCATATCCATATAATTTAAACGTGAAAATAATGCATGCAAACTGGTGCATTTTTCAGATTTGCCTATGAAAAGCCTTGGCTATTTTTTAGTTTTAACAGATAATGAAGGGGAGAAATGGACAAGCAAGGTATGTTATTTAGAATATATGAATTGTAAAAAATCCAGGAAAAAAAAACATGCAAACCATCTGACAGAGTTGATGGAACAAGGTCATTTGTCCTTGGACATTTTAATTTCCACAGCTAGCACGTATCTCCCAGATAATCCAAAGCCTTAACTGACTTTGGAAGCAGCATAGGACAATCTCGCCTAATGGATTTAGTATGATTTAACTTGTTAGCTGAAAGCAATGCGTCTCTTCTTGCTCCAAATATTTTTCTTTCGTGAGTGATGCTCTGATGACAGATAAGTACAAAGAACGTCCTGCTCTCTGATACCCACAGCAGCTGCTGTGTCTGTGTATGATGTTACAAAATAGTGAAGCAGTGCAGGTACTTGTTGCAAAATCTTACCTGATTTTTGATCGCCTGTGTCACAGAGCAGTCCATGGTGCTTGCTGAGTTTCTGCTTTAGCACATTGCTCTAAAGCTCCTCTGGATATTCAAAGCCACTTTGTTGTGAATGACAACAGTATTCTTCCTGTCTGAATTCCCGGAGAGCTATTTATTGCTGTTAACTGTATTTTTGTCTCTGCAGCCTTTTATCAGATAGTTCTAAAGGCACTGCCTCCACTGATTTACTAGATAAACCTCAAAGATACCTGTGAGTTTGCATATGTAAGTGTTGTAGGCAAGAGAGGTGCAGGGAGTGAAGATGAAGGAAAGAACTTAGTGCACATAGATCGCAATCATGGCACTTTGGCGTGAGCTGAATCATGGTGCTTGTGCTTCAGACACCTTTCATGTCCTTTTATATCTCTTACTGTGCATTGGTAATCTGTCAAGAAGTGTCTATTCAGGACTGTGTAGCAACTTTTAATAGGAATTCCCTTAACCAAAAAAATGTATTTTTAATTATTAACTATATATTTAACTATTAACTATTTTATATTTAAATATTAATTATTTTAATATATTTTAATATTAACATTACTCTGCTTTACAGTTGCCAGTGAAATATCTTTTTTTGTGTGTGTGTGTGAAATACCTTTGAATACTGGATTCCTTTTCTCAAATGTACTAATGTGTATTCCCTTTAAAGACGTAGCCTACCGTTCCTTACTAACAGTGTAATATGCTTTTCTAGAGTATACCAAACAGATAGCTTTTAAAAGACATGTATTGTGTGATTAGCCTAACTCGAATGATAGTGCCTTGCACAAACRTAACATAATCAGACCTAGCAAACGACTCGTGAGGTAGCTGAGGGAGTTCTCTTACTTGTAGCCAAGCTGTCGGCAGACTACAGCTGCATCCTGATCAGACCATCCGTCATCACAAATGGTTCCCCACTGGCCATTGATAAAAATCTCTACACGTCCTTCCTTCTTATTCTCACCATCCATCAGCCTGATGGGAGGGCCTGGGAATAAATTGCCATTGTCAACCCACAGCCACAGAAGCAGGAACTAGTACATMAGTTCATTTTCATCACGTTCAGGGTGAGGGGTCTGCTCGTTTATGTTCAACAAGTCTAAAATCARCTGTTAAGGCAGTTGCATGTTTTACCCTGGCCAGCAAAAAGAAAGCAGTTTTTACAAGCTGCAGTGCAATATGAAATACTACATTGTGCCTGCAATTTRAATTTCAGAATTCATCTCATACCCCCATTTCATATAAATGTGCGACATAGCTCAGAATTTGCCTGAAAAAAGGCACAGACCAATTTCTCTTACTAATAGCAGAGGACAYCCAAGATGTCATTGCATATGGTATCTTTCCAGGCAAAATGCACTTTCCTTGCAGCAGCTTTGTGGATGATTTTACCTATATTTCACTTCATAAATCTACTTTCAAACTGTCCACAGTCACTCCTCTTCCTGCTGTTTCAGCAAAACTGTACAGCTTTGTGTTGAACTTTTGCTTATGGTTATTTGTTACACTTGATATTTTGTATCATGTTTTGTGTGATAGCAGGATATTCTACATGTTATTCTAATATGTGACTTATTGTTTGCTAGCATTTGTAATTGGATACTTAGTCCAATATGGTAATAATGCATAAATCTCATGTGGATTAGCTGAACTTAATCAGGGTTTGAGTTTTCTTCTTCCTCAAAGCCCGGGGTTCTTATTTCATAGTTATTCTCATTCAGTGCTTAGTCTGTGCTTAAATTCTGAAACATTAAGCAAAGTATATATTTGATTCTCATTTATGTTAAGACTCCTTTATAGCATGCTAGCAATCCAAGTGTCTTTATAAAATGGTTGTGAATTACTTTGAGGACTCTTTAGAGAGTTTCAGTGAGAATCGGTTCCTAAATCTTTTATTATGCCATTCTTTATAATCATTAATACTCTAATTAGAGCTTCTTTTTCTGAATAATTTAAAAGACTATTCCTCATCATCTTCACATAAATCGAAGATAAGTAAATTCATGACCTAATGAAATACCCTTCTAGCACTGTAAGGATGAGAAATTATTTAATCCTGCTTTAAAATAAGGCAGCATTAGGAGACATTTGCATTTGAAATTTAATTCAAATTAGGTTATGAATAAATTTTGTAGACCTAACCCTATTCTGGAGTAAAGCTGGTTGAATATGGCTTAATTCATTGATGAAAAGAAGCACAATTTTAGAAATAAAAAGAAAGTATTTCTGCTTCAAATATAGCTTAAAGCATATTGTTTACATTGTAGTTTATAATGTCTACTGTTCTATTTATTAATTTTTTTAACTTTCTGTTTAGTTTTAATTTCAGGAGCTCATGCTAATATATTTTGTCATTATTGTAGTGTGTTTCATGTTTAGTACTCGTTAACATTTGCATTTCCTGAAGTTATCATCATCTATTCATTTCTCATATTTTTCCATTGAATTTATCTTTAAAAAGAGGGGAAAAAGAGCTTTTTCAAGTTCAGTGAAGTAAATAGTAACAATAGTCTTTGTCCCCTGTCCATCCAGAACATTTACAGGAAACGTCTGATATAGCATCTTTACTTTCCTGTTGAAATGATGTAGTTTTCTGGTTGGTTGTAAATTATACTGCCTGTATAGAGCCACAGAATATTAGTGGTACAATATATCTATTAGTATTATTGTCTCATATTGTTTTACTTAAATATATATCTGCGAGTAGGAAATAAATATGATTTTATGGTATATGAAATATATCAGGGATATGAGAATGTTACCATATGGATGCGTTTAACTGAACCAGACCTCCTTCAACTAAGATTATGTTTTATAGGAATTTGAGCAAGCAGCACAGATGGTTTGCATCTGTAAAGACAGCAGTCATAATGTGAATCCATGCTATTTTGTACTTGAGAGAATTATTTTTACCAAATGTGATTCCCGTTCATCTACACGTAATGAAACAGTACTACAATACAAAATGTTCCTTGGACAGTTAGAGGTCAAAAGGCTGTAAGGAAGAGACTAGAAAAGTGTGCATGCAAGTGCTGACTGTTACAAGAACAAGTAGCAGTATAGTGCAGTAAATTCATATTTTAGATTGCAGGATAAAACTTCAGTCTGGAAACCTAGTACAGTACTAGGACTAGGTACAGAATCTAGTACTTCTCTTGGATCTGCACCCACGGCAATACTGATATTGTGAAGTTAGCAAAGAGATACTTTACTGAGGGAGAGTTTGTGGCTGTCGTTGTCTGGATGACAAATTAATCTCACATCCTCCTGATGGCTGCAGTCGTGCCTTCCCCACTCTCTTTTTGAGCACTGCAGGATGTTTGACTCCTTCCCTGAGCAGCTCACATCATCCAGCCAGATGGGCCCAGAACTTCCTTCTGAGTAGCTCTCAGGAATTCTTTTCCCATGCCTATGTAGAAAACAGGTATACACGACATTTTGATCTATAGTGATCAGAGAATGTGTGATACTTAAGCACTAAAAGAAATAAATTATTCTTGAAAAAACAGTATTAAAATCAGTGGCAACACTATGTGCTTCTCCCCTGAAACCTTTGATTAAGGCTTCAATAAGCCCAGTACAGAGTTGCCTCATTGATTTTGAGATTAAACATTCTTAATATTATATATTTGAATGTCGCATCTGGGAAAAATGAGACAATTCTTCTGTGATTATGATGGGTATTAACATGAATTTAGTTATGTCAATGAATTGTCATATCAGTGAAAGAATAGGCAAGAGTAAGATGGCTTACTGAGAGCATGCCTTTGTAACCAGAGWGAGTAGGAAAAGAAGCGAAGAATGAATGTATGGAGCTCTAATTTTCCTAACATATGTATTTCAAAAAATAAGAGTGTTCTAGTGCTTGAGTGTGATGATTTTTTAAAACTAAATCCAGCGGGTCTAGTGCCTTCAGAATGTCAGTGTTTATTGGTGGCTATTCCACAGGCAAAGAATTTGAAGAATCAAACTTCTAAGGAGAAAACTGATTAAAACAAATCGTTTTTTCTCCTATGCATTAATCTCAGCCAAAAAGATAATTGGAATTGAATAAACATGGCTGAATCACTGACTGAATTGATACTGGCTTGCTCTTCTACATAAACTAAGGCCATAAACACCTTGGCCTGAGCGAAGCAGATTTTCATGTTTTTTARCCCAGTAGTTTCTATAAAACAACACGCGGCTAAGATATAAAAGAGGAATGTAGGGACTGTGTAGAGGTTTGTCATCAGTGCTAAGTCAGAGACTCAGATACCTAATATCAATTGCTCTTACTTAAATCCCAGCTGGCGGCAAACCACCTGTGTGTTCAGCTCAGTCCACCCATCGTCGCAGACCGTGCCCCACTGCCCGGTGTGATAGACCTCGAGGCGACCCTCGTGGCTGCCCTTCCCACTCGCTAGTCTCAATGCTCCATCTGTACCATGACAAGTAAGGAAAGAGAAACAAAAACAAGAATCAKTTTTTCTTAGTTTCTACAAAAAGTAGCTAACAACGTTACATTTACTGCATTGGATCAGAATATTCTACTACTCAACCTAATGCTGATTGTATTTGATCAGAAGATGAAAGGAGTGTAATGCTTCCGGTTGGTTGTGCAGTGTGGCATAAGGGAGCTGGGAAAGTGGAAAAGTGCCTAGTTCATGGGAGCAGACTTGTTATAKAGATGCCTTAGCTTTTCCTTTGTATATTCTATTTCCCTTTATTYGTATTGCTGAAACGTCTGTTGTCATTGGTAAGTACCATACAGAATTATGGCAGCATGTGTAATTGTCCTACTTGAAAGAAAATGCCTCGTGATAAATGGCAGTTAGCAAGTTGATAAAATAAGGGTTTGTTCTGAATAACAAGGTTTTCTGTAGCTTTAAAACTCCATAAGCAGCAGCTGATTCTTTGTAATATCGCCAGAACATCGTGTGGGGCTTTATGTGCCTGCRAACTTTAAAAAAGCAATCTTTCCAGACCTGTCAGTTCCACACTTACCTCTATTTTCCAGTGTAGTTATTCATTACTGGCCTACCTGTAAGAGGTGTGCAGGAAACACCAGCATCTTCTTTGTGGCCACAGTTGTGTTCTTGCCAGGAGCTTTTAGGGCACTGTTCTATAGACAGCTCATTTCCTGTGCAACGCACTTCATCCAGCAGCACCGGGCCGGAGCCCTCCCCGAAATGGGCCTGGCTCCACGCCTTGGCAACCCCCCTGCAGAACGTAACGGACACCGAGTCAGGCTGCGGAGTCCTGAGTGCAGCGGGAACAGCTCCAACACTGCAGGGCCAGCCGTGCTCCCAAAGAGCATGCGGCGCGGCCTAAATAGCGCCCGCGCTGAGAGCACACGGTGCAGCCCGTGCCCATTGCCTGATGAAACGGGGGTCTGCAGTCAACTGCAGCCTCTTGCTGAGGCTAAAAGAGCAAACTTGAAACATGCTGTTTCCACTCTCTGAATATACTTATAACGCTAGAATCTGTTGTGCTGCATTTAGGATATTTTGCTTTCCTGTATCTTYTGATTTTTAAGCATGATGTTCCTAGAAGAGATTATAGATGTACAGATGGGTTTGAGAGTTCTGACCTTAATTTTCATTCAGTGCTTATGTGCAGTGATAATCCTATATCTTTCTATAGTGACTTTCATTTGGTAAACTCAAAGTACATTTATCAAATTAACCCAGATGAGACAGATGAAGGTCATTTTTGCCATTGTTTTTACCCAGCTAAATGAATAAAGAATATCAATGACTTGATAATGTCATATAGTGGTAGAATTGTGGTAGAATTAAGAGTAGAAAGCAGGCTAACATCTAGCCTTGTTTTTACCATGGAAGAGATCTTCTCYTTATGTCTGTGTAATGGATTTTGAGCCGATTGTTCAAATATTAGAATAATTATGTAATATTTTACACTTGATAATCTATCAAGATTTTTTTTTTGTTAGTCATTAGCTTTTCTTCAGAGTGACCTTCTTATTCCTAAGTAACGTTTTAACAGATAATGTGTTCTACTACTGTCAATACCAAGAAGAATTCCAGATAGTTTGGAAATAGTATTTCTCCCTGAGATTTGCAAACATTCACTTTGCCCCTTTGCCCTCCTTTGATTTAGGCTCTAAGTAACCATGCCATCTTATATATGGCATTGATTCATTGGAGACTTGTAGTTTGCAGTGCTGGTCATGGGAAGAGACAGGACCTCCCTTGCTTTTATTTCATTATGAGCTGCTTTTCTGGTTGGAACTGAGTTTATATGCTCTGATTACATGGTAAACTAAGAAAATATAATGCACAGAATGCACAAAGGCTAATACTGATTTTGAAGGCTAATTCCTATTCCAAATGTAGATATAAGCATCTAAATAAAAAATCTCAGTTTTCAAATGCCCTCTATATTTGCATTCCCTAAGATAGACTTTGTGAATTCTCAACACTGAGCTGTTTTAACAGAATTGGATAAATATGGAATAAAGAGCCTAGTTTCAAAATAACTTGTTGTTATCAATTTATCCCTAGATATACTGTAAATTTATTACAGAATGTTTCATTTACTGTTAGTTGTTTAGATAATAGTACTTGGGAAAAATCATATGTATATGATAAATATTCATATGAATATGACATCATATTCATATGTATATGATAAATTATCTTAAGCTTATAGAGTAGTATTTGCATAAAGTAAGCACAAAAGGAAAATTCTCATACATAGCTTCCTATTTCTTGTATATTTTATTCTGCTGCTGTTGCAGATGTGTAGAATATGTTAGAAAAGAAAGTCTTTATCCATTAGGAACCTGGTAGAAATCAAAGAAATAAGCCTTTACTACTCTGAGCATTGAAAACAAATTATACTATAATATAATGAGATTCTCTGGAGTTTTCATAAACTGGAGACCACAAACCCATTATAGCAACAAGGGCCACTTGCATCTACCAGAAAGTATTTGTGTAACCAGGTAATAAAATTGTCATTATTTTCAGCCATTATTTGAAGACTAGTATTAGGAAGTTTTATTTTTCAGGGTGCTACAGCATACTTGAAAGTATGTGGGAAGTTATTTGCTAAGAAGCCTTATTTTTACAATTTGTAGTATGTTTCCAGATTGATTACCAGAATGTAAATTTAGATTATTTTTGTTACTTCATGACTGCTCTATTTTGCCACCGTTGGTAAATTTCAGTTCACAGATAAGGTGTGTTCTTGTCAAGATGTCTTGATTACTTGAGAACTGTTCCAAATCTCTGGATGTATTTCAAAAAGACTTAGCACCCTCTCAAAATGATTTAGCCACCTCTGCTTAGAAAACTGAATGAAATCAGGAGAATCTCAGAAGTGCAGTTGCTGAATATTAAATAAAGGAATCAAATGTTTTTCTGTAATCAGTAAGRAGGCAAGTTAAAAGCACTACATTCATCATGGAGAAAATTTAGTAATCATTTAGAAACTGCTATAATTATTAATAGTGGCCCAGTTATAGGCTTTTTCTGCTATTGAAATATGATATGTGCTTTTTATTAGGTACTCCTAATTGGATATGCACAAGTATATAGAAATACCTATGTAGCTSTTCTACACTAGGACTGAAGGATGTACACTGCTTTAGTCCTGAAAGAACACATTGTACATTAAGGCTACAAAGAAATACTAAGCAGCACTAGTTATTTGGTGCCCAGTATGGGAGAGTTCCTGTGCAGGAGAAAAAAAAAAAAAAAAACTTTAATTAATGATCAATACCTAAAAAACCTACCCATTTCTCTATCTTAGAGAGAAATATTTTGAAAACTCAAGGCTGTGCAGATTAGTAAGTTTGCTGCTTTGCTACCGAAGTAGAAAGTGTTCAGAAATACCCGAGGCCAAGCTGCCGACACACGACCTCAGCATCTGCGTCRTCCCACTGATCGTCACAGACGGTGCCCCACTGGCCAGCGTGGTAGACTTCCACTCGTCCTTCATGAGCGTGGTTCCCACCAGCCAGGCGGATCGGAATAAAGGCCGAGSCTGTGATCAGACACAGAACACAGAAAAAGCTTGTTTCTTTCTCAAAATGTCATCTTGGTAGTAAAGAAGCACAAAAAGAAAAGTGTGTCTTGTGGGGAGATGAGGGAGCACACAATCCTACTCTTACAGCTAGAGTTCCCTTGGAGGATTTTTGCTGCTTCAGCCTTTCTCACAACCTGGATCTCAAAGCAGTACTTTGCTTGCTAACTATGAAAAAGTAAAGGGTGGTGCCACTAGTAGCTGCTTTTGTGGTGGTGAGGAATTGGAAGTGAACGATGCTATGAGTCAGGCTATTTAATTTCCTGTTCTAAGAAGTCTAATAAAGTGGGTTCTTTTTTTCTAATTTAATTATCAGCAATTATGACTACTTTTATATAAGGTGAAGAGGTAACCAAAACATATGTGTTTATTTTCTTTACCCAGGGAAGAGCTACATGTAACAGCAGCTGCCATTTTCTGAGGACAGGTTCCATCCTGCCGGATGTCTTTCTCACACAACAGTATATTTTCTTCATCCCCACGGCAACGTAYGTCACTCCAGTAAACAGGGGTAAGGCCCCGTCCAGCAAGTGGTATGTGTTTTGCTGCACCTTTCTCACTGTAAGAATAAGAATAATCAGGAGAGGACATTAGGAGGGGTGCAATGGAAATGAAATACTTGTTCCTGAAATCTGTTCTTTCTTGGCTCCCATATATAATACTTGGGATAGAAAAGAACAGGCTTTCTTCAGCATGATGAAGTCATTCCATTTTCATGCAGCTGAGCATTGTCATCTTCACTAAGAAAAGTACCAGATGTGACCCACTTCTTGCCATTGCGTCGTGGGATATTTTAGTACAATGGCCTGCATTGCTGCGGGGCCAGTGATATTGCTGTTCTATTTGTTCTTAAATACAAAAATCAACACAGAGATTCTGTCCAAAGGAGGATCTGCAGATTACATATGGAAGAGGTAATGCTAAAGGGACTTTCCCACCCCTCCTCTCCTGTACTSCATTAGCATTGCCAGCCCCATGCCCATACTCATGTCACACAATACGGTGTGTGGCTGTTAGGCAGTGAAGCCGCCTCGTGCTCCACTTGATCAGGTCTGTTCTCCAGGTCTGGTCTCTTCTCTGTTACTGACTTTCTTTGCCTCCATATAATGCCCAGTGAAATTTAATTAAAAGCAAAGCTCAAATATTGTAAGAAGAAAGGAGCAGAAAGATGGAAGCCCCTGAAGAACTCCAATAATACCTATTGAATTCACCTTGTAAGATATAGCTGCCAAACAGACATGATAGCATTAATTGTTTTGACTGTCATTTAGGAAGGCAGGAGAGGGGACCTACTCTGATGGAAGTCATATCCTGCTCACAGGGCCCTGCCATTCACTCTTTATCACTGAACTGCTTTTGCTAATAAGGGTCTAGTTCAACCAAAATATTCAGGGTATGGAAGGCAAAAAGAACTTAAATGAAAATGAGGAAAGGAGACATTATATGTAGACAGCTGAAGTCATAAGCAAAATCACAGCCTCCAGATGGCTGAACTCTTATCTCATCTAATCCTCATATTTTTATAAGTTGGCTTGGTGTGTCCAGATTAATACTGAACATTATAAAACAGCTTAGATTTAGTTCTGGCTAGCCCTCTTAAAAAGTGGAATAATCATTAGGAATGTCACAGTTCAAATACACCCCTCTAGGCCCCTAGTGCTCATAGAAGACAAAATCACTTCCTTGATACGTAATTGAAAGAAATATCAGAAAGGCACTAAAGCCAACCATACTGTGCGGCCTGCTGAGAAACTRCAAACTGAACTGAGTGCTAGGAGTGTGTTCAGGTAATCGGGTTGCCTAGCTTGGGCTGCATTTGTATACTAGAAGCTGAGATGATATTAGAATTTTTTGCATTTTAAAAAAGTTTGCGTTTGCCCTGAACTTGTCTGATCAAATCACAGTTTTTCACATCAAATGAGTATCTGCCATTCCCTGTTCCTCCCACATGTAGCTTTCAAATCAATTTCTGATTCCCCTTGTGACCTCTGTGAAATACAGCAAAATTAAGCAAAGGATTTGAGGAAAAACAGCTTTGGAATGCAAAATAGACTGGGTATGCACCTAAGAAGGCAAGCACCTAAGACAAAAAAAAATCAAGAGTTGAAAAATATATTGCCCTTTACACTGTAGGATCATTAAAATAGGTTGAATGGTTTTCTCTCAGACTAAAACTTACCCAAGTGCAAGCTGTCGACATACAACTGTTGCATCATTGTTGTCCCAGTGGCTGCCACAGACTGTTCCCCAGGCTCCATTCAGATAAACCTCCACGGTACCTTCAAACTCATTCTTGCCACCTTGGAGTCGCACTGACCCTAGTTAAAAGAAACAAACATGAATTCTGCAAGGATTTCCATGGCTAGATTAATTTATGTTAGGCAAAAGGCTCTGAATCCAGTTTTCCATATGCAAAAAGAATTCCTGTTTCATGTGTTATCATCTTTCTGGTTTTTGGGGGAAGCAGCATAATAAGCAGTAAATAATAAGCAAGTACTCTGGCACATATGAGCACTCTTGCACTCTGAGGTACAAGAACAGATAACCTTAATCCTTATATGGGGAAAATATTTTGCTMCTTTCACTGAAGTTGCATCGCAGTTCTGATGTTTGTATGTGTACACTACATAGTTGCATCTACCCATATGAGAAAAGATTATATAAATGGGTGCTATATTTTTATCTTCAGTATAATTCCATCTGATTTAGAGGAATTAGAGAACAGCCACATGGATTGCATAGCTTCTGCTCTGATAACATAGAACGTTATGCATGGCATGGATGTCAGCAGGTTATTTCAAGCCAAAGAATGAATTTGTTCAAACTTGCTCTCAGACSAAACACCAGTAGATAATGTACTATAAATTTGTTAGGAATCTTTATGCTATTCTCAGACAAAACATGAGGCATTTTCTTAAGTCAAATAGGTCTACCAGCAAACTGCTTGGAGAGCTACACAAAATTTAGAAAATAATTTTTTATGTTACAGTAAGTTAGATGCAAGATGCAACAACAGCAAGCTGCTGTTGAAAGTAAGAGTGCCACTAGCAAAGGTGAGAGTCAGTAATACAAATAAAAACAGACAAAGGGTGCARTATTTCAGTAGGAAACAATGCATTTCTCTTAAAATATCCCATATAGCATAACCATATGCATTAATAGTGCCTGAAATCTCAGTTAATCTATCTCTCATAGGCTAGATCATCATCCAACTTGTGGGTTATTTTTTTTTTTTTTAGCAAAAGGAGAAAAAAAAAACAGTGTTTATGTCTGCATTCTTTGTCCATGTGTTCATATGTTATATATATAAATAATAATAATGGCTGGATTCATTTATTCTTACCCTTGGTTTTCACTCAGACTGTGTTCTGTTTTTAATTAAGTTCAGTATAGTTTATAAAACCACAAGTCAAACGCTGYCAAATAACTCAAGGAATTAATTAACCTTAAACTTGAGTTTGTATGTTCCTTTTGCCTCCTATTTATTTTTTTCAGTTGTAACTTAATTGTGTAGTAAATTACAAACAAAATTTATTAAATTTATGTTACAGACTTAGCTATCATTCATAATAGAGAATTAATAATATTAATAATTAAAACTATACTGCATATGCTTTGCACATTTTTTTTATGTCCTTCCATTTTTATGATTTTCCACTTAATGCTTTTCTTCAACATATATAGACAGATGAGACTCTCTAATTTTGTTTCTGCTCTTTATGAGATGTTTGTCGGGAAAGAGTGAATATTGAAATAGTCCTAGCAAAATGATTCCGGACATGTCAGAATATTTTAAAGTAGCTGTCTCCAAAATAAGTTTGTTCTTGTACATGGTTGTTTACACTGCTGCATGAAACCTACTGAAATCTACACAGTGTTTCCTAATTATACATTACCTGACATTTCTATTCAAATATTGGGATCAGGGAGTACATGAGGAATAAAATTCACTTCTCATGTCTCCATGGTAGAAATTGGTCACTGCTGTTTCTGTATTTATGRAGACACCTTCAAAGTGTCAACAGCAGACTTCCTCCACAAATATGAAGGAGAGGATGGGAGAGAACTTCAGCACATCAGAAATTCTTTTACCAACAATTAAAAATGAAAGAAATACAAAATTCTTTGCATTTCTAGTAGAAGCCTCATGGGAGAAGTCTAAAACACGGGAAGATCTCACTGTGGGCACAGAACACTAAACAAAGGAAACAACTTCCCTGTACACTCTTTCCCTGCTTTCCTGTTCCTTGTCCTCCTCCCAGCCACAAAAACAAACAAATAAACAAACAAAAGAACTCTTATTTACTTCTGGTTCCCCCTTGAAATAGGAAAGACTCTCCTGTGTAAAGGTATTTTTTTTAATTATGTATTGTCACCACAAAAATGTTTCAGTTTGCCTTTTTCCTTTAGACTTACAGCTGCTTGTAGGAACACAAACATCTTACGAAAGGTATGAGCATGCAAACAGACAGTTCATCTCACAAGGAGATACAATGGAGAGCTGGCCTTTTTCAGATGGGAACAAAAAAGATACATAATGGTTATTGAAGGTAATTTTTAATACATTTAAAATACTCTTGATCTTCACCTGAAAAAAAATCTATAAAGAAATAAAAAGAAAAGCTTGCTTTTACAGATAACTAATATTATATCTTTTATTATGTCGAATATTTAACATCTATCTGAATATATAGCATCACTCAAATATGCTCATTGCATTGATGCTTTAAAAGACAGTGTTGAAAACTACAGCTAGTAGTGACACACTACTGTTATGTTAATACCTACCATAATGAATAACCTAAAAAAATCTATTTTTTAAATATTCTTTTTTAAGTAAAATTTTCAGAATTCATGAAAGGTGACTTGATTAATGTATTTTTCTAAGTGTGTCTAGTTTGGTATTTCAGCACTGAACCCAACAAGAGTAAAATGATACTGTATTTTATGTGCTTAATATGCATCCTGAAGTATATGTTAGCATATATCATATGAATTAGGTCATAATTATGTTGCAATCAAATCTAAGAGCAAACTAATGAGAAAATTAGTGCCTCATAGTTTATTCAAAATTTTGCAGTATTTATACCTTGCAATAGTTACTTTCCTAGATTAAGAGTTAATTTTTAAATACATTACTTAAAATGGGTACCTCGTGAAATATAACATAGTAGAACTTGAGAATACAGAATTTCACTTTAGTGTAGATTATTTTTCTTTTCCTACAGAGAAGACTCTTACTTTATAATGAAATGCACATTTATGCTTCATGTGCAAGTTGACTGTAAGAAACTGAAAGCTGACAAATGTAATCTGCAGTTAGGTATGTTTATACTGTATTACCAAGTATCTCTTTATTATTCATGACTCTGTCTTTGTTATTAGGATCTTTCCTGCAGGATAATTGGTGTTTGCATTGTTAGAGTGAGCGGGAAACACTCTTTGCTTCACAAAAGTAAAAAAAAAAAAGAAAGAAAAATTATTATTTAGCATGATAAACTTTATGTTGTTTACTTTTCCAATGATATCCTAAAATGAATGTCTTTGTTTTTGTAGTTATAGCTCAAAGCCATTGGGAGATTTCTTCAAAAGCAATAGTTTCTGATGGAATTTTTTTTCAGAATTCTGCAAACACTTCTGTGGGTTTTAGATTTTAAAAAAAGAAAAAAAACTTCCAGATTTGTTGAAAAAATCCTTTTGGTACCAAGTGCTGTTATAAATTCTAGTAAAACTTGTTTTGAATTTTGCTTAAGTAGAAGTGAAAGGTGTCAGAAATCCTACTTTGTGTTCACATTAGGACTTTTATCTCATAAATTCCTATAAAAAAAAAATCTTAAGATATGTGGATTTGTAGACACCAAACTCAGTAAGGGAAGGATGTGAAGCACGAGGAGGCTGCCCCTTCCCTGGGCCAAGGCTGCCCTCCTTTGCCCTTCCCTCAATGCCTTGGTCAGGAAGGGGAAGAATCCTCTCTAGATGGGAGAACTGGCTGCGCTGGAGGTAGAGACAAGGGCACAGAACCACAAAGCAGTCCTGCTAGACGTCTGTTAGGACACACTGGTCTCAAAACAGCCCTGAATATATATATGCGTGTGTGTATGTGTATATATATACACATGTGTATATATATGTATATATACATATACACACATATGTATATATGTGTGTATATGTGTGTATATATGTGTGTATATACATATGTATACACACATATGTATATATGTGTGTATATGTATATATATGTATCTGTGTATATTTTCAGCCTTCTAATGAAGAATGTAGATCTATTCTTTTGACAGAAGCTCAGTCATATACATTGATACTCCAAAGAAATTCATACTTAGTTTGGGCCAAGGTTACTGACGGTCAGTTCAAGTTGTTTACAAAGAGTTTGGTAATTTTAGTTGCCCTGGGAGCTGCACGAGTCAGAGTCTTTCCTATCTGCTATTACTGTTTAGAAGAGATTAAGTTATACTTGCAAATGAAAGGAAGAAAGGGTATCCAATGGTGCTGCTGAGACTTGCTCTGCAACACCTGCCATATAGGCTCAAGATGAGAGAGAGGAAAAGAAATGGGGGGTGGAGGGAAACCTCTGAGCCAACTTTTAATTAACTCCAAGAAAACAGAAGAACTTCAAAGGATTTGTACTGTAAACAGCGAGAGCATCCCACTTGCCTCTTTTGCTATGCTTTTCCCACATCCAGAGATGCTAGGTAGCTTCAAATCCTGTTATACTTTCCAGTTTTCACTGGGAAGAAGCTTTGTTGCATTGTGTGGTTGAATTGCAAATAGAATGGGGATCACTTACACTTTTGCTGTATGGGTAAATATTGTATTGTGCTTTTTTGGTGTTGGTGTGTCAGCRTTTTCTTTGTAAACACCTGCATTCAAAGGTTTGTAAATGGCTGTAAATGTAAATTAAAAAGAAAAAAAAAAAGAGGGGTGGAGAGAAACAAAAGTTACCTCTGCCTTTCACTCTAATGCTGAGTATTCTGAAATTACAGTTCTAGGGRAAAAAAAAGAGTATTTGATATTTGGAAATCTGAATAAACAGCTAATGTCTTTATTTCTGTTTTCATTTGCAAGATGTTACAACATGAGATGATTTGATTTTACTAAGACTTCTGAAAAAAAAAAAAAAAAAAAGTGATAGAGGAGTGCCATAGAAAGGCCCTGTGCTGATATTTCATCTTGGAAGCTTTGGAGTCAAACRTTAGGTAGGTCCAAACTAATAATTTCCCTTGGATCCATGCTTTGTGTCTCAGGTAACAACATAACTTGCAGTATGTCAGTATGAGTCCAGGATTGTGAATACGTGTACAAGAGCCTGTTCCAGTTAGAGAATGAAATGAATTCACTGGTTTGCAGGAGGCACTTGTCAAAATCTACCTGCACTACAGGCCCAATCTAATAGCACTTCAAATTGATGGAAGCTTTTCTTCTCTTGCGGGATCAGGCCTGGAGGTAGAGAAATGAATCCTGCTGGCTYCAGCTAAGGCATGCGTGGCGCTCCCTGTGATCAGTGCTGTTGTCCATCACTTCCCTGAGCGCTGCTCTCAGTCTAAAATTACATCTATTTTCTGCAGGTAGTTTAACCTTGGAAAAAGGTTGCATCCATTAGAACCACATTTTAAGAACTATCATGGGAAGGTTAGTAGATAGCATTATTCCACATCCACAGATCCTTAAAGGGGAAGTTTCATAAATATTGCATGTATCGACTGCAGTGTGCTGAATTGGTTCCTCAGCAGCATTGAAGTTAATCATGTCAATGACCAATGGTTTAAGACTCTGCAAGAATGAAATGATAGAAATGTAATGGTCTCGAAAGGGCTGTAGAAAATTAGGGAGTCTCATKATGTGCAACTGTAATCTCTCAGTCTAAGGGGCAAAAATAGTAATGTCCTTTTTGGGGAGGAGAGGACACGCAGGGGGAATCTTTTCTTTAGCCCTGTGTTGTTAAAAAAAACAACCAACCCCTGAATACCTTCCACTAAATGCCTAGACTGTGGTATTACAGGGATGGAGAATAATTGAGTGTTTAGATTGTGAACCAGAGGCTTGATTCTCCTCTCAGGACTTTAATGAATTGTTACTTTGTTGATRCTAATGGGATTTTCTTGTGCTAAAAGAGATTTAAATGGAAGGACTCTACAGTTCTGGCATTCTGGAGGTCTGTGTTTTATTACTTCTTCTGATGCTGATTGGTGGTGTGACCTCTGGCAAGGCACCCTCCCTTGGTTGGTTTCCCCATTCATAACATAAAGGAAAATGGCTAACTGATATACTCAAAGCTTTAAATTACCTATGTAGTCATAGTATCATAAACAACGTATTATGAAAAACACAGTAACTACATTCCAGGTAAACATCATGGGGCACCAGTTGCTTTTTCAGCATTAAGGCAAGTCTCTCTTGAAGCATAACAGTTTTACAAGATGTCATTACAAGATGTTGTTAACAATGCCAAAATAATAAATTCTGATGGACTTATACTGGCTCTGCATACAGGGTATTCATTGATAATTTCCTTGGGTAAATCATGATACCTTTTATGTGATATATAGATGACTTTGGTTTACTTGCTTGCAGGGTACAAATAAGTAATATTACCCAATTGTCTCTCATTTTAGAAGGAAATGCAGCACTCAAATATAGTATTTTAAACTAGAAAAGTGTGTTTAAACAGATGGTGGATAGTGTAATTGCAGAGGCATATTTGTAAGTCAGTGTAAATATGAAAATATAAAGCAGTTAAAATATGCACAAAGTTAGACCAATAACTTTGCAGATAATCCTTACTGTTAAGCCTTACTCAAAGCCAGGAGGTTTACAAATAAACTTTGCACATGCTGCTGTATCTAGTTACGGTGTCACGGGTGCCAGATAACTGAGTAYGAGCTTCCTTAGCGAGAGCACAAAGCAGCAGATACAGTGAGATTACCTCTGAAAAACCTGCCCTTCTCCAGCTGTAAGCTTCGCTATAACATTGCCTTACTTCTTTGCTTCTTTACTTATAAGAAAGGAACATACTTTATTTCTGGGCAAATGGGCTGATAGTCTCCATGCTCCACGCCAGGCACCCTCGCACACTCTCGTTCTGGGGTGCCCCCTTCGTGAAGGCTCCTGGACAGTTTTTTGGCCTCTGGAGGTCACTGGGAGCTCAGCACCAAGTCCCACGGAAGCAGAGGACCCCTCAGCTGTAGCTGTGGCTCAGCAGGCRTTGCCACCTCTGCAGGAGCTGCCCTTGTGAGGAAAACTAAAGCAAAAACTCTTAAAAAACTGAAGAAGCAACTAAGCTCAAATCATGCAGTATTTTTGGCATTTTGCACTTCAGTTAAGTTCTTACTGAGATTGAGGGAATTTTGGAGTTGACTTCAGTGAGAGTCAAGCAGCAAAATGCCCCATTCTGCTGAGCTGGTTCAAGATCCTCACAAGCTGCTTTGGGAAGCAGCCTGAAGAATTTTAGGAAGATCTATAAAAATGGTAGATCAAATGAAAGAGACAACTGTGAGACCTTTTCTAAGAGTGTGAGACCTTTTTTAAACTATAGGGTATGCAATCTTCTGGGGTTTTTTTTTCATCTCTCTAGTCATCCTCCATGGCATCAGCTACCTGCTCTTCTTTCCAGGGAAACATCTGTAGTGTGAAACGTCATCCTGYCTTCCTGCAGGGATATAACACTTGTCTTTTGCAGCTGCGTTTTTCTTGATGTGTAAAGGAATAATGGAGACCTAGATGTTTCCATATGCTCTTCATGTRCTATTTTATACCAGTCCATATAATTATCACATTGATCAAATTGTTGTCCTTTTTTCTTTTCACTCTCTGACATACCTCCTGTGGTTATTGTAGGCAGGGTAAGATAACTGTTCTCATYGGAGATGTGAAGGGAAATTAATCTAGAAAGACCTCAACAAGTAGAAAATTACTAGTATTAACATTAGTAATAGACTAATCTTCCTTGTTGACCTTGTGCTTTTGCGAAAGCTGCAGAAGGAAGGGCATCAAAGCTGACAGTCCTTACTTTCCCTACAACTATTCCGTGTGAGCAGTTGCAGTATGGATAGAGAGAGGAGAACACAGTTCTTATTTAGGTAGCAGGTAATACTGGAGGGATGCAGAAGGCAACGCATCCACCTAGTGCAGTCATCCAGAGGCACGCTGCACATAAGTGCATTTAACCCCGTGGACCCGTGCCAAGGCTGATGAAACTTAAAGCTGATGAGCAGCTCGAAAGCTGATGAGCGGCTCGAGGGCTCGATGCTGGAGTCGCCCCCGGGTCCCTTCCGCAGCAAAAACTTCCCGGCCGTGCGCGGGGA